>NC_138777.1:209342450-209639950 GCF_965119305.1 Pelophylax lessonae | reverse complement strand
TGGAGGGTGTACTGAGCTGTATGTGTGCTGCACTGTGTATACTGACATGTATGGAGGGTGTACTGAGCTGTCTGTGTGCTGCACTGTGTATACTGACATGTATGGACGGTGTACTGAGCTGTCTGTGTGCTGCACTGTGTATACTGACATGTATGGACGGTGTACTGAGCTGTATGTGTGCTGCACCGTGTATACTGACATGTATGGACGGTGTACTGAGCTGTATGTGTGCTGCACCGTGTATACTGACATGTATGGACGGTGTACTGAGCTGTATGTGTGCTGCACTGTGTATACTGACATGTATGGAGGGTGTACTGAGCTGTCTGTGTGCTGCACTGTGTATACTGACATATATGTAGGGTGTACTGAGCTGTATGTGTGCTGCACTGTGTATACTGACATGTATGGACGGTGTACTGAGCTGTATGTGTGCTGCACTGTGTATACTGACATGTATGGATGGTGTACTGAGCTGTATGTGTGCTGCACTGTGTATACTGACATATATGTAGGGTGTACTGAGCTGTATGTGTGCTGCACTGTGTATACTGACATGTATGGAGGGTGTACTGAGCTGTATGTGTGCTGCACTGTATTTCCTGATATGTAAACAAACAATGCATTCTGTATACAGGCCAACTAATCGATTATGAAAACAGTTGACAACTATTTTCATAATCAATTAATTACTAAGGGAACTAGTGCGCAGGAGGTGTTCTTGGGACAGATGTGTTATAGACCTTTAACCAATAGGGGTATACTATCAGAGATGCAGCCAATAAACCACAGCAATGCTATGTAAGTGATGAGTAAAGACTTTTTTTCATAATCGATTAGTTGTTTTGGCCCTAGTTTTTGGAGTGTTTTAATTTTTTTAAATGACCAAAAAAACAGCAAGCAGGATTTTTAAGGGCCAGTTCATACCACAGAAACAAAGTCCAGATGCGTTCCGGATGTTTTTCTACATGCCCATATTTAATGATTTTTTTAAAGCATTCTGGTGCATTTTTCCCTGTTTTTTACACCACATGCAGTCTAGTGCGGTTTTTTTTTTCTGCATCAAAAACACATGGGTAGTAGGCTATTATTATTATTATAATACAGGATTTATATTATCGCCAACAGTTTGCGCAGCGCTTTACAACATACAGACAGTACAGTTACAATACAATTTAATACAGGAGGAATCAGAGGGCTCTGCTCCTTAGGCTGCATTCACATGTCACATATAATATATATAATACATCTAATCGCGGGCAGAACCGTCGCGGTTCCACCCGCGATTCGGGGATTTATTGCAAATCGCGGGACGCCTAGCGTTGCCCGTTGATTTGCAATAGCCCCCCCAAACGCAGAGCGATGTTGCCGCGATTTACACCCGCCGAATCGCGGCAACATCGCGCAAACAAAATCGCGGGACGCAATACGCTCCAAAAAAGTACAAGAGCTTCTTTGGAGCGTATTGCGTCCCGCGATTTTGTTTGCGCGATGTTGCCGCGATTTACGCCCGCCGAATCGCGGCAACATCGCGCAAACAAAATCGCGGGACGCAATACGCTCCAAAAAAGTAAAAGAGCTTCTTTGGAGCGTATTGCGTCCCGCGATTTTGTTTGCGCGATGTTGCCGCGATTCGGCGGGCGTAAATCGCGGCAACATCGCTCGGCGTTTGGGGGGCTATTGCAAATCAACGGGCAACGCTAGGCGTCCCGCGATTTGCAATACATCTCCGAATTGCGGGCGGAACTGCGGCGGTTCTGCCCGCGATTATAAGCTGACATGTGAATGCAGCCTTAGAGCTTACAATCTAGTTTATTTGGTTTTCGATGGCAAAGTACACACCAGTGCGGTCAGTTGCAGAAAAAAAAAAAAAAAGTAGAACATGCTGCATTTTTTTCTGCACTGAGCTGTACTGGAATGCGGTAAAACGCATCAAAAACACACAAGAACACATCTTATTTAAGGTGAAGAAAAAAGAAGGGGAAAAAATGCATCAAAAACACGCACGAGAAAAGCATTCGGAACGCATCCGGACTGCGTTTTTATGGTGTGAACTGGCCCTAAATAAGGACATGTGTGTTCCAGTGCGTTTAGCTGCATTTTTGATGCCTTTTAAACGTTCCAGTACAGTTCAGTGCAGAAAAAATGCAGCATGTTCTACTCTTTTTCTGGAACTGGAATGTGCTGGAAGTGACCGGTGTGATCTATGCCATTGGAAACCATATAACCTACTTTCTGTGTGTTTTTGCTGCAGAAAAATAAAAAAAACGCACTGGACTACATGTAGTGTGAACTGGCCTTTAACCACTTTACCCCCGCTCACTCGAGCTCTACTGCGGCAAAGTGGCTCGTTCCCGTCCAGCGACGTAGACCTACGTTGCTGGACTCCTCCCTTGTGGGTGGCGCTCGCACGCCGCTCCCGCTGTATTCAGTCACAGCAGGAGTCGGGCCAGGGGAGGAGCGGTGGTGATCGCCACTGCTCTTCCCCGATCGTCAGGGAATCGAGTCTGGAGATCCGCCCGGGCGGATCTCCTAAGTGACAGACAGTGACAGATTGCAGGATTCAGCATAGCTGAACATGCGATCTGTCCCTGTGTCACATAGTCCCCTCCCCCCCCACACGTCAGTAAGCACCAGGCATACATTAACCCCTCCCTCTCCAATAAAATTAACCCCTTCCCTGCCAGTGTCATTTTTACAGTAACAGTGCATATGTATAGCACTGATTACTGTAGTAATGTCACTGGTAACCCCAAAAGTGTCTTAAATGTCAGTCAAGGGTCCGATCTGTCCACCGCAGTACCGCAAAAAAAAAAAAAAAAAAAATCGCAGATCGCCGACATTACGCGTTAAAAAAAACCCACCAAAAATGACATAAATCTTTCCCTTTGTTAGTAAACGCAATAACTTTTGCGCAAACCAATCAAAATACGCTTATTGTGATTTTTTTTTTACCAAACATAGGTAGCAGAAAACAAATTGGCCAAAAATTTAAAAAAATTTTGATTTTTACATTTTTTTGGGGGGGAATTTCATATAAAAAAAATGTGAAAAATATTGTTATTTTTTCAAAATTTACGCAATTTTTTTGTTTATAGCGCAAAAAGTAAAAATCGCACAGGTGATCAAATACCACCAAAATAAAGCTCTGTTTGTGGGGAAAAAAAGGACATAAATTTCGTTTGGGTACGGCATCGCACGACCGCGCAATTGTCAGTTAAAATCGCACAGCGCCAAATCACAAAAAGTGGCCTGGACGTAAGACAGCAAAATCCTCCGGTGGTAAAGTGGTTAAAGGGATGCATTTTTCTTGCGCTTAGGATCCTTTCACACGGGGCGGACCATTTTTTGATCCGCTTTTGCACTTTTTTTTTTTTTTTTACGGACACGGATGGCACTTGTGTCATCCGGTCCGTATGTCCGTTTATCATCCCATCCGTTTGCGGATGATAAACGGACATAATGTATGTCAATGGGATTGCGGATGTCAGCGGATGACACCACTGACATCCAATTTTGCGTCCGTTACATTTTTTTAAACTGAAGAAAAATAGGGTTCTGTTCCATTCCAAAAAAACGGAACTGATAGAAAAGGACGCAAATCGGATGGTCACCTGCTGACATCCGCAATCCTATTTACATGCATTATGTCCGTTTTTCATCCGCAAAAAAATGGGCAGAAAAACGGACATATGGACCACCGCCTGTGTGAAAGGACCCTAAGGCTACGTTCACATGTGGGCGTAGCAGATCACGGGCAGAATCACCGCAATTCTGCCCGCGATCCGGAAATCGTTGCAAATCGCGGGACGCCTGTGCTTTTCCCGTGATTTGCAATGGCACCCCAAACGCTGTGCGATATTGCCACGATTTCCGCCTGCCGAATCGCGGTAACATTGCGCAAACAAAATTACGGGACGCATGACGCCCCAATGAAGCTCTTGTACCTTTTTTAGGCATCATGCGTCCCTTGATTTTGTTTGCGCGATGTTACCGCAATTCGGCAGGTGGAAATCGCGGCAACATCGCACAGCGTTTGGGGTGCCATTGCAAATCACGGGAAAAGCACAGGCGTCCTGCAAATTGCAATGATTTTCAGATCGCGGTGATTCTGCCCGCGATCCCCTGCGCCTACATGTGAACGTAGCCTAAAGGTGCCGTTAATAGCTGCCAATAAATTCATATTCAGGAAAATTGACCTGGGCAGGAAGGGGGTGAAAGTGCCCTGTATTTAAGTGGTTAAATTCATGATATTAATAAAAAAGTAGAATACAATTATATAAAAAAAATACATACATTTTTTTTTCGGTTTTTCGGCCAAGTGCATCCTGCATTTTCGGTTTCAGTACCAAAATTTCCATTCGGTACACCTCTACCTGTCAGAATTTCAATGCCGTCTGTGCCCCCGTTCGGGAGATTTGTCCAATTTACTCTTTATAGAGTGAAAGAAAAATCCTAAACTTTAGGTTGTCACCAGAACAGGAAGAGAGGGGAAATCTTCCAATGGGGACACAAGTTTTGGTGTCAACCAGGGATTCCCTGAATTTGTACAAAATTCCTTTCAGTTCCTGTTGTGACTTTAGGACAGGAAGCAAAGGGAAATCTCCCCAGTGGGACACAGAGGGCAAAAAGAAACTGACAGGGGTTATAACCCTCCCTTACTCTCTCCAAAAATGGAAAAAAATCCTCCATTGGGGTCCATACAAAATACAGAACAAAACTAACTCATCTGTGCCTTTAGATCTTTCAGCTTGATTGAAAAGCCGCACTCTGATTGGTTGCTTGATGCACCCACTTCAGGTTTTACATATTACCCCCCCATCATTAGACAACAGACCTACAAACACTGGAGGTCTGCTGATGAGATAGAGGGGCCCTCAACTACAATCACATCAAAGGGCCACAATTCCTGTTCAGTATATGTAGTGCTGTAAAAGATAGTCAGAGACTGCAGACATGTTACAGGAGAGGGTCAGAGACTACAGACATATTAAAGGAGATGGTCAGAGACTGCAGACATGATACAGGAGAGGGTCAGAGACAGCAGACATGATACAGGAGATGGTCAGAGACTGCAGACATACTACAGGAGAGGGTCAGAGACTGCAGACATACTACAGGAGAGGGTCAGAGACTGCAGACATATTACAGGAGAGGGTCAGAGACTGCAGACATACTACAGGAGAGGGTCAGAGACTGCAGACATACTACAGGAGAGGGTCAGAGACTGCAGACATACTACAGGAGAGGGTCAGAGACTGCAGACATACTACAGGAGAGGGTCAGAGACTGCAGACATGCTACAGGAGAGGGTCAGAGACCGCAGACATATTAAAGGAGATGGTCAGAGACTGCAGACATACTACAGGAGAGGGTCAGAGACTACAGACATGATACAGGAGACGGTCAGAGACTGCAGACATGTTACAGGAGAGGGTCAGAGACTACAGATATGTTACAGGAGAGGGTCAGAGACTGCAGACATACTACAGGAGATGGTCAGAGACTGCAGACATACTACAGGAGATGGTCAGAGACTGCAGACATGATACAGGAGAGGGTCAGAGACAGCAGACATACTACAGGAGAGGGTCAGAGACTGCAGACATACTACAGGAGAGGGTCAGAGACTGCAGACATACTACAGGAGAGGGTCAGAGACTGCAGACATACTACAGGAGAGGGTCAGAGACTGCAGACATGCTACAGGAGAGGGTCAGAGACCGCAGACATATTAAAGGAGATGGTCAGAGACTGCAGACATGATACAGGAGAGGGTCAGAGACAGCAGACATGATACAGGAGATGGTCAGAGACTGCAGACATACTACAGGAGAGGGTCAGAGACTGCAGACATACTACAGGAGAGGGTCAGAGACTGCAGACATATTACAGGAGAGGGTCAGAGACTGCAGACATACTACAGGAGAGGGTCAGAGACTGCAGACATACTACAGGAGAGGGTCAGAGACTGCAGACATACTACAGGAGAGGGTCAGAGACTGCAGACATACTACAGGAGAGGGTCAGAGACTGCAGACATGTTACAGGAGAGGGTCAGAGACTACAGATATGTTACAGGAGAGGGTCAGAGACTGCAGACATACTACAGGAGATGGTCAGAGACTGCAGACATACTACAGGAGATGGTCAGAGACTGCAGACATGATACAGGAGAGGGTCAGAGACAGCAGACATACTACAGGAGAGGGTCAGAGACTGCAGACATACTACAGGAGAGGGTCAGAGACTGCAGACATACTACAGGAGAGGGTCAGAGACTGCAGACATACTACAGGAGAGGGTCAGAGACTGCAGACATGCTACAGGAGAGGGTCAGAGACCGCAGACATATTAAAGGAGATGGTCAGAGACTGCAGACATACTACAGGAGAGGGTCAGAGACTACAGACATGATACAGGAGACGGTCAGAGACTGCAGACATGTTACAGGAGAGGGTCAGAGACTACAGACATGTTACAGGAGAGGGTCAGAGACTGCAGACATACTACAGGAGATGGTCAGAGACTGCAGACATGTTACAGGAGAGGGTCAGAGACTACAGACATGATACAGGAGACGGTCAGAGACTGCAGACATGTTACAGGAGATGGTCAGAGACTACAGACATACTACAGGAGAGGGTCAGAGACTACAGACATACTACAGGAGAGGGTCAGAGACTGCAGACATACTACAGGAGAGGGTCAGAGACTGCAGACATACTACAGGAGAGGGTCAGAGACTGCAGACATGCTACAGGAGAGGGTCAGAGACCGCAGACATATTAAAGGAGATGGTCAGAGACTGCAGACATACTACAGGAGAGGGTCAGAGACTACAGGCATGATACAGGAGACGGTCAGAGACTGCAGACATGTTACAGGAGAGGGTCAGAGACTACAGACATGTTACAGGAGAGGGTCAGAGACTGCAGACATACTACAGGAGAGGGTCAGAGACTGCAGACATACTACAGGAGAGGGTCAGAGACTGCAGACATACTACAGGAGAGGGTCAGAGACTGCAGACATACTACAGGAGAGGGTCAGAGACTGCAGACATACTACAGGAGAGGGTCAGAGACCGCAGACATATTAAAGGAGATGGTCAGAGACTGCAGACATAATACAGGAGATGGTCAGAGACTGCAGACATGTTACAGGAGATGGTCAGAGACTGTAGGTCTCCAGAGCCATACAATAAATCACATGATCAGATTGTTTATAAACACCGGTGGAGGGGGGAGAGATATAAATGTATCCAATGAGACAGAACATTCCAATGTCTCTGATGACAGCCAGCTGGGGTGACTCCTCCCCTCCGCTGTCACTGAGACAGGAAGTGATGGGAATTCCACAGGTTACTGTTGTCACCAGAACCCATGGGGACACCTGTTCTGGTGACAACTGTCCGGGACAGGAATTGAAGGGAATCTCTCTACCAGAAACACAAATAGTAATAAATGTATATCGGGACGGCGTGATATCTGGACTTGTGCTGCCCCCCGTATCGGCCTCCCACCCCCCGTGTCACATGGTACAATCTGATTGCGGCTCACCAAATACCCCGACAGATCCGAAGACGTCCCACCTGGCCACACACCGAACAATCACCGCCAATATCATCTTTTTACGCCGATCGCCCTAAACGAGCCCGATCGTCCAATCAGATTGCGGCCAGCTGTACGGCATGACCTTGTTTACATCCCAGAACCGATCTCCAGAGGCGATTATCGTCTCACAGCTGGAAATCGCCAGCGCTGATTGCCATTCGCCGTCAGCGGTCGTTGCCATGGGCGATCGCATGGATTTGGCGGTCACCCAGTGTGGTTTGGCCCATTGACAAGGACAGGGTAAACTACAACTCCCAGCATGCCATGCTCAGGCAGTGAACCCCCCGACCGGTCGGCGGCGACTGCGGTCACCCTATGTGGTCCGGCCCAGCGGTGAGCATAGGGTTAACTACAACTACCACAGCATGCCATGGGCGGGCGTGGGCACTCCAGGGACCCCGCCCCCTCCCGCTTACACACACCCCCATACACAGGCCGGTACACACCGGGAAGGATCCGTCCGCCGTCTCTCCGTTCTCTGGTCCGTTCGGGAACCGTTACCAGCGAACGCCTCGCGCTGGTACCAAGTCCCGCCCTCCTCCCTTCGCGCCATTGGCCGGCTGCGCTCACCGTCCCGCCCCCTGTGCGCAGGACGCGCCTGCCATTGGCCGCCGGTACCTGTCAATCTCAGGGCGCCAGCGCTGGCGTGTGGCTGTCAATCAGCGAGAGAAGAGGAGGCGTGGCCGAAGCATCCTCCCTTGAGTGACGGTACTGTGGGCGGGGACTCAGGAGGAGGAGAGGAGCCTGATTGGTCAGTCACGTGACAGTGACCTGTCATCAGCTCTCTTAAAGTGACAGTACGACACGGAGCTTTACAGGATTGACAAACAAACGGCAAGGGGGTTACTGCTGCCCTAGGGGCCATGGACCAATTAAAAAAAATGTTTAAAGAATTAGATTTGGTGGAGGAGAGCAAGTTTAATAATGCTTAAAGGGTAATTCCACTTTCGCGGGGAAAAAAAATCAGCAAATGAAGAAAAAACCATATAGTGTATACAATTGTGACACAAATCATATTGTGATTGAATGGTATTAAAAAAAAAATTTGGTTGAACCTGACTATGTAACTATATAAAATTACTTTTCTTTTTCAATCTGCAGCCGCTGTAATTTTCTGAAAATGCAATATGGCCGCCTGGAGGGGTTCTGTACACAGAATGTATACTGACCACACCCCCAGAAACATCATTTCCTGCTTGTGTGATTGGCTCACCAATTTTCCCAGAAGTCTGCACTAAGATACAAGTCAGATTCCTGGCATCCCCTGCAATAAAAATGTCATTTTTGGTGAGATACTCCCAATAGGAACACGTCTAAAGGTATGCAGGCCCAGCAGATTTCTTCATTAGAGCCCTGCAGCTGCCACAGCTGATAGATAATTATGAAACCACTCCCATTAGACCCACTCAGCACAAAGGAACAAACAATGATTTCTTCAGAATAACAAAAGGTAGGAATCTGCAACAAAGTTTGGTAAAATCCTTGTAATGTACAGAGATCACCCAGAGGGGAATGTTTTTTTCTCAACAGAAGTGGAGTTACGCTTTAAATGGCAACATTAAAAATGCACAATTCCTTTAAATATAATGTCGGGGGGGGGGGGGGGTTGCCCTGCCCCTACCTGTGAAGTGAGAAATCTGTACGATATAAACAACCTACTACAGCAACGGTGAGATTTACAGAGATTACTCAACCCAGTGATGTATTTAGGTTTTGTGCTTCCCTAGGCCTGACTAAACATGTGCACCCCCTAATTTAAATATGACCCCCCCTTCCTATAAAGGCCACACCCCTTCCTGTTTATGACCCACCCTGTCATCTGTAAACCACAGACCATAACAAGAGTCTATCAGTGTCCATCAGCATAGCTTCATCAGTTCCCATAAGTTCAGCCTTATTAGTGCTGCCTCTTTACTGCCCATCAGTGCAGCATATCAGTGTGGTCTCATTAGTGGTCACCAGTGCAGCCTTATCAGTGCCTATTAGTACAGCCTTATGTCACAGGATTAGTAAGATTACTCTGTTAAGATATTTGGACTTGTGTTTGCTACCACTGATTGTAATTATAGGATTATTTCACTTATGTGTATAATAAATAGGAAGTCCTTAGACATTATACAAATAATGAAATATTTTTTTTGCTGCCCCCCTGCAAAGTGCCGCCCTAGGCCTGGGCCTTGTTGGCCTAGGCCAAGATACAGCACTGACTCAACCCCTTGGTGCTGGCACCTTTCCGGCCCTTCAAAGGGTTTCAGATCCTGGGGGCGGGGTTTATTATAATGTGACCATTGTGATTGGCTGTCACAGCGGTCGCATGATCGGCTGATTGCACGTAGCGATTTCTGTTAGTCATCGGTAACTGTGCCTGGAGTTCGCTCTGTGTTGACATTCTGGTACCCAAATGTGTAGCCGATCGACATCAAGGCCAACCCGCCGAGACCGAGAGGCCGGATAATTGCGTTCTGTCCCCTCAAAGGAGTTAAAACGGCTTTAACCTCTTCACGACCAGGGTCAAAACAAACCTTGACGCCCAAACCCAATAATGCAACTTTGACACGTGTTAATAAAACTGTACATAACATCCCAACTACTTAGTATATAATGGGGGAGTATACCATGGTTTATTTTTTTTTTCCAGGAAAAATTGGGCTTTTATTTGGTAATGGTAATGGATATCCCCAGATTTTTTTGTTAATTAAAAGAAACCATTCCAAAATAGAAAAAAAAAAATTTTTTTAAATTGATCTGTATATTTTAATGCCATTACCATGACCCACCACCAAAAATTCCGCAGAAATAAATTCTCCTACTCCTGACTATCACAGTGACAGCACATATTATTTATCTTTGTTCCTGTAGTAGGACCAAGAAACATTTGTATGCATTTTATGTCCTACCTAAACACACATAATATAATATAATATAATATAATATAATATAATATAATATAATATAATATAATATAATATAATATAATATTATATAATATAATATTATATAATATAATATTATATTATATTATATATATTTTTTTAATAGTAAATTGGAATTTACCCATAACAACTTGATAAAAAATAATGTTCTTTAGTAAGGAAAATACATTCCACAATAATATTTATTCTCCCAAAATTATTATGTGCTGTAAATCGCCTCCAGAATTGCTCCTGTTTCTTTTTGCTGGAGGCCGCCATTTTGCTGAAGCCCAGAGCCCCTGAGCAGCATTAAATCATAAAGCAGAACTTAACCCATTGATTTAACAGTTTTAATAAAAGTTACATTCCTGGAATGCCGGGATTGCTAACTGTCACTTTTGCTTGTGTCCTCAACCAAACTGTCACAAAAATAGAGAAATGGTCTGGTGCTACCTGTGATGCACCTTCATCCCTAATAGTCATACAAATAAAAACAAACATTTTCCCTGGGATACAAAATAAATTAAACATGATAGATACATTTATTGAAAAAGAAATACAACTGTCATCATGTTTTTTAACCACTTTACCACTAGAGGATTTTGCTGTCTTACGTCTGGGCCACTTTTTGCGATTCGGCACTGTGTGAATTTAACTGACAATTGCGCGGTCGTGCGACGCCGTACCCAAACGAAATTTACGTCCTTCTTTTTCCCACAAACAGAGCTTTCTTTTGGTGGTATTTGATCACCTGTGCGATTTTTACTTTTTGCGCTATAAACAAAAAAAGAGCATAAATTTTGAAAAAATAACAATATTTTTCACATTTTTTTATATGAAATTCCCCCCCAAAAAAATGTAAAAATCAAAATTTTTTTAAATTTTTGGGCAATTTGTTTTCTGCTACCTATGTTTGGTAAAAAAAATCACAATAAGCGTATTTTGATTGGTTTGCGCAAAAGTTATTGCGTTTACTAACTACGGGAAAGATTTCTGTCATTTTTGGTGTTTTTTTTTTAACGAGTAATGACGGCGATCTGCGATTTTTTTTGCGGGACTGCGACATTGTGGCGGACAGATCGGACCCTTGACTGACATTTTTGACACTTTTGGGGGTACCAGTGACATTACTGCAGTAATCAGTGCTATATATATGCACTGTTACTGTAAAAATGACACTGGCAGGGAAGGGGTTAATTTTATTGGAGAGGGAGGGGTTAATGTAGGCCTGGTGCTTACTGACGTGTGTGGGGGGAGGTTACTGTGTGACACAAGGACAGATCCAGGGTTCAGCTATGCAAAAGCGGGCGGACCTCCACACTCGATTCCCCCAAGGGGCATGAAGGGGAAGCCAATAGAGTAGCTGGTGCATGCCGAGACCGGCAAACGCCACCTTATTGGCAAAATGGTGCCAAGGCGCAAAAATCATCTGGTCGACAAATGATGGCCTAAGGCTCACTGGCGTGACGACACTGCGGGTGCCAGCATCACACGTCGAGTGCCTAGACATGGCGCTGATGTTTAGCTGGCCCCACCCACAAAGACAGAAGGGGACAGCCAGGGAGGAAACCTCCCATTAACATTGCATCTCCTGGGACAAAAAAGCCACAAAACAGACCCACCAAAAGGGAATGATTAAATTATTAAATAACTATGCCAAACATTTGTGCATTGGTGTCTAGTGTGTCAATGTTGGAAATAGGACTTAGAGGTAGAAACAGACCATGGTGCGCAAGAGGTGTCTTCCACCTAAATTACATGTAACAAAAATAGAGAAATGGTCTGGTGCTACCAGTGATGCACCTCCATCCCTAAGAGCCGGTTCACACTGGGGCGACTTGTCGCCGTGGGTCGCCTGCCATAGATTAGCACAGGACCCGTTCTAATAGGAGCGACACAAGTCGCTCCGACTTAGAAAAAGGGTCCTGTACTACTTTGGGGCGACCTGGAGCGACCTGCATTGACTTCAATGATATGAAGTCCGTCCATGCCGCTCCGAGGTCACGGTGCGCGCTGTGCACCGCGACCTCACAGGTCGCCCCGGCAAGTCGGGTCGCTGCTATGTGAACCGGCTCTAATAGTCATACAAATAAAAACAAAAATTTGCCCTGGGACTTTGAATGAGGTGCACCACTGGATACAAAATAAATTAAACATGATAGACACATTTATTGAAAAGTAAATACAATAGTCATCATGTTGTTTAACATCCAATACAGAGTTGGGGAATTAGTGTCCCCTATGATCTAAAAGATATTTACTATTACTATGGTACATACTCTAAAATCAATGCTTTTATTTTATAGACATGTTTTAATGTGCATCCACTCCTGAGGAAGTGAGCAGTGGATCGCGAAATACGTCAAGTATATCAGATGCCTTTTTTCAATCATGTATTTATATCTGAATTGTTTATATCGGCTTGGTATTATTGTATCTATATTGGATGTTAAACAACATGATGGCTATTGTATTTACTTTTCAACAGCCGGTTCCCTACTGCGCATGCGCAAACAGGGCCCGACGGACAACACTCAGGGCCCCCAGATTGGCCCACAAATATCACATGGTACACGGTGCTGTGATTGGTTCAAGTACTATGTGATCACTAAATAAGAGGGGGGTTCCGCGCTAAGGTAAAAGAAAAGGCTGTAGCCTCCCTTAACCGGTTGCCGACTGCGCACAGTATATTTACTGCGGCAGTCAGCCCCGGCCAGGCAGAGTGACGTAGAGCCAATAGCAGGCGAGCGCGCGCCCGCTGAGGCTCGTTAAGGGAGGAGTGCGGGCGTGTGACCGGCGGACCCGATGTCCGCCGGTCACTCGCCGATCGTCGGTACAGCGGGAGAAAGGCAGAGCGGCTTATGTAAACAAGCCGCCTGTCATTCTCCCTGTGTAAAAATGGAGATCAGACGGTTCTACTATGTAGAACCGTTGATCTTTGTTTTTACACCAATAGCATTGTCCCGCTACAGTTAGAATCACGCCCCTAGGACACACTTAACCCCTCCCTGTCCAATACAGTTAACCCCTTCCCTGCCAGTGTCATTTTTGCAGTAACAGTGCATATAAATAGCACTGATTACTGCAGTAATGTCACTGGTACCCCCAAAAGTGTCAAAAATGTCAGTCAAGGGTCCGATCTGTCCGCCGCAATGTCGCAGTACCGCAAAAAAAATCTCAGATCGCCGCCATTACTCGTTAAAAAAAAAAAACAAAAATTACAAAAATCTTTCCCTTTGTTAGTAAACGCGATAACTTTTGCGCAAACCAATCAAAATACGCTTTTTGAGATTTTCTTTACCAAACATATGTAGCATAAAACAATTTGGCCAAAAAAGTTAAAAAATTTTGATTTTTACATTTTTTATGGGGGGAATTTCATATAAAAAAAAGTGAAAAATATTGTTATTTTTGCAAAAATTACACTGTTTTTTGTTTATAGCACATGATCAAAAAATCACACAGGTGATCAAATACCACCAAAAGAAAGCTCTGTTTGTGGGAAAAAAAGGGCGTGAAATTCATTTAGGTACAGCGTCGCATGACCGCGCAATTGTCCGTTAAAGTCACGCAGTAAAAAATCACAAAAAACCCCCTGGTTAGGAAGGGGGTAAAATCTTCCGGGGCTTAAGTGGTTAAAGGGCTATATTAGTATGTAAAAAGCAGGGGGTAGAGGGAAGGTGGCGCTGCCTAGGGAGATAATATATAAGGAAGTATTAAGATTACACCAAAGACTCAGTACTGTATAACATATAAAGTGCTCCAATGCTGGGAAAAACCCGTGATAGTGTAAATCAATAATGATATTAAAATTAATAACAAACTTAAGAATAAAAAGGCATTCAATACGTGGTAAATAAAGTGACTCCATGCAGATGTAGATACAGTTAGTCTAAACCAGACCACATACTGACAGGTGATAATAGTGACTGAGTGCAAATAGTGATATAATATTTCACAGTCACGCAATAGATAAATTACATAAATAGTGAACAATACGGTGTAGTAAATCAATATGAGCTAATAAATAATTAAATTAAAAAATCTTGAATTCATGCACATCCAAACATGAATAAATGCCGGTTAACACTGATCCGACTTGTTAGGCGACTTGGTCGCCTGACAAGTAGCGTTCCATGCTGTGCAATGGAACCGTTCTAATCAGAGCGACTCAAGTCGCTCCGACTTAGAAAAAGGTTCCTGCACTATTTTTTTGCAAAGTCGGAGCGACTTGCATTGACTTCCATTATGTGAAGTCGTTGCAAGCCGCGCTGAAGTCACGCTGCACGGGCGACTTCATTAGTCGCCCGAAGTCGTGGCGACTTCGAGTCGGATCAGTGTGAACCGACTCTAATAGTGACTAAGTGTAAGGTGCTGTAGTAGATCAAATAAAATTAATAGTAAATAAATATGGTGAACGGTAGAGTGTTTCGCACTTTAAAAAGTCCTTGTATTCATGCACATCCAGTGAGGAGAACGATGATCGTGTTATATCCCAAGGGTCTAGTTGGGAGTATTGTGAAATTCGAGTGCTTGTGATCCCACTAGTAAATTATGCACTCACCAGACAGCAGACTTGTATAAAGTACTCAAAATTTCTACTTGAGTAAAAGTACAAGTGCTCGATCAAAAAATTACTTGAGTAGAAGTGGAAGTGCTCGCAGAAAAAGTTACTTAAGTAGAAGTACTAAAGTATTCAACATTTTTTTTACTTTAGTATTGCAAGTAGTTTTTTCAAAAAATTTGCTACTTAAGTACTAAAAGTAAAAAGTACCAGTAGTTTTGAAAAAAAAATTCTACTCAAGTACTAAAAGTAGAAGTACAAGTACTGTGTTATGTAGTTATTAAAGAAATAAGTCAAAAGTTTGAACATCATATTGTTTTTTATTATTTCAAATGATTTATTCAAATGATTAACCTGTGTTTGTTAGTAGTTTCTTGATGCACTTTAAGCGCTGTAGCACCATTTATTTGTTTGTTTCATATTTTCTTTTTATTGGAAAGATTTGGTATAGCAGCTTTTATTATACACAGCCTTTATTTTCGTATGCGCTGATTTACAAATGACATTATACACATTTTTTTGAGCTTTATGCAACCTGCCATCTACTGTTCTGGCAGTGGTAATTTTTTTAAAAGTAACGAGTAACTATGCAGCACAAAAAAAAAATACTTGAGTAGAAGTATCGAAATCATCGAAAAAATGTAGTGAAGTAAAAGTAGAAGTAGGAGAAAAAAATTCTACTCTAGGAAAGTACAGATACCGCATTTCGGTACTTAAGTACAGTACTTAAGTAGTTCTACTTCGTTACTATACATCTCTGCCAGACAGACCTACCCCACACAGGGGTAATGAGCCAAGATATAATCAGGGTATCCTCTATGTAAGATTCCAATCACTGGTTTCCATCAAGGGTCCCCAAATCCTGGGTAGGAAGTCCATGGTATCAGAGTACTCGTCAGTGCCAGCTATCCTCAGGTGGTGAGGTGTACCCCACATAAAATAAACAAGGAGGGACCAATAGCGTCAATAAAATATTTATTTGCAAAGGTAAAACAGGATATTCACACAGTAGCAAATGTATCAGAGCGTTGTATGTGGGTTGCCGGAATGCACTGCGTTCCAAAGCCCAGAAACCGGAAGTGACGTGACGGCGCTGTACGCGTTTCATCATAAGACATCCTCAGCAGCATCCGGGACATCACGTTTGGGTTCCTAGTAGGAAAGGGAGATCAGAAAACGGACATTTGCTGGTCTCCCTCACCTCTACCTGGTGGCCTAGCCTGGCCTGGCCAGTGGTGTGAAGCCCAGTAAACATGGCTGGGGGGCACGCAGGGATGTGATGGGGGTGTACATTGCCCTAATCACCTCCATTTGACAGCCGGCAGTCAGCTTGTCAGATTTACACACATTCACTTCCCTTTGTGCAGGAAGGTTGATGCTGTGATCCCGGGACATGGCCTGGGACACTGCAAGGGCTTGATAGAGCGTCAAGATGTGAGAGTGTCCTGGCAAATCCAGAACAGCTGATATCTATGATTTGGAGTTCCTGTTCTGGGATCTTCCATTGTGCATTTCTTGTCCAATATACTGCTAAAAAACGCTGATACTGCCTCTAACATCCTTCTAACTGCCCAGAGACTTTGGGAACTGTGGATTTGCGACATTTATCTCTATATTTGTGAATGGGATTAGCTATCTATTAGCTATTATCTATTTTGCATAGAAGTTTACAGAGGCGCAGTTTTACGCCAGCTCTTGCTGGATAATCCCCAGTTGTCAGATTAGGCCAAAACATGTGTATTTTCACAAATCAGTGGATTAGGCTGAATGGGGATTTTCTGCAATCCCATTTTCATCGAGTTAAAGTAGCTTTCCACAATCCCCGTTGATATATCAGATACCGCTGAATGCAGAGATAGCTTGGCTAGAACTTTGAGAAGTGCCTCTGTCCGTCAGGTGTTTTTCTAGGTGCTTCCAAAAATTCTTAGACCCTTATTTATAAAGAAGGCCACCAATACATTGTCCATTGGGTACTTTTTCACTACATTTATAAAAAACATTTGGCTTATTCTCCTGTAAGTCTACAGATTTCTATTTGGCCAACATCTGCATTTTACATTCTTTAATAGGAAATTGGGGTCACAGAAATATGCAGGGGCGTACGTACAAGGGTCGCCATTGCAACCCGGCCCCATGCTCCACTGGATCCGTGTGGCCCCCCTGTATGCCTGGATAGGAAGGCGGCAGGGGGCGGCGGCATGTAGAGGAACAGATCCCTCCATGCAGCCACTGAATGCTCAGTTACCCTCCTCTTCCGCAGACATTCAGCGGCTGCAGGAGGGAAATAGAGGGCATTGATTTCTCCACATGCTGCTCCCGCCACCTCCCTATCACTGTCCTGCTTCCTCGGGCTCATGTGTCCTTCCCTGGTCCCCCCTTGCCCCCCTGCTTTTCCTCAGCGGGTTTCCCCCTCCTACCTCCCGCAGGCTGCTGCAAGGAATCTGTCAGCATGGAGAGTAGGGAAGGAGCTGGTAAATGTGTAATTTACCGACCCCTTCCTTGTCTTTATGAATTGAGTCAGTGATTAGTACCAATCACAGACTATTTTTTCTTATTTTTGTATTCATTTATAGCTGAGGCATAGTAAACTGTGTTTACTATGCTTCAGTTTAACAGTGAACGCGAAGCTCTGTACAGAACAATTCCTGTTCATTCATTCTGTGCAGCTGAGGCTGCAGAGAAAGGGACTGTTGAATCTTTTCTCTGTCTCAAAAGTGAGACATCAGGGGTCTATTTAGACCCCTGGTATTTCTTCAAAGCCCCCCAACAGGGTTCCTAAAAAGTATGTAAAATAAATAATAAATAAAATGGTAAAAAAAAATAATAATAATAATAAAAAAAAAAAAAACTACTGACACCAGTGGCGGAACTACCAGGGTCGCAAAGTTCGCACTTGTGACTAGGCTCTAGTGTTCTGCCACAGTGGGAAGACTCGAAGACGGCAGGAAGGTGGCCCACTGTGGGACCGTAATCAAGTGTCCCACGATGGGACTAAAGGGCCCCGGGATCAGTGGGAAGGGCCCTGGTTCGGGGCCAGGGGGGCCCTTCATTATTTCTTGCACCCTGAAAGTTCTAGTTACACCTCTGAGAACATGTGTCTTTTTTAGATGTATATGTGAAATTTATCACCTTAAAGTGAACATATGGAGTCTTAGAAAAATTCTAAAGCCAGTTCCTGGCAATATAATAGGCGTTCCAGTGTTAGGTGACCCTTAATTCCAGTGCTGAAGTCTCCATTTTATGGTCCCCCTGGCAGGTGACTTGGGCTAACCGAGACTTGGGTCTGGCAGTTGGTCTTCTTCAGAGCTCCTTGTGGTAGAGATGGACCAGGAATCTTAGGGGTCTTGTTTTTCCTTTGATGCAAACTTACACCAGGTCACAGGCCTCAGGATTGTCAATAGAGACTGTTCCTAAGTCAGGACCCATTCAGAGGATTTTTTAGGCTGCAGACAGGGGAGTAGTCAGGTCCAGGTAGAGACTTATGCAGGCAACAGGCATAACAGTAATCAGGTCCTGGGATGGGTTGAGGCAGGCAACAGGCAAGAGATTAGTCAGGTCCATTCAGGGGGTGAGGCAGGCAACAGACAAGACAGTAGTCAGGTCCAGGCAGCGGGCGAGGCAGGCAGCAGCTGAGAGAGTAGTCAGATCCGGACAAGGGTCATGGTAGGCAGCAGGTGAGAAAGTAGTCAGGTTCAGGCAGGCGGCCTCACAATCCTGGAAAGCCTGGCAGGGATCTTATGAACACTGGAAGTCCCAGGAATCCTGGAAATTCTGTAAGACCTGGCAGGGATTTAGGGAGTACTCTTTTTTTTTTTAAAGATATTTTTATTGAAAATTTTCAAACAAAAAACATACAGGTAGTGATAAGAAGTCACATCCAATAGCATACGCCATTAGATGTGACAACATGAGTAACATGTGCAAATTAACATTGCAATAATACAGAACCAAAGGGTGCTTCAAACGTGGGATCATGTGGAGGTGGAGGGCTGCACCATCCCCCCCAGCACCCCTACTGGGAACAACCTGTGCCCGGGGAGGCAGCAGCCCCACAACCCCCCACATCATGTAAGAGGAAGATATAGGTCGCCATGAGATTGAAGCTAAGGTATATGGAATTATCATATAATTATAAATGAATAAGCAATGAAGAAAGAACATCACAGAATAGTGTACATAACAGAGTTGGTAGGATCAATGTTATAAAGGTCCTACAGAGTGTACCAGAATTACCAGTATAGTAGTATAGTTTACGGTAACTTTTTGTCTAGTTGAAAGTGTGAGCACCAAGGCATCCAATCGCGAGAGAACTTGGATGCACGGCCATCTTTGATCGCCAACAGTCTCTCAAAGGCATACATCTCGTGAACAAGTCTGATGACATCTCTAACCTCAGGGGGTTCCAAGGTTTTCCAATTTCGTTAGAGAGAAAGCCTCGAGGCTTCTTACACTCCATCAGCCTTTTAAGCATTTGTCACTTCCAGGATTGTCCCGTCCCGCACACTGTGGTTCCCACCCCTACATTATTGCTTTGCACTGTAGGGACACAGGGGTTAGGTAATAGAACTACAGCATGTGGCCAAGGAATACTCTTCGTAGTATTGTATGCCAAACAAACTAACGGAGGTGGCAGCACTGGATCTGGCTGTTTAGTGCCCATACCTTCCTGTTGATTGGATATTTTTTTTTGCCCATACCCTGCTGTTTTCTAAAGGTTCTGAGACCATACTCTCCTGGTTACCAAAAGATTTTGATACCATACTCTCCTGGTTACCAAAAGATTTTGATACCATACTCTCCTGGTTACCAAAAGATTTTGATACCATACTCTCCTGGTTGATTAAAAGTCACGCCCATACTCCATTTTCTAGAACTTTTTCTGCTCATATCATCCTGCTCTCTAGAAATGTTTGTGCCCATGTTCCATGTTGGCTAGAGATTTTTTTATGTCATTACCTTCTTGTTGTGTAGAAGTATTTGTGCACTTACCCTCCTATTGTCCAGAAGTATTTATATCCATACCTCCCTGTTGTATATAGGTATTTGTGCGAATACCCTCCTGTTGTCTAGAAGTTTAGTATCCATATCCTACTGTTGTGTAAAAGTATTTGTGCCCATACCCCCCTCCTTTTGACTAGAAGCATTTGTGTCCATTCCCTCCTGTTGTCTGGAAGTCTTTGTACCCATACCCTCCAATTATCCAGAAGTATTTGTGTCCGTACCCCCCTGTTGTATATAGGTATTTGAGTCCACACCCTCCTCTTGTTTGGAACAATTTATGTCCATACTCTCCTGTTACGTAAAAGTATTTGTGCCCATGCCCTCCTTTTGACTAGAAACGTTTGTGTCAATTTCCTCCTGTTGTTTAAAAGTATTTGTGTCCTTACTCTACTGTTATTTAGAAGTATTTTTGTCCTAAACCTCCTGTTGTCTATAAGTCTTTGTACCCATACCCCCAATTGTCCAGAAGTCTTTGTACCCATACCCTCCAATTGTCCAGAAGTACCCCCTGTTGTATATACTGTAGGTATTTGTACCCATACAGTTCTGTTGTCTAGTAGTATTTGTGCTTACACTCTCCTGTTGCATAGAAGTATTTGTGTCCTTACTTTCCTGTTCCGTAACAGTATTTGTGTCTTTACCTTCCTTTTGACTACAAGCATTTGTGCCTATACCCTCTTGTTGTCTAGAACCATTTTGCCCATACTACCCTTCTGTTGTCTAGAAGTAATTTTGTCCTAACCCTCTTGTTGTCTAGAAGTATTTGTACCCATACTCTACTGTGTAGAAGAGTATTTTTGTCCTTACCAGTGGCGGCTGGTGCTCCATGGGTCGGGGGGGCGTCAGACGGACCTGACCACAGACCACACCAGCTCCAGCCCGCACCGCACAACATACCCCCCCCCTTCCCCCCGGTTGCCATGTCCCCCCTTCTTTGGTCGGGCTTCCCCTGCGTCTCCTCTCTCCTCCTGGCTTCTCCTTTCCACCAGGACCCGCTTCTTGATTGGCCAGGAGGAGAATTTGTGTGACAATAGCGAATATAGATTCGCTATTGTCACACAACTGGGTGGGCTCAGGGCGCTGTGTTCTGCCCACCCTTTTTTGAAGCCTATTAGAGCCTCTGGCTCTAATCACGTGCTTCAAAAAAAACAAAAAATTCCCCCATTGCAATCCATGCATCCGGCACCCCGTATGTAGATTAAGGGGCTGAACGCATGGATGGGGGGGGGGCGGCCCCCCTGCGCCCCTAATGGACGGGCTGCCACTGGTCCCTACCCTCCTGTTGTCTAGAAGTACTTGTGCCCAAACCATCCCGTTGTGTAGAAGTATTTGAGTTCTTACCCTCCTGTTGGCTAGAAGCATTTTGTCCCTACTCTCCTGTTTAGAAGTATTTGAGTTCTTACCCTCCTGTTGTGTAGAGGTATACCCATACCCTCCTGTTGTGTAGAAGTATACCCATACCCTCCTGTTGTGTAGAGGTATACCCATAGCCTGCTGTTGTGTAGAGGTGTACCCATACCCTCCTGCTGTATAGAGGTATACCCATACCCTCCTGTTGTGTAGAGGTATACCCATACCCTCCTGTTGTGTAGAGGTATACCCATACCCTCCTGTTGTGTAGAGGTATACCCATACCCTCCTGTTGTGTAGAGGTATACCCATACCCTCCTGTTGTGTAGAGGTATACCCATACCCTCCTGCTGTGTAGAGGTATACCCATAACCTCCTGCTGTGTAGAGGTATACCCATACCCTCCTGCTGTGTAGAGGTATACCCATACCCTCCTGTTTTGTAGAGGTATACCCATAGCCTCCTGTTGTGTAGAGGTATACCCATACCCTCCTGTTGTGTAGAGGTATACCCATACCCTCCTTTTGTGTAGAGGTATACCTATACCCTCCTGTTGTGTAGAGGTATACCCATACCCTCCTGTGTAGAGGTATACCCATACCCTCCTGTTGTGTAGAGGTATACCCATACCCTCCTGTGTAGAGGTATACCCATACCCTCCTGTTGTGTAGAGGTATACCCATACCCTCCTGTGTAGAGGTATACCCATACCCTCCTGTTGTGTAGAGGTATACCCATACCCTCCTGTCTAGAGGTATACCCATACCCTCCTGTGTAGAGGTATACCCATACCCTGCTGTTGTGTAGAGGTATACCCATATCCTGTTGTATAGAAATATTTGTACCCGTACCCTCCTGCTATATAGAACTTTTCTGCCATATACATGCTTATGTTTAGAAGCTTTTTGTCCACATCCCACTAATATCTATTAGGTTTTTTCTTTATGTGAACATTCATCCCCCCATGTAGTTCACATCACAGCCTTTTAGTTAAGTGTGTTGTACACAACTGAAATTGGGTCTGGGTTGAGTTTCCCCAGAAGGCATTAAGAAGGGCTTTGAATCATCATAAGATTTTCAACTTGCTAGGAGTGGGCATCGATTACCTTATAGAAGACAGTATAGGATTGTTATCACAGAAGTACCATACAGTATCTACACATCAGCCAGTCTGAAAAAAGGGCAAGATTTGGGCAAGTCGGTGGATGGATGGTTGGTGGCCAGAAAGGCTGCAGATGTCAGGAGATAGTCATCGATATTAATCGCCCTTTTATTCCATTTCCTCGGCACATACAAAGCACAAACCAAAACGACAGAAGAGTCTTAAGAAGATTTTGCGGCTTCTTTCTGGGATTAGACGTAATTTGATGTAATTATCCCCAGTGCGGAGCTAAGAGTCTCACCATACATTGTGTCTCATCCAGGACCCCCATCTGATCCCTATTCTTTTGCACACTTAGATTGATGGTTTGTTTAACTTATGGAATTTACAGAAATAAAAACGCCTCCTTTGCTCCACACGGATCGATATCATCTCCGCAGATGGGTATGTATTGGACTTTGTATCAAAAGCAGAGACAATGGTTACTTTGTATGTTAGCGTTTTCCATTCTTCAAAAATATAAAAGACACAAATGATGAAGCTTTGCACTCAATAATATATCATTACATTTTAATGCAAGAAGCTTATATACCTGAGTTTGAAATTAGGTCAGACCCTGCACAGCAGAGCTCAGAACATGGGAGGAAAAAACAGCAAGGAACCAATCAGTTGTGCTGATGTGGAAGTCTCAGTCGCAGTCCCGCTAAAAATCGCAGATCGCCGCCATTACTAGTAAAAAAAAAAAAAACAATAAAAATGACATAAATCTTTCCCGTAGTTAGTAGACGCGATAACTTTTGCGCAAAACAATAAAAATACGCTTATTGCAATTTTTTTTTACCACCATATGTAGCAGAAAACAAATTGGCCTAAATGTTAAAAAAAATTTGATTTTTACATTTTTGTTTTTGAGAATGTCATATAGCAGAATGTGAAAAATATTGTTTTTTGTTTTTTTTTTCATAATTGTCGCTGTTTTTTTGTTTATAGCGCAAAAAATAAAAATCGCACAGGTGATCAAATACCATCAAAAGAAAGCTCTGTTTGTGGGAAAAAATAAATTCCATTTTATTTAGGTACAGCGTCGCACGACTGCGCAATTGTCCGTTAATTAATGCAGTGCCGAATTGCAAAATATGGCCTGGTCATTAAGGGGGAAAATCTTCCGGTCCAGAAGGGGTTAAATGTGTTCTATCTGTGTATTTGTATGTAGCTGTTTGCCTGGAGTTCTGCTCCAAGCTTAAATTTTATTTATTTTTTTTCAAGTCAAGTATAAGACCCCTTATCACGGGGCGGATCCGCTCGAGGACTCCACTAGGTCCGTTGATCCCCGCTGAGCAGGCGGATAACAGGTTCATCTCTGCTCACTGTGCAGAGATGGATCTGTCAGAGTCTTGCTCTCCTCTATGGGGAGAAAGGATGAAAGTGGACCCACTGAACAGATGACAAACGTGTCGCCATCCGTCTGTTTTCAGTGGATCTTCACGTATCGCCATCCGTCTGTTTTCAGCGGATCTTCATGTATTGCCATCCGTCTGTTTTCAGCAGATCTTCATGTATTGCCATCCGTCTGTTTTTAGCGGATCTTCATGTATTGCCATTTGTCTGTTTTCAGCGGATCTTCATGTATTGCCATTTGTCTGTTTTCAGCGGATCTTCATGTATTGCCATCCGTCTGTTTTCAGCGGATCTTCATGTATCGCCATCCGTCTGTTTTCAGTTGATCTTCACCTATCGCCATCCGTCTGTTTTCAGCGGATCTTCATGTATTGCCATCCGTCTGTTTTTAGCGGATCTTCATGTATTGCCATTTGTCTGTTTTCAGCGCGCTCCCGCCCCCACTCGGCAGTAGGGATTACGATTGTCGCCTGAGACCCGCGATCACTCCCCCGCTGAGAGAGAAGAACGGTCGGCTGTTGTAAACACAGCTGACCGTTCTTCTCCCTGGAATGATCACAGAGCGCCTGTGATCCTTCTATATAGGATCACAGGTCTCTATGAGCATTTCACAAACCACGCCTCCCACAGTTAAAATCACTCCCATTTAACCCCTTGATCATCCATAGTGTTAACCCCTTCCCTGCCAGCGTCATTATTACAGTAATAGTGCATATTTTTAGCACTGATTTCTGTAGTAATGTCATATAGCAGAATGTGAAAAATATTGTTTTTTTTTCAGCATTGTCGCTCTTTTTTTTGTTTAAAGCACAAAAAATAAAAATCGCACAGGTGATCAAATACCACCAAAAGAAAGCTCTATTTGTGGGAAATAAAGCAGATCAATTTTATTTAGGTACAGCGTCGCATTACTGCGTAATTGCCCGTTAAAGTAACGCAGTGCCGAATTGCAAAATATGGTCTGGTCATTAAGGGGGCAAATCCTTCCGGTCCAGAAGTGGTTAAATCCTCTACCCCTAAAATTTCCCCTCCTAGTACAAATCTTCTCTCCCCACCACTTTAAATCCCCCCTCCCAGCACAAATCCCCCTAAATCCCCCCTCCCAGCACAAATTCCCCCCTTAAGTTCAGCTTTAAGTGCCGGTTCACATTTCTGCGATGTGGGAACGCTGCGAATATACATCGTGTTCCCGCATCGCATCCGCACCCCTGGCAGTTCACACTGCCATATGCGATACGCTGGGAGTGTCAATTAAAAGTTAACGACACCCCCAGATCAGATCGCATATCGCAGTGCGATCTGAAAGTACGCACAGAATCGGATCGCACTAGTGTGAACCACCATGCGATCCAATTCTGCTGTGGACCAAAAAAAGGGTCCTGTGTGAGTTAGGTGTGATTGCGGTGCAAATTCAGCCATACAAACTGTATGGCTGAATTTGCACCGCACCGACATCGCATGTAATTTAGGAGCAGTGCGCTCCGAATTACATGCGATCTCTGTGATCGCAGAAATGTGAACCGGCACTGACTGGTGGGACTGCAGATCATTCACTAAGCTTTGAAAATCTTTGCTTCCTGAACTCTCTCAGCTCCTCTGTCTACGCACTGGAATGTTTGGGGGGAAAAAAAAAAAAAAAACATTCCTTCCAAGTAATGACCAAAAATTTCCATTCTGGTCACAAGCAGAGGCATGCGTAGCAGCGAGCTGAAAAGCTGTAGGATGCAGTACCCGTCCCAGCCCACTAGGGGCCCCCCTTGCTCTGTGCCATGATGCTACGTGATGATAAGGGCCGCAACTGTGCGACAGACCAACCCAGATATTCCGCTCACATCCCAATCTACACCGACTGACTGCAAAGTTCCAGCTCCCCTCCCCCCGCCTACTGCTGCTACCTTCACACAGATGATCGCTCCTCAAGATCTGCAGATTGTTACACCGAGAGTACTGCAGAACATCGCTCCAACCCAGCTGCCTCCTGACAGATACATATTGATATATTCTGCAGACTATTACACTGCAAAGCTCGAGATCTGCAGAACATTGCTCATCCCATCTTCCTCCTGACACATATTGATATTTTCTGCAGAATTGTCCCTCTCTCTAGAGATCTGCAGAACATTGCTCTATCCCGCCGACCCCCTAATATATACCTGTCAATATAATTTCTGCAGATCATTACACAGCAAATCTTTGTAGAGATCGACAGAACATTGCTCCATCCCATCTTCCTCCTAACAGATGCATATTGATATATTCTGCAGATTATTCAGTTTCTCTAAAGATCTGCACCCCCATCTAAACATTGATAACCCCCAGATAAACATTGATATACTCTGCAGATTATCCCATCACTGGCCTCTCCAGAGATCTGCAGAACATTGCTCCATTCCATATCCCCCTGATAGATCTATATTGATATACTCTGTAGATTATCCCATCACTGGCCTCTCCAGATATCTGCAGAACATTGCTCCATTTCACCTCCCTCCTGACAGATACTTATTGATATATTGTTTAGATTATTGCACCACTGAACTTTCTAGAGATCTGCAGAACATTGCTCCATCCCATCCCCCCCTCATAGATCTATATTGATATGTTCTGAAGATTATTCCATCACTGACCTCACTAGAGATCTGCAGAACATTGCTCCATCCCATTTCCCCCCAATAGCTACATATAGATATGAGGCATCAGATCCATAATGATATATTCTGCAGATTATTCAATCTCTCTAAAGATCTGCAGAACATTGCTGCACCCCATCCCTGTCCTGACAGATACACATTGATATTCTCTGCAGACTCTTCCATCACTGGCCTCTCCGGAGATCTGCAGAACATTGCTCCATCCGATTACACCTTGATAGATCTTTATTGTTATATTCTGCAGATTATTCCATCACTGACCTCACTAGAGATCTGCAGAACATTGCTCCATCCCATTTCCCCCCAAACAGCTACATATAGATATGAGGCATCAGATCCATAATGATATATTCTGCAGATTATTCAATCTCTCTAAAGATCTGCAGAACATTGCTGCACCCCATCCCTGTCCTGACAGATACACATTGATATTCTCTGCAGAATCTTCCATCACTGGCCTCTCCGGAGATCTGCAGAACATTGCTCCATCCGATTACACCTTGATAGATCTTTATTGTTATATTCTGCAGATTATTCCATCACTGACCTCACTAGAGATCTGCAGAACATTGCTCCATCCCATTTCCCCCCAAACAGCTACATATAGATATGAGGCATCAGATCCATAATGATATATTCTGCAGATTATTCAATCTCTCTAAAGATCTGCAGAACATTGCTGCACCCCATCCCTGTCCTGACAGATACACATTGATATTCTCTGCAGAATCTTCCATCACTGGCCTCTCCGGAGATCTGCAGAACATTGCTCCATCCGATTACACCTTGATAGATCTTTATTGTTATATTCTGCAGATTATTCCATCATTGACCTCTCTAGAGATCTGCAGTACATTGCTCCATTCCATATCCCCTGATAGACCTATATTGATATATTCTGCAGATTATTTCATCACTGGCCTCACCAGAGATCTGCAGAACATTGCTCCATCCCATCTCCCCCTGATAGATCTATATTGATATATTATGCAGATTATTCCATCACTGACCTCTCTAGAGATCTGCAGAACGTTGCTCCACCCTCCCCCACAGACAGATACATTTAGATATTAGAGACATCAGGTCTATATTGATATATTCTGCAGATTATTCCATATCTCTAAAGATCTGCAGAACATTGCTGGACCCCATCTCTTTCCTGACAGGTACACATTAATATGCTCTGCAAATTATTCCATCACTGGCCTCTCCAGAGATCTGCAGAACATTGCTCCATCCGATTACACCTTGATAGATCTTTATTGTTATATTCTGCAGATTATTCCATGATTGACCTCTCTAGAGATCTGCAGAATATTGCTCCATTCCATATCCTGCTGATAGATCTATATTGATATATTCTGCAGATTATTCAATCACTGGCCTCACCAGAGATCTGCAGAACATTGCTCCATCCGATTACACCTTCATAAATCTATATTGATATATTCTGCAGATTATTCCATCACTGACCTCACTAGAGATCTGCAGAACATTGCTCCCTCCTGACAGCTACATATAGATATAAGAGGCATCAGATATTTCACGCAGTCATGTGATGATGATTTTATTCCTGGAGATAATCATCCATAAAGTTCCTCTGGAGCCATGAAATACTGAATGTGTCTTCTTGTTCTCGGTTGAATTATAGAACAAACCTGGAAACAAACAGACCCATAAATCCCAGCCCACCCCCTGCTCAGGGCTGTCACTGGAGCTGGACAGATGGAGAAAATTCAGAGCCTCACAGATGTGTACAGCTGTAGCATTGGTGGTTCAGTGGTAGAATTCTCGCCTGCCACGCGGGAGGCCCGGGTTCGATTCCCGGCCAATGCAAAGCTGTTTTTTTAATCAGTAACTAAGTTTCTTTTTTTTTATATCCATCAGAGAACTGGAGGTTATTAGATTTCTATGTTGTATGTTGTGATGATGGCTATAAGAATCAACTTCTGTCATCCACAAGTTATTGTAGAACATTGTTTGGTGCAAACAACCCCACCATGAAATTTCCGGAGGCCAGTGGGTTTCCTCAGCACAGCTCAGTAGTAGAGTCTTGTACTGAGTTAGCCATCAATAAATGTAGAAAGTTCTGGCTTTAGCTGATCCCTTTATTTTAGAACTTAGGGCTTGTTTCCCCTTAGGTTGCTGGTTGCTAAAAATATGCAGCTGAGCCGTGTTTTTATTGCCCCCCTTTAACCTGTTTACGACCGCCCACCGCAGATATACTGCAGCAGGCAGTCGCTCCCGCGCGAATCGCCGTAACTGTACGGTGCTCACTCACAGGAGGCTAGGGGGCGAGCGAGCGTGCGCCGCCAGTGGCACGCTCCCGCGCCGCCGATGCAGCGGCCATCCTGAGACCCGCGATCGCTCCCCGCTGAGAGAGAAGGACGGGCAGCTGCCCACCGTTCTTCTCCCTGGAATGATCATAGAGCCCCTGTGATCCTTCTATATAGGATCACATGTCTCTATGCTCATTTCAGAAGCCACGCCCCCCACAGTTAGAATCACTCCCCTAGGCTTACATTTAACACCTTGATCACCCACAGGGTTAACCCCTTCCCTGCCAATGGCATTATTACAGTAACACATTGTAAAGCGCTGCGCAAACTGTTGGCGCTATATAAATCCTATATAATAATAATAACAGTGCATATTTTTAGCACTGATTACTGTAGTAAAGTCACTGGTCCCCCCAAAAGTGTCAAAAATGTAATTTAGGGGTCCGATCTGTCCGCTGCAATGTCGCAGTCTGGCAAAAAATCGCAGATCGCCGCCATTACTAGTAAAAAACAATAAAAATGACACAAATCTTTCCCCTAGTTTGTAGACGTAATAACTTTTATGCAAACCAATCAAAATACGCTTATTGCAATTTTTTACCATAAATATGTAGCAGAAAACAAATTGGCCTAAAATGATAAAAAATTTAGATTTTAACATTTTTTTTGGGAATGTTATATAGCAGAATGTGAAAAATATAGATTATTTTCAAAATTGTCGCTTTTTTTTTGTGTATAGCGCAAAAAATAAAAATTGCACAGGTGATCAAATACCACCAAAAGAAAGCTCTATTTGTGGAAGAATAAGGACATCAATTTCATTTGGGTACAGCGTCGCACGACTGCGCAATTGTCCGTTAAAGTCACGCAGTGCCAAGTTGAAAAAAGTGGCCTGGTCATTAATGGGGCATATCCTTCCGGTCTTAAAGTGGTTAAGCTGCAAAGGCAGTTGGATATGGGTGTACACATGCCGCGGTACAAATTATACACGGTGTCAAGTTCAACTGCCCTGCAACCGCAGAAGGGTTGAATCAGGCGATGAGGGGGCAAAATGTCACCTCCTTGCTGCCTGTCAAATGCACACTGCAATCAGCCGCAGATTATTTTTCAGAGGGGAGGCAAGGTCAGCCATGGCTAAAGATAGCATTAAAGTGGCATTAAACCCCAAAGCAAACATTTATTATATTGCAGCTTACCAATTCTTAGATGTGATGGCTGCATTTGTTTCATTTAGGCTTTCTTTCTCCTATTTTCAGTTGGTGATCCAGCCAGTAAGTCTGTTAGCACAAGCTCTCCAGCAGAATGTATTAGTTTACATGGATGAGACAGTGATACCAAAGAGGTTTTTTTTAATGACAAACCTGGTCAACACATGTGAGCTACTACTGGAATGTCAGATCACGGGCAGTAATTCAATATGTGGCATTTGAACGAATCATGTCTCAGGGTCTGATGAGGAAGCCATAGCTGTTCACTGTGCATGGCTGCAGCTTCCCCATTAGACCCTGAAGCAAGAACGGTATACCGCAGATGGCACACAGAACAGGGCTCAAGCTCAACCCCGCCCCCTGTTATGTCCAAGCCAATGAGGAGGGAGAGAGCCAGGAAAGCAATGGCTCCCATGCACATCGTTGGATCGAGATCAGGCTCAAGTGGGTATGGGGTGGGGGGGGGGAGCTGGTGAGCTGCACACAGAAGGTTTTTTACCTTTATACATAGAATAAAAGAAGAACCTACCCTTTTCCCACACTGCCTCCCACCTGTGCCTCTGCCGCCCAACTGTGATACTGCCTCTCACCTGTCCCTCTGCCCCCCACCTGTGACACTGCCTCCCACCTGTCCTGCTGCCCCCCAGCTGTCCCGCTGCCCTCCACCTGTGACACTGCCCCCGACCTGTGACACTGCCTCTCACCTGTCCTGCTGCCCCCCAGCTGTCCCACTGCCCCCCACCTGTGACACTGCCCCCAACCTGTGACACTGCCTCCAGGTGTCCGACTGCTCCTTCACCTGTCCTGTTGCCCCCCTACCTGTGACACTGCCCCCCACCTGTCCTGCTGCCCCCCATCTATGACACTTGCCCCTTCTGTCCTGCTGCCCCCCACCTGTCCTGCTGACCTCCTCCCATGACACTTCCTCCTCCTGTTTCGCTGCCCAGTGCCTGTCCCACTGCCCCCCTTTCATCCAGCTGCCCCTCTCCTGTCATGCTGTTCTTCTCCTGTGATACCCCCCCCCCCCCCCGCTGTGCCACTGCCCCTCTCCAATCAGCCTACCCCTATCCTGTCCCCCTTCCCCCTCCTAACCCACTGCCCCCTAGCTATCCCACTTCCCCCCTCCTGTGGTAGGAGGAGTTGGACTGGAGGAGGAGGAGGACATGGGATGGAGGAGATATGACTGGAGGAGGAGAAGGACATGGGACGAGCCTTTGTGTAATGGCCAGATTAAGTAGAACAGCCAGTAGCAGGCCCTGAGAAATGTTGGTGGTCAGGCTCGGGGGGGGGGGGGACTCAGGCCTTAAGCTGTTTAAGGGGTCCCAAAATTTCTGATGGCTGCCCTGACTATGCTTGACTGTAGGCAAGGCACACTTGTCTTTGTACTCCTCACCTGGTTGCCGCCACACACGCCACACCATCTGAACCAAATAAGTTTATTTTGGTCTCATCAGACCACAGAACATGGTTCCAGTAATCCATGTCCTTAGTCTGCTTGTCTTCAGCAAACTGTTTGCAGGCTTTCTTGTGCATCATCTTTAGAAGAGGCTTCCTTCTGGGAGGACAGTCATGCAGACCAATTTGATGCAGTGTGCAGCGTATGGTCTGAGCACTGACAGGCTGACCCCCACCCCTTCAACCTCTGCAGCAATGCTGGCAGCACTCATACGTCTATTTCCCAAAGACAACCTCTGGATATGACGCTGAGCACGTGCACTCAACTTCTTTGGTCGACCATGGCGAGGCCTGTTCTGAGTGGAACCCGTCCTGATAAACCGCTGTATAGTCTTGGGCACCGTCCTGCAGCTCAGTTTCAGGGTCTTGGCGATCTTCTTATAGCCTAGGCCATCTTTATGTAGGGCAACAATTCTTTTTTTCAGAGAGTTCTTTGCCATGAGGTGTCATGTTGAACTTCCAGTGACCAGTATGAGAGAGTGAGAGCGATAACACCAAATTTACCACACATGCTCCCCATTCACACCTGAGACCTTGTAACACTAACGAGTCACATGACATTGGGGAGGGAAAATGGCTAATTGGGCCCAATTTGGACATTTTCACTTAGGGGTGTACTCCCTTTTGTTGCCAGCGGTTTAGACATTAATGGCTGTGTGTTGAGTTATTTTGAGGGAACAGCAAATTTACACTGTTATACAATCTGTACACTCACTACTCTACATTGTAGCAAAGTGTCATTTCTTCAGTGTTGTCAGATAAAAGGATAGAATAAAATATTTACAAAAATGTATCTGTATATATACAGTATCTCACAAAAGTGAGTACACCCCACTTTTTTTGAAATACTGTATATATATACATATAGATAAATATATCAAGCTTTAAAATTCCATCCCCTACACACACATGCAAGCAATACCCCTTTGCTGCAGCAAAATTAACCACTTGCCGACCAGCCGCCGTACTTATACTGCGGCAGATTGGCTCTATCCAACGAAATGATGTACCTGTACGTCGTTTCGTGGGACAGCTAGTGGGGGCACATTTGGCCACAGGGGAAGCCAATCAGGGGGTCCAGCGGCTGCAATGTCTGCCGGGTACCCGCGATCACTCCTAGTGGAGACAAAATGGCGGTCTGCAGATGTAAATACGGGAGACAGCTATTCTGTCAGTAATGAACACAGGGATCCTGTGTTCCTCTTATTTGGGAACACAGGTCTCTGTGTTCATCCAGCAAGCCCATCCCCCACACGGTTAGAAAGCACCCCCTAGGGACACATTCAACCCTTTGATCGCCCTTGGTGGTACCCCCTTTCCTGCCAGTGTCATTAGTACAGTAACAGTGCATATTTTTAGCACTGATTACTGTAGTAATGTCACCGATCCCCCCAAAAATGTCAAAAATGTCAGTTAGGTGTCCGATCTGTCTGTCGCAATGTCGCAGTCCTGCTAAAAAATCGCTGATCGCCACCAATACTAGTAAAAAAATTAAATATATATATATATATATATATATATATATATATATATATATATATATATATATATATATATATATATAAAACTGACATAAATCTTTCCCCTAGTTTGTAGACGCAATACCTTTTGCGCAAACCAATCAATATATACTTATTGGGATTTGTAGCAGAATATGAATGAAAAAAATTTGATCTTAAATTTTTTTTTATTGGGAATGTTTTATAGCAGAATGTGAAAAATATATATATTTTTTCAGAATTGTCACACTTTTGTGTTTATAGTGCAAAAAAATTAAATCGCAGAGGTGATCAAATACCACCAAAAGAAAGCTCTATTTGTGGGAAAAAAAGGACATCAATTTTATTTGGGTACAGCGTCGCACGACCGTGCAATTGTCGGTTAAAATAACGCAGTGCCGTATCACAAAAAAATGGCCTGGTCATTAAGGGGGTATAACCTTCCCGTCCAGAAGTGGTTAAAGCGGAGCTCCAGGCTCCTTCAGAAAAAAATTAAAAATCAGCAGCTACAAATACTGTAGCTGCTGACTTTTAATATTAGGACACTTACCTGTCCAGGGATCCAGCAGTGTCTTCACCGGAGCAGATTTTTCAATCGGCTATCGGGTGCTGCCGCCAACATCTCGGCTGAGGGAAATCAGCAGTGAAGCCTTGCAGCTTCACACCTGGTTCCCTACTGCGCATGCGCAAAGCACGCTACACTTTATGAATGGCTAGCCAGCGGGGTAAGGAGGAGGGGGCCGAACTTCCAGGCTGAGTTTGCCGCTGCAAAAGTGAGCCAGAAGTGGGAGTGGGTACCTGTCAAAACCAGGGGCCCACTACCCCCAAAAGGTGCCAAATGTATCAGCATGGGGGGGGGGGGGGCAAACAAGTGGAGCTCTGCTTTAAAGTGTAACTCCACTTTCGTTGAGAAAAAAACATTCCCCTCTGGGTGATCTCTGTACATTGCAAGGATTATAACAAACTTTGTTGCAGATTCCTACCTTTTGTTATTCTGAAGAAATCCGTGTTTGTTCCTCTATGCTGAGTGGCTCTAATGGGAGAGGTTATCAATCAGCTGTGCACCTGCAGAGCACTAATGAGGAGAGCTTCAGGGTCTGCATTCCTTTAGACATGTTCTTATTGGGAGTATCTCATCAAAAATGACATTTTTGTTGCAGGGGATGCCTGGAATCTTACATGTATCTTAGGCAGACTTCTGGGAAAATTGGTGAGCCAATCACACAAGCAGGAAATTATGTTTCTGGGGGTGTGGTCAGTATACATTCTGTGTACAGAACACCTCCAGGGAGCCATATTGCATTGCATTTTCAGAAAATTACAGATTGAAAAGGAAAGGTAATTTTTAATAACATTCAATTATAATACAGTAAACCCCCCTCCATTGCGGGGGTTACGTTCCGGACCCAGCCGCGAAAAGTGAAATTCCGCGAAATAGAAAAACCCTATTAAAATGCATTGTAGGCATGTTTTTTTTACTGTCACTGTACGTTTAAAAGCATTTTAAGGTCTTTAAGCACACTTTTAAAACAATAGAAACTCATTTAAACACATAAAAGATACTTAGAGACAGAGCAAGTGCTATGGAAAACACAAAAATATTTCATTTTTAATGATTTATATAGTAAAATAACATTACAAAAAAAACCGCGAATTACCGGGACCGCAAAAACTGAACCGCGATGGAGCGGGGGATTACTGTATGACTTGTGTCACAATTGTATACGATATATTTTTTTTTCTTTGTTTGATATTTTTTTTCCCTACGAACGTGGACTTACTCTTGAAATAAAAAATGCTCACCTAAATCCATGGTAACATGATCCCAATTCTGGACCTGCAGAGTGTGGAGAATCCTTCTTCCATTGTCTATGTTGCTGTCTGGTGACATGGATACTTCCCATTGACAATCCATCAGTGGGACTCTTTCAGGTCCTGAAGACTCCAGTGCGGTGACATCACAATAAAGGCAACAACAAGTCCCATCATCAGCAGGCCAGGAATATGGACTGAATCCAGTCTCCTCCAGCAGAAGAGGCTCTATTTTATATCTGCCCAGGGAAAGGCTGTTGATAAAATATTTTAATAGGTTAGAAATATAACTATTTATTTTATTAAAGGCATTTGCTTTTCTTTTCATACATTTGAATGTCTTCTATGATATCATGTTTATTGAGTTTGGTATATAGCCTGTAGGTGTCACTATTGCAGCTGCTACTGTAAAGAGGGTGAGATTAGATTGTCAGCTGCTAAGCACCATGAATGAGAGTTGAGAGCATCTTCTAATCTAATCTTGTGCGTCTCTTGCTACAAGTGGCAGGTAGATATTGGGGGGTTACAATGAAGGATACAATGCTGTCAAGTACTCCCTATGCTTTAGTGGATTTCCTCTGGGTATTCCAGTTTCCTCCCACACTCCAAAAGACATGCTGGTAGATTAATTGGCTCCTGTCTAAATTGGCCCCTAGTATGTATATGTATTAATGTGAGTTAGGGACCTTAGATTGTAAGCTCCATGATGGCAGGGACCAATGTGATTGCACTATATACTGTATATATATACATATATATATATATGTGTGTGTGTGTGTGTAAAGTGCTGCATAAATTGTATGCATTATATAAGTACCTGTAATAAATAATAACAAATAATGTCATTACCAACTTATATAAATATATATTTCTACCCTTTTAGGTTTTCTTAGGGGTCTGAGGTAGTCACAATCCTGGCCATTGAGAAATGATAAAAGATTAATATCTTCCACCGGCTTGGTGAATAAACGATCAATATCCTCCATAAGGGACAATCAGTCCTGGGGAATAATAGAATCAGATGTGATCAAATGGATCTTTTATTTTAATTAACTTAATGAAGAGGGCATGGGTGTCCGCAGAACTTTTTTCAGGGGGGGGGGGGGCATCATTTTAAGGTCACCCATGCTCCACCCCTTTCAGGGGCAGACTGGCAACTTTCAGCCCAGGGGGCAAGTAAAAACTAGAGGCTCATGGTGCAGCAACTCGGCCCCCCGCCCACTTTCCCTCATCCCCACTCCCACTCTCCCAATCCTCCTCCTGACCCCCATTCAAAGCTGAAGCCCTGCTCCAGATACTCTCTACTTACCGGCTGAATCCGGGTTCCCGACCTGGCCAGCAGGGGGAGGTTGGGGGGAGCTGGGACAGTTTGGTTGGGGCTGGCCGGGGGAGGAGAGTCTCCAGTGGGGCATGAAACCGGCCTCTGTTCAGACACAGTTTACACCATCCACTCTGTCCTTGTCTTCACCTCGCACTCAGTAGATCAGTGGCAAGGACTTTTTACTTCTCTTCACCAGGAATCCTTTAGGCAAGTCTGTGGCAGAAGCGCTGCAGCCTTTTTAGAGGGCATCAGAGCAGCCCAGGGGGCAATTGCCCCCCTGGCCCAGTCCTCCCCTGACCCCTTATTGCCCCCATAGATCCCCCTTTAGAGCAGGCCAGGCCAGGGTCCCCCATAGATCCCCTTTACAGCAGGGTCCCCATAGTTCCCCCTTTAGAGCATGCCAGGCCAGAGTCCCCCATAGATCCCCTTTAGAGCAAGCAAGACCAGGGTCCCCCATAGATCCCCCTTTAGTCTTACATTTTCACTTATATTCCCCGTGCTACCAGGTTCTCCAGCACCAAAAGCTACTCCAGGCTCTCCCTGCAAAGAATATATATACATATTTAGCCAATATGAACCCCTTGAGAGCAGGCCAGGATCCCCATAGATCCCCTTTAGAGCAGACCATGATCCCATAGATTCCCCTTTAGAGCAGGCCAGGCCAGGGTCCCCCATAGATCCCTCTTTAGAGCAGGGTCCCCAAAGATTCCCCTCTAAGACCGGGCCAGGATATTTCCGGGGGGGGGGGGGCACTCGCCACCCCTTGCGGACGCGCATGGAAGAGGGGACCATTCAGAAGTGGGCACTCCTATCCACAGCTAGTACGGATGGCTTTTTGTAATTTCTGGGGTTGGGCTTTACCTTTTCTGGGTACCTATTACTGCTCACAGAGATCGCAGTACTCCCTCTGACAATACATTAATCTGCTTTTCTCTCCAAAAGGATGGTGCCATGTTTAAACAGGCATCGAACAGGGTCCCCGTCTACTCCCTGGACTGAGATGCCAGCTCAGAGATGACACAATTATGTAAATCTTGGCTGTGTTGACAAATGGCTGACACAGATCAGCCCCTGCTGCAGCCTCTCACCTTATGACTTGTCACACAATGTCTCTTTACAATGTAAGACAAGCACAGTTCATATACAGTACAGTGCAAGCCACACACAGTAACTACAAAGTGTAAGACACACACAGTCTTTGTACCGTGTAACACACACAGTCTATAATGTGTAAGACACATAAAGCCTCTATACAACTTAAAACATGCACAGTTCATATACAGTACAAGATACAAACAGTCTGTATACAATGTAAGACACACACACTACATAAAGTACATTGTAACAATGTTTTACAGACACACAGTACAAATAGCAACATCGTAACACACTTAATACAGTACAATATCTCACATATAATACACACAGTGTAATATATAACACATAATGCACAATACAATAGATCACACATAATACACAGTACAATACTGTATATCAAACAGACTCTGCACACAGTATCTCACATCGTAACATGTACAATAAGTCACATAGAGACACAATGGGATTGATTTACTAAAACTGGAGATTGCAAAATCTGGTGCAGCTCTGCATAGGAACCAATCTTTTTCCAAGTTTTTTTTTGTCAAAGCTTGATTGAACAAGCTCAAGTTAGAAGCTGATTGGCTACCATGCACAGCTGCACCAGATTTTGCACTCACCAGTTTTAGGGTGTTTGGCAGCCTAGGTTAGAATATACTGTAAAGGGAAAAGAGGGGCATCATTCCCAAGAAAAGGGGCATTATAAACAGGAAAAAAGAATCACTGGGAGCATCATCCATAGGAGAGGGGACATTAAAGGTGGCATCATCCGTAGAAGAGGGGACATCGCACATAGGAGAGGGGGAATCATCCATAGGAGAGAGAGCATCACAGGGGGCATCATCCGTAGGAGAGGTGGCATCACTGAAGGCATCACTCAGGGGAGGGGGGCCCATCATCTATAGGAGAGGGGGCATCACTGGTGGCAACCTCATCCATAGGAGAGAGGGCATCATCCACAGAAGGGGACATCACTGGGGACAACATCCGTAGGGGAGGGGGCTTTAATAGGGACATGTATCATTTATAGGAGATGGGCATCATCCAAATAAAAGGAGGCAGCGTCCATATGAGAGAGGGCATCACTGGGGACAACATACATAGGAGGGGGCATTATCCATAGGAGGAGGGCATCACCCATAGAATAGGGGGCAATACTGAGGACATTACCCACAGGAGAGAGGGCATCACTGGGGGAAACATTATCCATAGGATAGGGTGCATCATTGAGGGCATTATCCATAGGAATAGGGGCAAAATCCATAGGGAAAGGGCATCATTGGGGGTATCATCCATAGGAGATGGCCATCACTGGGGGCATGCATCATCCATAGGAGAAGGACACCATCCAGAGCAGAGAGGGCATCATTCACAGGAGGAGGCATCGCTGGATGCATCATCCATCAGATAAATGTGAACATTGTGGGCATGAAGTGGTATCACTGGGGGCATCATCCCAAAAAGAGGTGGTATCACTGGGGGCATCATCCACAGAAAAGGGGGAATTATCCACAAAATAATGGGTATCACTGGAAGCATCATCCACAGAATAGGGGGAATTATTGGGGGCACCATCTTCAGAAGAACGGACATCACTTGGGGCATCATTCATAGCTTCACTGGAGACATCATAGGAGGCAACAGGAAGGGGAGTCAGACACAGAAGTTGGGTATCTTCCATTGGGGCATATCCTGGAGGAATATGGAACCATTAATAGGAAAGGTGTCAGGGTTCTAGTCATACCCGCCAGACGGCTAGGCGTGGCCACTCCACTGGTGCCTTTCAGAGGTATTGAACCTGTGTCCTTCTGGCTTCCCAGTCTGCAAACTAGCCTCTGAGCCACTTCAGGACTTTGGAGAACTCCTGTTTATTCCTGTATTGCCTGCAGCACTAGGGGGCTGGATTTCACCAGAGGCTCAGACCTGTCAGTAACTCTCCAGCTGTATTTGATACCTAATTAACAAGGTATAAGTCACTGCCCCTCCCTAAGGGCAGTGTCAGTTCATTGATTCTGGTTTCCTGGTTTGGTTCCTGTTGTTTGAGTTCCTGCATTCCTGTTTGTTTCTGGCATCTGACCCCTGGCTTCACCTGACGGTTCTCCTGCTCTAGTCCTTGCCTGTATTTGGACCTGGTGATCCTGAACAGCCCCCGTGCACAAACTCACAGGCCAGGTGGTTTCTTACCTGGTCACCCTTGTCTGTGTTTGTTTGCAAGGGTGAGCATAAATCTCTGCCTGAATGACTCCCAACAAAGGTAAGCCCTGACAGAATGAACTGACCAAACATGGAGTCAGCAGAGATGTGCAAGATGCTAACCCTGCAAGTGTCCAGCCTGGCCCAGACTGTTTCAGAGCTGCAGCGTGAAATTCTGTTACTTAAAGGCACAGTACGCCCAGTCTCGGAACCTGCATATTCAGAGCCGTTTGTTGTCATGCCTGAGAGATTTGATGGTAGTCGTGCTTCTTTCCAGTGCTTTAAGGTGGACTGCGAAATTTTATTTGCCTTAAAGCCTCGGACATATGCCAGTGACTTTATCAAGGTCCGTGCAGCTATCAATCTGCTGTCTGGATGGATCAAGACATGGGCACACCAGATGTTGCTTGCTCAGAATCCTGTCCTTGACAGCTGGGTGTTCTTCTTGACTGCATTGGACTCGCAGTGTAAGACCTCTAGAAAACCGTCTACTCCAAGGTCAGGTTTCAGAGAATCCAAGATACCCAGAGACAGGGAAAACCAACACCACACGTCAATGTTGCTATCTTGTGAACCTGTTCATAGAGAAACTCCAGAGGTTTCCCATGTTCCTGCCGACTCAGAAGAACCCATGGAGATAGGTCTCATAAAGATAAAGACCAAATTGACACCTGATGAAAGAGACCGGAGGAGAGGCCGTGGTCTCTGCTTTTACTGTGGAGAAAGAGGGCACTTTATCTCTCTGTGCCCTACGCGCCCTCCTAGACCTCGGGCTCTCCATTTGGGTGCTGTTCAGTTATACCCAGTCAGCAATACACCTCTGTCTGTGAATTGCCAACATTGTTGTCACACAAGTTCATGTTCGTCTATGGCCAAAGGTACTCAGACCACTGTGATTGAAACCACCAATGTCCTTCAGGTACCTGATAATGTGACCTCTGTGACACTTCTGTCTAAAGCCCCAGAAGAGGCAACGCTGTCTCCTGAAGATGCAGTTCTTATTAGTACCAACACTACTTCAAGCCTGCTCGAAGAAGATATACCACCAGACTGTACCTATGCTTCTGATGGTACTGTAGTCTGCAAAAAAGACTTGCGTTTATTTGAGGAGGCATTGCGTGCCAGACGCTCCACTCCTGCTGAGGAAAATGTTCACGCCCGGCGGGCGTCCCTAAAGGGGGGGTACTGTCAGGGTTCTAGTCATACCCGCCAGACGGCTAGGCGTGGCCACTCCACTGGTGCCTTTCAGAGGTATTGAACCTGTGTCCTTCTGGCTTCCCAGTCTGCAAACTAGCCTCTGAGCCACTTCAGGACTTTGGAGAACTCCTGTTTATTCCTGTATTGCCTGCAGCACTAGGGGGCTGGATTTCACCAGAGGCTCAGACCTGTCAGTAACTCTCCAGCTGTATTTGATACCTAATTAACAAGGTATAAGACACTGCCCCTCCCTAAGGGCAGTGTCAGTTCATTGATTCTGGTTTCCTGGTTTGGTTCCTGTTGTTTGAGTTCCTGCATTCCTGTTTGTTTCTGGCATCTGACCCCTGGCTTCACCTGACGGTTCTCCTGCTCTAGTCCTTGCCTGTATTTGGACCTGGTGATCCTGAACAGCCCCCGTGCACAAACTCACAGGCCAGGTGGTTTCTTACCTGGTCACCCTGGTCTGTGTTTGTTTGCAAGGGTGAGCATAAATCTCTGCCTGAATGACTCCCAACAAAGGTAAGCCCTGACAAAAGGGGTATCGTCCATAGCAGATGGGTATCATCTATAGGAGTGAGGCATCTTCCATAGCAGAGGGTTATCTTCCATAGCAGTAGGGTATCATCTTTAGGAGAGGGGTGCCATCTGTAGCAGAGGGGCGTCTTCCATAGTTAGGGGTATCATCAATAGGAGAGGGGTTTGATCTATAGGATAGGTCTATCATCTATAGTAGAGAGGTACCTTCCATAGCAGAGGGCATCTTCCATACTGGAGGGGTATCATCTATAGTAGAGGGTTATCTTCTATGGGAGAGGGATATCATCCATATAAGAGGTGTATCTTCCATTATTACATATTTACATAGTTAGTGATGTTGAAAAAAGACACCAGTCCATCCAGTTCAACCTATGATGAGAGTGAGCGTGTGAGTGTGTGAGTGTGTGTGTATTTGCAGTTAATAGTACATTGTATACCCTTGTATGTTGTGATTGTTAAGGTGCCCATCTAATATTTTTTGAAACTATCCATGCTCCCTGGTGATACCACTGCTTGTGGAAGAGAATTCCACATCTTTACCACTCTGACGGTAAAGAACTCTTTACGCAGTTTAATGTTAAACCGCTTCTCTTCTAATTTTGGTGAATGGCAGCGTGTCTTTTTAAATTCCTTTACGCTGAAGGGGTTGTTCCCTATGCTAGGGTCAACAGTACGGTATTTGTACATCGATATCATATCCATATCCTCCATACTGTAGGCATCATCTATAGTAAAATTGTACCTTACACAGCAGAGGGCATCTTCCATAGGAAACGGGCGTCTTCCATACTGAAGGGGTATTATCTAAAGTAGAGGGCTTTCTTCCATAGGAGAGAAGTTTCATCCATAGGACAAATGTATCATCTATAGTACAGAGGTACCTTCCATAGCAAAGGGCATCTTCTATAGGAAAGGGGCATCTTCCATACTTGAGGGGTATCATCTATAGTAAAAAGGTACCTTACATAGCAGAGGGCATCTTCCATACTGAAGGGGTATCATCTATAGTAGAGGGCTATCTTCCATAGGAGAGGGGTATCCCTCATTATTGAGGGCTATTTTCTGTAGGAGAGGGGTTTCATCCATAGGACAAATGTATCATCTATAGTAGAGAGGTACCTTCCATAGTAAAGGGCATCTTCCAGAGGAAAGGGACATCTTCCATACTGTAGGGGTATCATCTACAGTAAAAAGGTACCTTCCATAGCAGCGGGCATCTTCCATAGGAAAGGGGCATCTTCCATAGTAAAGGGGTATCATCTAAAGTTGAGGACTATCTTCCATAGGAGAGGGGTATCTCCCATTATTGAGGGCTATTTTCCATAGGAGAGGGGTTTCATCCATAGGACAAATGTATCATCTATAGTAGAGAGGTACCTTCCATAGCAAAGGGCATCTTCTATAGGAAAGGGGCACCTTCCATACTTGAGGGATATCATCTATAGTAGAGAGGCTCCTTCCATAGCAGAAGACATCCTCCATAGGAAAGGGGCATCTGATCTTCCATAGAGAAGGAGTATTATCTATAATAGAGGGCTATCTTCCATAGGAGAGGGGTATCTCCCATTACTGAGGGTTATTTTCCGTAGGAGAGGGGTTTAATCAATACTACAAATGTATCATCTATAGTAGAGAGGTACCTTCCATAGGAAAGGGCATCTTCTATAGGAAAGGGGCATCTTTCATACTTGGGCGGTATCATCTATAGTAGAGATGTACCTTCCATAGCAGAGGGCATCATCTATAGGAAAGGGGCATCTTCCATATTTGAGGGGTATCATCTAGAGTAGAGGGGTACCTTCCATTGCAGAGGGCATCTTCCACAGTAAAGGGGCATCTTCCATACTGGGGGGGGGGGGGTGTATCTTCTATAGTAGAGGGCTATCTTCTTAAATAGGAGAGGGGTATCTCCCATTACTGAGGGCTATTTTTCGTAGGAGAGGGGTTTCATTCATAGGACAAATGTATCATCTATAGTAGAGAGGTACCTTCCAAAGCAAAGGACATCTACTATAGGAAACGGGCATCTTCCATACTTGAGGGTTATCATCTATAGTAGAGAGGTACCTTCTGTAGCAGAGGGCATCTTCCATAGGAAAGGGGCATATACCATAATTGAGAGGTAGCATCTATAGTAGAGAGGTACCTTCCATAGCAAAGGGCATCTTCCATAGGAAAGGGGCATGTACCATAATTGAGAGGTATCATCTATAGTAGAGACTGGTACCTTCCATAGCAAAGGGCATCTTCCATAGGAAAGGGGCATCTTCCATACTGGAGGGGTATCATCTGTAGTAGAGAGGTGCCTTCCATAGCAGAGGGCATCTTCCATAGTAAAGGGGCATCTTCCATCCTGGAGGGGTATCATCTATAGTAGAGGACTATCTTCCACAGGAGAGGGGTACCATCTATAGTAAAGGGGTGCCTTCCATCCTGGAGGGGTATCATCTATAGTAGATGGCTATCTTCCACAGGAGAGGGGTACCATCTATAGTAGAGAGGTACCTTCCATAGCAAAGGGCATCTTCCATAGTAAAGGGGCATCTTCCATACTGGAGGGGTATCATCTATAGTACAGGGCTATCTTCCACAGGAGAGGGGTACCATCTATAGTAAAGGGGTGCCTTCCATCCTGGAGGGGTATCATCTATAGTAGATGGCTATCTTCCACAGGAGAGGGGTACCATCTATAGTAGAGAGGTACCGTGCATAGCAAAGGGCAACTTCCATAGGGAAGGGGCATCTTCCATACTGGAGGGGTATTATCTATAGTAGAGAGGTACCTTTCATAGCAGAGGGCATCTTCCATAGTAAAGGGGCATCTTCCATACTGGAGGGGTATCATCTATAGTAAAGGGGTGCCTTCCATCCTGGAGTGGTATCATCTATAGTAGAGGGCTATCTTCCACAAGAGAGGGGTACCATCTATAGTAAAGGGGTGCCTTCCATAGTAGAGGGCATCTTCCATAATAGAGGGGCATCATCCATACCGGTGGGGTATCCTCTATACCGGAGGGGTATTATCCATAGGATATAAGTACCATCTATAGTAGAGGGTACCTTCCATATCAGATGGCATCTTCCATACTGGAGGGGTATTATCTATAGTAGAGAGGTACCTTCCATAGCAGAGGGCATCTTCCATAGTAAAGGGGCATCTTCCATCCTGGAGGGGTATCATCTATAGTAGAGGGCTATCTTCCACAAGAGAGGGGTACCATCTATAGTAAAGGGGTGCCTTCCATAGTAGAGGGCATCTTCCATATCAGATGGCATCTTCCATACCGGAGGGGTATCCTCTATACCGGAGGGGTATTATCCATAGGATATAAGTACCATCTATAGTAGAGGGTACCTTCCATATCAGAGGGCATCATCCATACCGGAGGGGTATCCTCTATACCGGAGGGGCATCATCCATACCGGAGGGGTATCCTCTATACCAGGGGGTATCATCTATAGGATTGGGGCATCTCAGGTCCGGTGTGTCCCTCGACTCTCCCATTGGCTGTGACGGTGGGGGCGGTTTCTCCCGGACGGGTAGCTGCATTGCTCCTCCCGCTCCTCCTCCGCTCTTCTCCCCCCCTCCTCCCCCCCTCCCCGGTCTGCTGGGGCGCCCGCCGGGGATCTGAGCATGCAGCATCGGAGGGGCCCCTGATCTCGGTGCAGTGGCCCCGGCCAGTTACATGCATGTCCAGTGGGGGCAGATTTAATTTCGATGACGGGGGGTCGTACTGCGGAGGCTGGCAGGATGGCAAGGCTCACGGGCACGGCATCTGTACGGGTCCCAAGGGGCAGGGCGAGTACAGCGGCTCCTGGTCACACGGCTTCGAGGTGCTCGGGGTCTACACCTGGCCCAGCGGGAACACCTACCGGGGCACCTGGGCGCAGGGCAAGCGGCACGGCATCGGCTTGGAGAGCAAGGGCAAGTGGCTGTACCGGGGAGAGTGGACCAACGGCTTCAAGGGGCGCTACGGGGTACGGGAGTGTACCGGCACCGGGGCCAAGTACGAGGGCACCTGGACCAACGGGCTGCAGGATGGATACGGCACCGAGACCTACTCCGATGGAGGTGAGAGGGGTCCCTACTGACTGCGGGGATCGGGGGTACAGGGGGCAGAGAGGGGTCCCCCGACCCACACCCTACTGACTGCAGGGATGGGGTGTGTGTGGGAGACACAGTATAAAGGGGTGTCAAAGGGCTATGGGAGGGGGGTCACCAAAATATAGGGGATCACGGGAGGATGAGGGGCACAGGGGTATGGCGGATTATATGGGATAGCAGAGCTATGGGGGGCACAGGTGGATGGGTGGGTGCAGGGGTATAAGGAAAGGGCCCAGGGGTATGAGGGAATCACAGGAATATGGGGGGGGGGGGGTCACAGGAATATAGGGAGTAACAGGTATGGGGGTTTACTTAGGGGTATGGGGTAATCATAGGGATAGCATTGAAGATAGCAGGGGTATTGGGGATCACAGGAGTAGGGGGTCACAGGAATATATGGGATAACAGGTATGGGGGTGTACTTAGGGGTATGGGGTAACCATAGGACTATAGGGATAGCATTGAAGATAGCAGGGGTATTGGGGATCACAGGAGTAGGGGGGGGGGCACAGGAATATAGGGATAACAGGTATGGGGTGTACTTAGGGCTATGGGGGTATCATTGAAGATAGCAGGGGTATTGGGGATCACAGGAGTAGGGGGTCACAGGAATATACAGGATAACAGGTATGGGGGTGTACTTAGGGGTATGGGGTAACCATAGGACTATAGGGATAGCATTGAAGATAGCAGGGGTATTGGGGATCACAGGAGTAGGGGGGGGGCACAGGAATATAGGGATAACAGGTATGGGGTGTACTTAGGGCTATGGTGGTATCATTGAAGATAGCAGGGGTATGGGGGAATTACAGGAGTATGGGAGTCACAGGAATATGGGGGTAACAGGTATGGGGGTGTACTTAGGGCTATGGAGGGATCATAGGACTATGGGGTATCATTGAGTTTAGTAGTGGTATGTGGGATCACAGGAGTATGGGGGTCACAGGAATATAGGGGATAACAGGTATGGGGGCGTACCTAGGGGTATGGGGTAATCATAGGACAATGGGGGTATCATTGAGGATAACAGGGGTATAGAGGTATCACAGAGATGGGGGGGGGGGTGGCAGGAGTAGGAGGGTCACAACTGTATTGGGAATGACTAGGGTATGGAATGGGGGATTACAGAAGTATAGGGGGTGGAAGAAGTATGGGGGGGGGGGGTGGCTAGGGAATGAGGGAATCACAGGAGTACAGGGGGTGGCAGAAGTGTGTGTAATCACAGGAATATGGGGGATGGCATAGGCTGTGGAGGATCACAAGTTGTGGGGGGTGACGGGGTATGGGGGATCACAGGGTCAGGTGGTGGAGGGGATATGAGGGATTGCAGGGCATGACAGGAATATAGGGTAAATTATAGGAAGGGGTATGGGGTAATTTGATAGGGGTATGGAGAATATTAGGGGTATAGATGTGATGGTAGGGGTATGGGGAAGGTGGCATGTGCATGGGTAAGATGGTATGGGGGAGGGTAGCAAGCTGGTATGGAGGAGGGTGGTAGAGTGTTGTGACATTGGGCAAGATTTGAGAGAGGAGGATTTCAGGGTGTTGGGGGCATGGGGAGGTTGGCAGGACCCTGGGGCTTGAGATAAGTGGCAAGGTGCTTGGGGAGGATACCCTGGGACATGGGGGAAGACAGCAGTGACAGGGCATGGTGGAGGATGGTAGAATGAAGGGACATGGGGCAGGATTGCAGGATATGCTGGGCCCATGGGTGGATTGCAATGTGTTGGGGCATGTAAGAGTACAGCAGGGTGATGTGCAACAGAGAAGGGTGGAATGGTGACCAGATATGAGCTGAATTTTAAGAAATCTTAGGATTTTGGGTGAGCTATTTGGGGTGGCAGTAATACTAGCCCTGCATGGCAGGGAACAGATGGAGGTTTGCTGGTTGGGCCTATGTTTGTACAAGGACTCCTGATTCTATATAATCCAAAGGCTGGCACATGGGGCAGGGAGCATCTCTTTAAAGCCGTCACTACAAATTCTGCCATCAAATACATTTTCTTTCCTATTGTTGGCAAAAAATTGATGGGCACCTGTGCTGGTTCTTGTCTGAGAAGTTGCTGTTCTTGCTGCCATCTGTGGTGTAAATGGCAAAGCTGTGGTTGCAGTGACTGGCACAGTTTAAACTGCCTGGCATAAGGGATGCTTATTCTCCAAATGTTGCTGATGTTGAATATTGTAAGAGAGATGCAGATATTATATTGCAATGGTAGCAGATATTACATTGGATTTGTATAAAAGTATATTGTAAACTTGATGTGTGCATGGGTATTTGGGCACTCTGCGGGGTCAATTGATGAGGGTAGACCTGGTACAATAGAAAAAAAACCTTAAAATAAAACTTAGTCCCCTTTTCATGTAGTCCCTATGAGCACATTGCACTAACCATTGCAGCCAATAGGATTTCTTCCTTTTTCCCATTTGACTGCAGTAAATGGAAATGGGATTGGTTGCTTGATTACTGCACTTTGAACCCAATCACTGCACTTTGCCCTTTTTTTTTATGAATACGTTTGATTGCTTTAAATGGCTCTTTAAACATAGATTTAAAGAACTGTAGCAAAATGTAACAAATCACCTCCAGTTTTTATAACTGCAACTCTAATAAAGCAGGTGGCTGCAATGATGTATCTCTTAAAGTGAACAGTTCAGTAATCTGAGACTTTGTGAAAGGCTTTGCAGAGATTTTTCAACGAAAGTGTGATGATCAGGTTATGTAGGGATCAAAGCTACTGACCTGGGTGTTGTAATCTGGTAGCAGCATGAATTGGATGTTTCTTTACATTGTAGCATTGTGTTAATCCATAGTAGAGGTAAGTAACTGGTCAATCCCTAGCTGCTCTGGAAGTCCCTGCAGTGAAGGATATGCTGGCATTTGTAGTCTTCTAGCAGCCAGTGACCTACAGGTACCAGCGGCCTAATGCAAGAGTTAATCTGGGCCTTGCATGTGAGGCTGCAATAAGCGATTTCCTCCGGAGACTTCAATTGTGACAGAGCAGCCTCCATCCTTGCTTCCTCTTCCAGATTAACAACCTCCCTAATGCTCCTGTTTTATACCTTCAGCCCTTCTAATGCTCTTGTTTTACACCTCCAGCCCCTTTTATCACCCCTTTTTTATACCTCCAGCATCTTTTATCACTCCTATTTTATACCTCCAGCCTCTCTAATGCACTCATTTTTTTACCTGCAGCATCTTTAATGCTCCTATTTTATACCTCCAGCCCCTGTAATGTTCTTATTTATACCTCCAGCCCCTCTAATGCTCCTATTTTATACCTCCAGCCCCTGTAATGTTCTTATTTATACCTCCAGCCCCTCTAATGCTCCTATTTTATACATGCAGCCTTTCTAATGTGCCTATTTTTTTAACCTCTATCCTCTCTAATGCTGCTATGTTATATTTCCATCCCCCCTAATGCTCCTATTTTATACCTGCAGCTCCTGTAATGCTCCTATTTTATACCTCCAGCCTATATAATGTTCCTATTTTTTTACCTCCAGCCTCTCTAATGCTGCTATTTTGTACCTCCAGCCCCTGTAATGCTCTTATTTATACCTCTAGCCCCTGTATTGCTCATATTTGTTACCTCCATCTGCTCTAATACCCCTACTTTATACATGCAGCCTCCATAATGCGCCTATTTTACACCTCCAGCTTCGCTTTTGCTATTTTATACCTAAAGACCCTCTAATGCTCTTATTTTATACCTCCAGTCCCTCTAATGCTCTAACTTTATACTCAAGACCCTCTAATGCTCTTTTTTTTTTATACCTCCAGCCTCTAATGCTCTTATTTTATACCTCCAGCCCCTTTAGTGTCCTGTTTTATACCACCAGCCCCTCTAATTCTCCTGTTTTATACCTCCAGCCCCTTTAGTGTCCTGTTTTATACCTCCAGCCCCTCTAATGCTCCTATTTTATACCTGCAGCCTCCCTAATGCACCCATTTTACACCTCAAGCTTCTCTATTGCTATTTTATATCTCCAGCCTCTCTAATGCTCTTATTTTATACCTCCAGCCCCTCTAGTGCTCCTATTTTATACTTCCAGCCCCTCTAGTGCTCCTATTTTATACCTCCAGCCCCTCTAATGCTCTTATTGTATACCTCCAGACCCTCTAATGCTCTAACTTTTTACCTCCAGACCCTCTAATGCTCTTTTTTTATACCTCCAGCCTCTCTAATGCTCTTATTTTATACCACCAGCCCCTCTAATGCTCTTATTTATACCTCCAGCCCCTTTAGTGCTCCTGTTTTATACCACCAGCCCCTCTAATTCTCCTGTTTTATACCTCCAGCCCCTCTAATGCTCCTATTTTATACCTGCAGCCTCCCTAATGTGCCTATTTTACACCTCCAGCTTCTCTATTGCTATTTTATATCTCCAGCCTCTCTAATGCTCTTATTTTGTACCTCCAGCCCCTCTAGTGGTCCTATTTTATACCACCAGCCCCTCTAATTCTCCTGTTTTATACCTCCAGCCCCTCTAGTGCTCTTATTTTATACCTCCAGCCCCTCTAATGCTCCTATTTTATACCTGCAGCTTCCCTAATGCGCCCATTTTACACCTCCAGCTTCTCTATTGCTATTTTATATCTCCAGCCTCTCTAATGCTCTTATTTTATACCTCCAGCCCCTCTAGTGCTCATATTTGATACTTCCAGTCCTTCTAATGCTCCTATTTTATACCTCCAGCCCCTCTAATGCTCTAACTTTATACCTCCAGTCCCTCTAATGCTCTAACTTTTTACCTCCAGACCCTCTAATGCTCTTTTTTTCATACCTCCAGCCTCTCTAATGCTCTTATTTTATACCTCCAGCCCCTTTAGTGCTCCTGTTTTATACCACCAGCCCCTCTAATTCTCCTGTTTTATACCTCCAGCCCCTCTAATGCTCCTATTTTATACCTGCAGCCTCCCTAATGCGCCTATTTTACACCTCCAGCTTCTCTATTGCTATTTTATATCTCCAGCCTCTCTAATGCTCTTATTTTATACCTCCAGCCCCTCTAGTGCTCCTATTTTATACTTCCAGCCCCTCTAGTGGTCCTATTTTATACCACCAGCCCCTCTAATTCTCCTGTTTTATACCTCCAGCCCCTCTAGTGCTCCTATTTTATACCTCCAGCCCCTCTAGTGCTCCTATTTTATACCCGCAGCCTCCCTAATGGGCCTATTTTACACCTCCAGCTTCTCTATTGCTATTTTTTATCTCTAGCCTCTCTTATGCTCTTATTTTATACCTCCAGCCCCTCTAGTGCTCCTATTTTATACCTCCAGCCCCTCTAATTCTCCTGTTTTATACTTCCAGCCCCTCTAATGCTCCTATTTTATACCTCCAGGCTCAGGCATCTTTCTGCAGATGGTGGTGATTTAGCGTTCCATTGTTTTCGCGCTCCACCCACCATTGATATATTTTAGTGGATCTCCTCCTTATATTTTTTATGGACCCCAGATATGAGATATCTGCATTGAGGTTCCCAGCTCCGCCTACTTATCCCCTTCTTTTTTTGTCTTAGTCTGTTTTAGAGTAGCTATAACTCCAAACACTACCCTGATCAGGATAATCGAATTTCGGACGTTTTCAATTGTTTAAAATGAGCAGCTTTAAAGCAGTTGTAAAGGTTATTATTTGTCTTTTTTTTTTTGTATTAAAATAAAAAAAAAAATGTTATACTTACCTGCTCTGTGCAATAATATGGCAGAGAGCGCCGCAAACCTCCTTTTCTTGGGTCCCCTGCTGGCACTGTTTGCTCCTTCTGTTCTGTGTTTTCCTTCCCAGCAAGCCGCTTACTAGGAGGGCAGGCGTGCATGCTGACTCCTGAGCCGCTTTATGCAGGGCCATCTTACGGAATGGGCATGCTGGGCAGTTGCCCGGGGGCCCCCACCTGCCCAGGGACCCAGTCCCAGCCAAGCATTAGTCCTGATTCCCGTGTGCATCCTGCTGCCGAACTTAGCAGGTGGTAAGCGCCTGTCGGCCCTGAGCTGCTGTCAGGCCACTTGGGCCATGGAGGGGAAGCCCACAACTGCAGGAATGCCTGTCTGCCTCCACGGTAACAGGTACACACAGTCCGTGTGTGTGTTCCCTGGACCCAACCACCAAACTTGGAAGCTGTCATGCGCCTGGCACTGCTGTATCAATAAATATCGCTTTATCGATAATTTGCATTTTTATTCTCATGAGTGATTGTGTAGGCGGGGCCCCAGTGCACTGCATTACCCGGGGCCCTTTAATGCTCTTAAGATGGCACTGGCACTATGTGCATCTGTAGTAACACACAGCTTTAATTAAAGGTCTTTGGACACTTCCTGTTAAAGGGTGACAACACTCTGTCCTGGTCCCCCAAATGTGCTCCTGTGGGTCGTCACCCAGAAGCACTCCCTGTTGGCTGTGCAGACACACATTGCACAGGCATGGTTCGCGATTATCATCATCAATAAGCAGGTCCAGGGCTGTAATGTGTAGCGATGCTGGAGTGCATATAGGCAGGAAGTGATGGAAAGAGGCTGCTGGAGATCAGCAATATTAGGATTGGGAAAATGGTGTAAATGGTATTTAAAAAGAAATAAAATAAAAAGATAAATGGCCATGGTTTATGTAATGCAGTGAACAGAGTAAACTAATATTTAATATGTAATACCTGGGAGATCTTCCAAATAAGGTCCCACAAGAGATGGTTCAGTCCTAGGACACCTTATGCAATGTCCTATTACCATTCATTAGGAGAGAGAACAAGCTGATCCTGGTGCACAAGAACTGTAAGATCCAAATTCTGATGACTTATTTTATAATTGCTACATCATTTAAATATATGTTCTGCTACAATTTCCCGACATCAATTTATCACTGGTCAGAAGCCAATTACAGTACATCTAAAGTTAAACTTTTTTTTTTTGTGTGGGGGGGGGGGGGGGGGATAGAGTAGAAAATAGTTAGCAGTACTGGGATGCACCGTCTGCGTCCAGGTCTGACCACTCGCAGGTAATCATCGCAAAGCGATTACCTGTGAACAGCTTCAATTAGTTGTGTGTGCCGGCAGCCTCCCATTGCTTTTAATGAAGCTTCCTCCCGCGGCTAATCGCCAGGACCCCCTGCTGATTTTCTGCTCGCTGTGGGCCAGAAACGCAGGCTGTACCCTTAAAGCAGTACTCTTCAGTCCTGCACAGTTGTACAGACTCCTCTCCTGTACTGAATGGCTTACTCCGATTTCACTGCACACTGTGAGCTTCTTACTTAAAATTTGCAGTGGAAGCTGCGGCAAGTCAGATAGAGCCCCCCTCATTTCTTGGCTGGAGGACGTCCAGCATCTATCATCTAGGCCATGGGTGATTGCGGTGTCTGTGCCCTCTGGGAGTGGTCGCCCCAGAGGTGCTCTTAGTAACACTTGGGTGTGGGACCCCAATGTGTGAACCAGCACATGGTCACAGCTCCAAAAACTTTTTCGGCACTGCGCCTTTTAGGGCCTGGCCTTTTGGCTTAATCCGGGGGCAATTTTTGTCTAGCAGGCCTCAGGGCCTAGTCCAATGCACATTCGGCACGGAAACTTTTCTATTTTCTATTTATTTTCTCCCATGTTTGTCACTCTCACTTTTGTGTGTGTTTTTCTCACCGATGAAGGGTGCGAGTCCTCAGGCTTACCCTGACGTCTAGGGGGAGGATGCGTGGCCATCAGGTTCCTTCCTCCCCTGCCTCTGGGGGGTCTCTCTTTGGGAGAGCCCCTCGTCCAAGTATTTTGGGGTCCGGGGTTCGGCTACTATAAGAATGGGGTCTGCCAGGCCTTCTGGCTAGGCGGACCATGTAAACCCTTTGTCCCTGTCAGGAGCGTTGGGCCCCAGGGAATCAGGGTGGAGGTCCTACCCCTTCGGGGGTGGACTAAAAGCACACCCTTAAGCCTCGTACACACGCAACGATCGTTGGCCGTGAATTTTCGGCCAACGTCCGATCGGCCGATTGTCGGCTTGTTAGTATGATGCTTCCGACAACCGACTGTGACTTTTCGGCCGAACAAAATCTGGTGTGCATGGTATAAAATTTGTACCGTCACCAGAACGGCCGATTGTTCCTCAGTCAGTACAGATTTCGGCAGACAAAAATGTGATGAGCAAGACTGGGCATGCTCAGAGAAGAAAAAACACACGGAAAGTAAACCAGAACATGACATCACTTCTGAAGTTGGTTGTTGTTGGCCGACAAAATTAGTGTGCAGTCTAGAGCACATTTCAACCAACACAACAACACTGGACAAAAGACGGCCGATTGGTCGGCCAACAATCGGTGCGTGTGTACGAGGCTTTAGATGCACTTTTTAGTGTGTGTTCACATGCGCAGTTTTTCTTCACTTACGGGTTTTTTCATTGTAGGTTTTTGCACCACCGCGGACTTAAAAAAATAAAAATAAATGGGTGATCGCTTTTAGGCCTTTTGGAAGGATTTGCACCCTAAATGACCAGACCATTTTTTGCGATTTGGCACTGAGTTATTTTAAAGGACAATTGCGCGGTCGTGCAATGCTGTATCTAAAAAAAATAGCTTCTTCTGTTGCTATTCTGGTGACAACAGAAATGTTTAAAAAATGTTCATCATGCTCAGTCCTGGGGATGCAGCGATAAAACCCTGCCAGGGGACTGTGGTCTCAGGCTGCCATGAACTCAATATGTATATTATATAAAGAGAACCAATACAATATACTTATTTATTGATTCTACACTCCATACAGGTTACATGCTCTAGTCTATACCCTTCAGTAGGGATGGGCCAAACACCCCCCTGTTCGGTTTGCACCAGAAAATCTCGAACAGGGAAAAAGCGAACATGTAAACTCTATTAAAGTCTATGGGACACGAACAAGAAAAATCAAACATCCTCATTTTAAAGGCTTATATGCAAACTATTGCCATAAAAAATGTACAGGGACCCGGATACTGCACTGGGGGACATGTATCAATGCAAATTTATCGTTTTTAAAGGAGCAGGGATTTTAATGATACTTAACGTGAAACAATAAAAATGAAAAACTTCTTTAAATAGCGTGCCTGGGGGGTCCCCTTAATGTGCCTGTAAAGTAGCACATCTGTATGATGTATGGAGCCTGCTGCAGCAATACTGAAAATTCTCAAGGATAAAAATGTAATTTAAACTTGCTCACGGCTGTAATGTATTGCCGGCTCCCAGCAATACAGATAAAAAATGAAAAAAAAAAATGGCGTAGGGTCCCCCCCCCAAAAAAAAATCTATACCAGACCCTTATCCGAGCATGCAGACTGGCAGGTCAGGAAAGGGGAGGGACGAGCAAGTGCCCCCCCCTCCTGAACCATACCAGGCCACATGCCCTCAGCATGGAGGGGTGGATGCTTTGGGGCAGGGGGGGCTCTGCCTCCCCACCCCAAAGCACCTCGTCCCCATGTTGATGGGGACAAGGGCCTCTTCCCGACATACCTAGGCTATGGTTTTCGGGGGCCTGCGGATGGGGGCCTTATCGGAATTTTCAAACCCCCTTTAACAAGGGGCCCCCAGATCCCAGCCCGTACCCATTCACCAAAAACGTAAATGTAAATCCATCGTCATTCACGATGCCCGTCGACCCGAAAAATAGGAAAAAATTAAAAAACGCTTTGCCTCTTAAGAGGCTACCCTTTGTATGCCCAATCTTCAGCTTTGACAGTTCTTTTATAGGCAAGGGGCAAGGCCACCCGGGGGCACCCCCCCCCCTTCTGACGTCACGTGAAGTCATGAGACGTCAGAAGGGGCGGTGCCACCGGGTGACGTAGCTGGGTGGCCCCGCCCTTTGCCTATGAAAGAACCGTCAAAGCCGAGGATCGGGCATATGGCAGGTAGCCTCTTAAGAGGCAAAGCTTTTTTTTATTTTTTTGGGTCCAGCGGGCGTCGTGTTTGACGATGGATTTACATCGAGGGACACTATTTTTTTTCTTTTTAATAAAGGACTTGTCAAAAACTCTTTCCTGTGGTTTTTACTTTTTTACACTTTTTTAGTGAATGAGTAGGGGTATGATGTACCCAATACACATTCACATGGGGGGGAGCGGGATCTGGGAGCCCCCTTATTAGAGGGGGCTTCCAGATTCCGATAAGGCCCCCCACCCGCAGACCCCAACAGCCACAGCCCAGGGTTAATGGAAAGAGGCCCTTGTCCCCATCAACATGGTGACAAGGTGGTTTGGGGGGCACCCCAAAGCACCCTCCCCATGTTGAGGGCAAGTGGCTGGAGTTCCCCTTAAAATCTATACCAAACCCAAAGGGCCTGGTATGGATTTGGGGGGGGGGGGAGCCCACATAGTTTTTTTTTTTTTAATTTTGGCGTGGAGTTTAACTTAAAATCTATACCAGACCCAAAGGTCCTGGTTTGAATGTTTGGGGGGAGCCCACGCCGTTTTGTTTTTAACTTCTGTAATAGGGTTTCCCTTAACCACTTACTGTAAATACAGGTAACTTTCACCCCCTTCCTGTCTAGACCAATTTTTGGCTTTCAGTGCTCACTAGCGTCTATGGAAAATCTCAGTCAGCTTGACATGGCACTGCTCCTTGTCATCTATGGGAAATCTTGGTCAGCTTGACATGAAACTGCTCACGAACCATAAGTGACAGGGACACCAAACTTGGGGAGCACAGAGAGGGGACCCAGAACTACAACATCTGCAGATCAGATGATGTCAAAAGGATGTTATAACCACAGTGCATCCGGAAATTATTCACAGCGCTTCACTTTTTCCACATTTTGTTATGTTACAGCCTTATTCTAAAATTGATTAAATTCATTATTTTCCTCAAATTTCTACAAACAATACCCCATGTGGCAATGTGAAAACATTTTGTTTGAAATTTTTGTAAATTTATAAAAAATAAATAAAAAATCCCATGTACATAAGTATTCACAGCCTTTGCCATGGCATTCAAAATTTAGCTTAGGTGCATCCTGTTCAAATAATCATCCTTGAGATGTTTCTACAACTTGATTGGAGTCCACCTGTGGTAAATTCAGTTAATTGGACATGATTTGGAAAGGCACACACCTGTCTATATAGGGTCCCACACAGTTAACAGTGCATGTCAGAGCACAAACCAAGCCATGAAGTCCAAGGAATTGCCTGTAGACCTCTGAGACAGGATTGTATTGAGGCACAGATCTGGGGAAGGGTACAGAAAAATTTCTGTAGCATTAAAAGTCCCAATGAGCACAGTGGCCTTCATCATCGGTAAATGGAAGAAGTTCGGAACCAACAGAACTCTTCCTAGAGCGGCCCGCCAGAGCTCAGACTTGAACCCGATTGAACATCTCTAAAAATACCTGAAAATGGCTGTGCATCGACGCTCCCCATCCAACCATTTTGGAATAAGGCTGTAACATAACAAAATGTAAAAAAAGTGAAGCGCTGTGAAAACTTTCCGGATGCACTTTATATTAACAACTGTTGATCAATACAAGGGGGTTTGGAAAACATGGTATAGTTTGGAAAACTCTTCCTGATCTTCTTCAGTGCTCTGTTGTCTAGACCAGGGGTGTCCAACCTGCGGTCACAGGGCTATAAGGCCAGGCGGCTATGAATGCTGCCCAACAGAAAATCGAAAAACTTACTTAAAAATGTTGATTTTGGAATTTTTTGTAAAAATGCATTTACAGTTAGCGAAAACATGCGGCTAAAGAAAAAATTGACAGTATCTCTTTACTAAACTTTTATAGGTTCTAGCTTCCCGTAAAAAAATCTCCAACTATTCATAGTCACATCTTATTCATGTCATCAATTTTTGGCAGCGCCTATATTTGGGAGCAGCTATTTCCAAGGATGAAGCACACAAAGGGCAAAATTAGAAACAAAATATCTGAGGAGCACCTTCAGAATCTATTGAGAATTGCTACTCCATCCATCCAATCAGATGTCAATGTGTTCGTTTATCAAAGACAGTGTCAAATATCGCACTAGTTTTATGTTACCCTCTTTCACTTTTATATTAAGGAAAAAAATTAAGTTTTATTACTCAGATAGGCATTATCTATATCAGTGATCGTTACATTGTGATCTGCCTGACTTTTTCTGCTCATCAGACATCCTTATTGTTAGTTTATTTTATGGGCGGCCCAAGAAAATCCCTCTTCTTCCAATGTTGCCCAGGAAGGTAAAAAGATTGGAAAGCCCTGGTCTAGACTTATATTCACCTTGGATTTTGGCCAGGTGGGGTTTGGGCTTCGGATACCGAGGACACTGATCCATTCTGTCCCCGTTTCTCTCTCCTATCTCTCTATCTCCCTCTACAGCAGGGGTATTGAATTAAAATTTACAAAGACCTGATCAGTAAAATGTTCTTCCAGCAGAGGTCAAAACCATATTTTTGTTCAATGAGTCTGATCCTTCACATTACAGCCTTCTCCCCATATCACAATCCCATTCTTACATCAACGTCCACATTCCTCCGCACATTGCAGTCACCCAATTCACTTCACAGTTTCCCCTTCATAGTAGAGATCTCAGGCCCCTTTCACATCACTCCCCACCCCCTTCACATTGATGTTCTGAACCCCCTTCCCCTCACACTCCCCCTTTATTCACAGCAGTGTTTTCAAATCATCATCTCCCCCCACCGACCCACCACAGTAATGTCCTCTGCCGTCTGCTTCCACTGCCCCCACTTCACTTCCTCCATAGCACTGCCCCTCTTTACATCAACAACCCCCCCCCCCAGCACTACCCCCATTTCACATCTCCATCTTTCCCATTAACAATAGTGTGCTCTACCCCTCCCCCCTCCTCCTTCACACACACAGCACTACCCCTCCTTCACTACTCCCTCCCCACAGCACTGCCCCCCTTTACTTCAATCCCCCCCCAGCACTACCCCCATTTCACATCTCCACCTTTCCCATTAACAATAGTGTGCTCTACCCCTCCCCCCTCCTGCACACACATAGCACTAACCCCCCTTCACTTCCCCCCTCCCCACAGCACTGCCCCCCTTTACATCCACCCCCCCCCCAGCACTACCCCCATTTAACATCCCCACCTTTCCCATTAACAATAGTGTGCTCTACCCCCCCCCCCCTTACACACACACAACACTACCCCTCCTTCACTACTCCCCCCTCCCCACAGCACTGCCCCCCTTTACATCCACCCCCCCAGCACTACCACCATTTAACATCCCCACCTTTCCCATTAATAATAGTGTGCTCTACCCCCCCCCCTTACACACACACAACACTACCCCTCCTTCACTACTCCCCCCTCCCCCCTCCCCACAGCACTGCCCCCCTTTACATCCACCCCCCCCCAGCACTGCCCCCATTTAACATCCCCACCTTTCCCATTAACAATAGTGTGCTCTACCCCCCCCCCCCTTCACACACACAACACTACCCCTCCTTCACTAAAACAGCGCTGCCCCCCTTTACATCCAACCCCCCCCCCCCCCCCAGCACTACCCCCATTTCACATCTCCACCTTTCCCATTAACAATAGTGTGCTCTACCCCCCCCCCCCCTTCACACACACAACACTACCCCTCCCTCACTAAAACAGCACTGCCCCCCTTTACATCCACCCCCCCCCCTCCAGCACTACCCCCATTTCACATCTCCACCTTTCCCATTAACAATAGTGTGCTCTACCCCTCCCCCTCCTTCACACACACAACACTACCCCTCCTTCACTACCCCCCTCCCCCCTCCCCACAGCACTGCCCCCCTTTACATCCACCCCCCCCAGTACTACCCCCATTTCACATCTCCACCTTTCCCATTATCAATAGTGTGCTCTACCCCTCCCCCCCTCCTTCACACACACACAACACTACCCCTCCTTCACTACCCCCCCCCCACAGCACTGCCCCCCTTTACATCCAACCCCCCCCCCCCCCACAGCACTACCCCCATTTAACATCCCCACCTTTCCCATTAACAATAGTGTGCTCTACCCCTTCCCCCCCTTCACACACCCAACACTACCCCTCCTTCACTACTCCCCCCTCCCCACAGCACTGCCCCTCTTTACGTCAAACCAACCCCACAAAGCAGTGTCAAAAGCAGGAGCTGTCAGGTTGAAGCAGTAGTAAACTTTCCCTATGAAAAAAAAAAATGCACGTTTGGGAGATATTCCTTGTACCTACAGGTAAGGTTTATTATAAGCTTACCTGTAGGTAAAACTAGCACAAAAGAGGTAACTATCACTATAACTTTTCATATTAACAACCTAGTATTGGTTACTAGGACAGCCCTGCATCCTAGCAACCAATCACCTGATGGTTAATTTGAAACGTTAACTCCCGCTTCCACCCTCCGTCCAGTGCTGCTCTGCCTCCCGCTCTCTGCTCTGCTGTAATAATGACAGCAGTGGAGGCTGGGGGAAAGAAGCAGCTCCTAAATAGCTTGACTATGGCAGTCAGGATGGGACAGTGGCTCAGTTCAGATCCAAACCTTGGTCTGCCATTTAGTGAGGCCTGCTCTACAGTATATATACAGTATGTCCCTGCTTCTCCTAATCATGGGAACCACATGATTAAGCTTTCGGGGTGGAGTGAAACATGTTGGGGGCGTGGCCTGGCTGAGCCACGAGCTGAAGCTGTTACACTTTCTTACCTTGGGTTTGCAGAGATGTGTGGCTCATATGGACATTTTCTTCCCTGTACATAACCGCTTCCTGTACCACAATGGCACTAAATGACTGAGTTGCTCAGTTCACATGCCTATTCTCAGGTCTGACTCTGTACATTAACAAACCTGACTCATTACTTCTCTCCTTGACCTCTCAATCAACAGTGCCCATTGCACATGGTTTTGCAGCCTTTGACATTTGCATATCCTGTAAAACCTCTACTGCTTAAATTTCCGCCACCTTGTCTAACCCAGCCATCCCAACCAATTTCATGGAACCTAAGGGTTTCTCCAGAGGTTGCAAGGGGTTCCTTGGATTGAAGCTGATTGACCTACCATCTGATGGTACCTACATAGTTCCTGGGTCAATGTAACTTGGCAAAGCCAACTGCATGAACCCATTGATTTGTGGTATGAGGCCAATTGTACTAACAGGGATGATTGGGGGTATTTTTACTAGGAGGGGAAATTTGGTGGGGGGGGGGGTGGGGTTAGGGTTTGTGTTAGGATGGGGTATAATTTTCACTGGAAGGGGGATTTGCACTAGGAGGGGGGGGGGGGAATTTGTGCTGGAGACATATAGGGAATGAGAGGATTTGAGCAGGGGTTGTTGGGACGGGGGGGGGGGGTTGGGGGGGCCCTCCCACTCCTTGTAATGACAGCCAAGCGGCTTCCCAGCCGCATCAGTTGTCATTACAAGACAGCTGACCGTCAGCTATGGACGCCGGTACCGGGTTGATGCCTCTAGCTGCAGGGATCACTCCGGTACAAGCACTTTCCGAAATATCAGCAATATTGACCACCTTGGTGGCCGACTCCAATATATCGGGGAAAGGGCACATCAGCCCTCGATATATCGGCTTTGCCGATAATCGGTCGATCCCTACTCAAAACGCAATAAAATCGGGCCAAAGTAGACTTCAAGTGGCACAGATATGAAGGGTACTCATTGGGAATAATGGAGAATGACTTGTTATGCGATTTGCAGTCCCAAATCGCAGGAAAAGTCGCACAAGTGCGAAAGGGGCCTTAAATGGTACCTAATGGGGAACTGCCCCAAGAAATAGGCAGACTGCTGGTAATTGAGCCCAGCACCCCAGTGCTTGTTGCAAGCCCACACTGCTAACCATTGAGCCACTGGGCTGCCTCTTGTTTGCTTCAGAATGTCCCGAGATAAAGCCGCTACGCCTTTGGGACCATCCAGCATGTAGCGCGTATGCGCGGAGCATCAAACGTGCCTTGTCTCAGTTGGCTGATCTAATCTGTGGGTCAGCATGGGGAACAATGTGCACTCGAGAGGTTATACAATATAAATCATTCCTGCTTGGCTGTAATAAAAGGCTATCAAAGTACTATACAACGTCCGCGTATAAATCTCATTTAACGTATGTGACCTAAAGGGGGCTCCTAGCCTCGGCCCTAATAGAACCATATACCCAACAAGATGAACAGAAATAAAGGAAGCAAGGAACTGGGACTTTTTCAGGTGCTGATCATCAGATAAAAATAAATATTGAAGACACAAAACAGCACAAAACAACAATAAATATAATATAAATATATAATATATAATAACTATTTAGGTATAATAACTTTATCTTTAACAAATACTTACTTTACCCAAAGGGGCCAATTTACTAGAGAGCTCAATTATTAAAGGCAAGTACATTAAAGTGGAACTTTAGGCCACAATTAAAAATGGGCGAACGGGCAGGATATTTAATGCAGAAAAAACATGCTTTGTCTTCTGCATTAAAGTGGTTCTAAAGCAAGTGATTGTTAACGATCGCCTTGTAAAACAACCCAATCAGTTTAACCACTTTACCACCGGAGGATTTTGCTGTCTTACGTCCAGGCCACTTTTTGCGATTCGGCACTGTGCGACTTTAACTGACAATTGTGCGATCGTGCGAGGCTGTACCCAAATGAAATTGACGTCCTTTTTTCCCCACAAACAGAGCTTTCTTTTGGTGGTATTTGCTCACCTGTGCGATTTTTACTTTTCGCGCTATAAACAAAAAAAACAGCATAAATTTTGAAAAAATAACAATATTTTTCACATTTTTTTATATGAAATTCCCCCAGAAAAAAAATGTAAAAATCAAAATTTTTTTAAATTTTTGGCCAATTTGTTTTCTGCTACTTATGTTTGGTAAAAAAAATCACAATAAGCGTATTTTGATTGGTTTGCGCAAAAGTTATTGCGTTTACTAACTAAGGGAAAGATTTCTGTCATGTTTGGTGTTTTTTTTTTTTTTTAACGAGTAATGGCGGCGATCTGCGTTTTTTTTGCGGGACTGCGACATTGCGGCGGACAGATCGGACCCTTGACTGACATTTTTGACACTTTTGGGGGTACCAGTGACATTACTGCAGTAATCAGTGCTATAAATATGCACTGTTACTGTAAAAATGACACTGGCAGGGAAGGGGTTAATTTTATTGGAGAGGGAGGGGTTAATGTATGCCTGGTGCTTACTGACGTGTGTGGGGGGAGGGGACTGAGTGACACAGGGACAGATCACATGTTCAGTCTGTCTGTCACTTAGGAGATCCGCCCGCTTTGTTTACACAAGCGGACAGATCTCCAAACTCGATTCCCCGACGATCGGGGAAGAGCGGCGGTGATCACCGCTGCTCCTCCCCTGGCCCGACTCCCGCTGTGACTGAATACAGCGGGAGCGAGCCTCCGGCGGCCCACAAGGGGAGGAGTCCAGTGACGTAGGTCTACGTCGCTGGACGGGAACTAACCACTTTGCCGCAGTAGAGCTTGAGTGAGCGGTCGGCAAGTGGTTAAAATGTATTTTATATAAAATATAATTATATAATTAAAAAAAATATTTGTTTAGATATAAAAAAAAACATTATAAATACCTTTTTCCCATTGTTATAAGTGATCACATCACCTCTTTTCCATCTGTTCTTGGCTGCATAAGAGCTGGGGAGGAGAAGCAGCAGCACACTGAACTTTACAGTGAATGGCTGTGCAGGGGGTGTGTGTCAGGACAAAGTCTGATCATTGGAGGAGAGCAGGCTGAGTTCCCAGAACTGACCACGCTGTGGGCTCCTGCTTACTGTGGTCAGTTTTTAATGGGAAAGCAGAGAGACTGACAGAAACACTAGGAATTTCACATGAAGGAAGCAATACAAAGAGGAGAGGATACTTTCTCATACAAGTACATGGTACATCCAGGACCACTAATGGGGGGGGGGGGGACCACCTGTCCTCCTGTAGGGGCCCCGACAGTGCATGGAATCGGTGCGGACGGATGGAGGGGCAATTACAGAAGGAATCCCTGTGCGGCTCTCTGCAGCAGCTGAAAGCCAGTTTCTTTCCCTCCTGCCAGCTTTCAGCTGCTGCGGGGAGAGACACAGACACAGGGCATTGTTCCTGTATTTGCTTCTCCGACACCGATCCCCCCTCCCTGTTCCCAATTTTTTTTTGGGGGGGGGGGGGTCCCTGCCAGGTAGGCTGTACGGGGCCCCGTGATTTCAAACAGCAACCCTGGGTACATCAGACACAGTTCAGGAAAATGAAATGCTCGGGTAACAAACACTACAATTTTCTTACCCTAATGCATACAGTAGAATGCGTTGCTTGCTTAATGCAAGTGCTGCAGTATACCCCCATCCTCCGCCCCCCTTTTTCTTACCTGGCCCCGATCTGATCCAGTGATGTGCACAAGAGCAGCGGCTCTCCCCGCTGTCCCCCTCCTCATTGGGCAATGCTGTGAAGTGAGAGCGCAGGGTTGGGGCCAAGCTGTCAATAGACGCAGACAGGGCGGCTCCAAAGTGAGCATGCACAGGTGCCCCCATGGAAAGCGGGTTTCCGTGGGGGCACTCGCCGAAGAGGAGGGGCTTGGAGCGGCGACAGGGGACCCCAGAAGAGGATTGGGGCTGCTCTGCAAAAGCATTGCATAGAGCAGGTAAGAATGACGTTTGTTATTTTAATACCAGCTCACAGTACAATCTGACTTAACTCCCACGCATGTGCTGGAGTAACGTCACCCAACCAATCTCCCCAACCAATGAAAGTGACCAATGGTCGGGACCTGGAAGCCGGCTGCCCAAAGATGTCAGCAGCCAGGGAGTTGAGGTGAGAATTGTTTCGCTTTAAAATTCACCCTAAATAACTTACCACTTGCTGACCACCGTATGTGTATTAAATGGCCTATCAGCAAGTGGTTATTACAAGATCATGGCAGCAGCTGCAGCCAAGATCTTAGTACCATTTCTGCTGCACAATCACTTTAAGGTATTGAGTTTTACTGCCCCCCCCCCCCCAGTGCACATATGAACAAAGCCTTAGTCTGGTGCTGAGGTGGATCAACCATCATTCAGCAAAAGGCCATTACATGGCTCTCTCCCCTCTTGGTGCAATACAGTGAATAGTAATACTCAGAAGGCGAAACGCGCCGAGCGCTTTTTTTGCCTCTACCCCAGATATAAACATTGTATCACTGGATATTGCACAATCTTGTACTTATGTTAAAGTGATATTAAAGTCTTGTTTTTTTTTTTTTTTTTCTTTTAAAATACCAAACCTGTTAGACTTACCTGCTCTGTGCAATGGTTTTGCACAGAGCAGTCCAGATCCTCCCCTTTCAGGGTCCCCTGACAGCGCCCCTGGCTCCTCCTTCATGCCAGGTGCCCCCACAGCAAGCAGCTTGCTCTGGGGTGACCCAAGCAGGGGTGTTCCCGACCTTCCTGTGATCCTGTGTCCATTCACACATGGAGCCACGACTCAGCCCCCCCTCTGTCTCCTGATTGGCTCACCAGCTGGGATTGACAGCAACAGGAGCCTATGGCTCCCACTGCTGCCAAAAGCCAATCAGGAGTGCGAGTCCCTAGAGAGACAAGGCTCTCAAGGACATCGCTGGATCGAGAGGGGGCTCAGGTAAGTATTGGGCGGGGGCGGGGGCTTCTGCACACAGAAAGTTTTTCATCTTCATGCATAAAATGCCTTTACAACCACTTTAAACCTATATGTTATTCTTGAGTGGGGTGGCCGTGGCGTCCTTTGTCTGTGGACGCACACAACCTAACTTGGTAGCGCATGCGCACAGGTGCCTCCTTAGCACCTGGCTTGCTAAGAAGGCACCCGAAGGAAGGAGAAGGTGACAGCACTGGGGGGTTAAGGGGACTGCCAGATGAGGAGGTGAGGGACCTCTCTTTGCAATGTTGTTGCATAGAGCAACCAAAGAAAAATAAAGAAGCCTTTAGTATCACTTTAATAATGAACTTCTGTTGAGCTCTCTAGCAACTATATACTTGTCTCCTTTGGGCAAAATAAATATTTGTTAAAGATAAAGTTTATCTATTGTTGTTAGCTTCCTAAATAATTATTTTTATCTGATGATTAGCATCTAGAAAGTCCCAGCTCCTTGTTTTTTTTCCTTTTGCTAATTTTTAATATTAAGGAATATTAGGGAAAGGGGGGGGGGGGGGCATCTACGTCAGAAAAGTGATTCCTTATGTCATTATTTCTCTGATCTGTATTGGCAACAATTTTCAAAAACAGAAAACATTTTTCGAAGAGTCGACCTAAGAGCCCATTCACATTAGCGCGACTTGTCAGGCGACTTGTCAGCCTGACAATTCGCGCTCGGTCGCGGTCCATTGATTAGCACAGGACCCGTTCTAATAGGAGCGACACAAGTCGCTCCGACTTAGAAAAAGGGTCCTGTACTACTTTGGGGCGACCTCGGAGCGACTTGCATAGACTTCCATTATGTGAAGTCTCTCCAAGTCGCCCCGAAGTCGCTGTGCACATCGGTGCACGTGACTTCACAGGTCGCCCCCCAAAAGTCGTGTCGCGCTAGCCTGGATGGGCTCAGAGTCCACAAAATGTTATATCTGATCGACCTTAAAGTGGACCTGTCCACAACCTTCAGATATAAATTCCTGACATGTCACAGACCAGTAAACAGCAACAAAATCATTTCTTAGAAAAGCTCCTTATTTTATCATTAGAGAGGCAACTGTGACTTTGCCTAGGCTGAGGTGATGTCATCAGCCTGCTGCAGACAGAATGTAACATTTTCTTAGTCTCCTCTTCCCCATTGATCAGGCTGGGACAAGGGGTGGGCAGTAGAGTCGGCTGCCCTGGGCACTGTGGTATCATGTGAGGGGGCACAAGGGGATTGGATGAAGATTTGTGTTGGGAAGGGGAATTTGGAGGGAGGCAGAGGGTAAGAATGGTCGCAGATTTTTGGGGTTTGTGCTAGAAGTCCTGATATGGAGGAGGGGGAAGGGAATTTATGCTAGGAGGGGATTTTGTTTTCTGGGGGGGGGGGGGGGTTTAGCAGGGGGGCAAATTTGTACTGAGAGGAGGGGGAATTTTAGGGGGTAAGCATGTAGATTAGTGCTTTTTTGGGGGGGCGGGGGGATTTTTGCTGACACATAATGCTCATACACAGTGCTAGAACCAAGTCATCCAGCAGCCAGGGCATGGATGCCAAACTGCGCCTCCCCCCCTTCCCTTATAGTTAGGGTCAGGGCACCCTCCCCCCATCCTTGCAATAAATCATTGCACCCAGGGCAACCATCCCTCCTGCCCACCCCTTGTCCCAGCCCTGCTCATACATCTTGGGGTTCGCTGGGGCTGTAGATGGCTGTAGCCACAAGGGGATTGGGGTAGGAGATTTGTGTTGGAAAGGGGAATTTGGAGGGCGGCAGAGGTTAAGAATCATTGCAGATTTTTGGGGTTCGTGCTAGAGGCCTGATATGATAGAGGAGGAAGGGAATTTATGCTAGCGGGGGGGGGGGGGGATTTCATTAGGGGGCAGATTTTCATTAGGGGGCAGATTAGGGAGTAAGAATGTAGATTCGTGGTTTTTTTTTGCGGGGGGGGGGGGGGTAAATATTTGCTGTCACATAATGCTCATACACAGTGCCGGGACCAGGTCATCCAGCGCCCAGGGTAGGGATGCCAAACTGTGCCCCCCCTTCTCTTATGGTTAGGGTCAGGTCACCCCCCATCCATCCCTGCAATAAACCATTGCACCCAGGGCAACTTCCCCTCCTGCCCACCCCGTGTCACGGCCCTGCTCATACATTTTGGGGTTGACTTGGGCTGTACATGGCTGTAGATGACCTTGTCCCGGCACTGACTACAACATTGTAACTTTGTAGCAAGTCACAAGGTGAGGGGCTGTTCTGTGTCAGACATTTGTGAACACAGGCACCAGTATTTACATGATTGTGTTGTCTCTGATCTCGGTCCTCAAAGTAGATAGTAACCCTGGATAATGCACTGGATGAACAAAGATGACTCCATCCTTCTGGAGAGAAAGGCAAATGAAGACTTTGTTAGGGGGTCCATTTATTCGTCTGTCACTCTGCGATCATTTTGATTGGTCTGATTTAATGTAACGAACGTTAACACGTGTGTATTAATGCAATGCACCTGAATGGAGAATAGTGGATGGGCCTATAGTAAATCTATGTGACACACGGGTCTACTTAAAGTGAGCGACCCTCAGTGACCTCTATTTTTTTATTTTGAGTGTGAGCAGTTATTGTTCCCAATCATTTACTCAGGGGTGTAACTACAGGGGTTGCAGGGGGTGCAAGTGCAACTGGGCCCCATGCTCCAGGGGGCCTGTGCGGCTCCCCTGTACACCTGGATAGGAGGGGCAGTGGGGGCAGCATGTAGAGAAATCACTGCCCTCCTTTTTCCTCCTGTAGCTGCAGGAGGAAAATGGAGGAGATTGGTTCCTCTGTACGCTGCCCCCACCACTCCTCCTATCCAGTTTACTTGTGCTCTGCTGTCTTTGCAGGACTTGTGAAAGGGTCCCGCTGCGGGACTGTAATAAAGGGCCCCGCAACGAGAGTAAAGGGTCCAAAGATCAGTGGGAAGAGCCCCAGGCTTGAAGGGAAGGGCCCTAGCCAGGGGTCCGGGGGGCCCTTCATGGTTTCTTGCACCGGGCCCTGAAGGTTCTAGTTACGCCTCTGCATTTACTTTTTCTACTACAAACCCCCTTTGCCTCCGATGGCCCCTCATCCCGATCGATCACTTGTATAGATAACAGTCCCCCCCTTTCCTGCTGCTTTCCGGTGGTTCTGATCCGACGGTGGCGGCGGCTGGCCATAGCGATTAGCAGAGGAAAGATGGCCTCCGCTCATCTCTATGACCTGGGAGGCCCAGAGCAGCATCATGACGTCACTTCTGATTCACAGCCGATGTAAAGGAGACCATTTATTTGGAAAGCATTAGATTAATGTTTTTTTTTTTTGATCTGATGCTTTTCATTGTAAAGGAGAGATGTGGGGTCTAATTGACCCCAGATCTCTCCATAAAGACCTGTCATGCTTTATTGTTGTCACAAGAGATGTTTACATTTCTTGTAACAGCAATAAAAGTGATCTAAAATATAAAAATAAAGGGACAGTAAAAAAAAAATAAAAAAAAAAAAAATTTGTAAAATAAATAATATTTTTTTTTAAAGCACTCCCGTCTCATCCCCATCCCCCGTACTCATGCGCAGTGATGAACACATATATCACGCCTACATATGTAAACGGTATTCACACCACACATGTGTGGGACCTCAGTGAACGTTATAGCGAGAGCAATAATTCTAGCACTAGACCTCCTCTGTAACTCTAAACTGGTAACCTGTAAACATTTTTAAGTTTAAATATATTTTTATTTTTATTTTAGTTTTTGAACTGACACCAATGTTGGGGTTATTACTGCGTCCACTGACACCAGTGCTGGGGGTTATTATTGTGACCACTGACACCAATGTTGGGGTTATTACTGAGTCCACTGACACCAGTGCTGGGGGTTATTATTGTGTCCACTGACACCAGTGCTGGGGGTTATTATTGTGTCCACTGACACCAGTGCTGGGGGTTATTATTGTGTCCACTGACACCAGTGCTGGGGGTTATTATTGTGTCCACTGACACCAGTGCTGGGGGTTATTATTGTGTCCACTGACAACAATGTTTGTGTTATTATTGCATCCACAGACACCAATGCTGGGGGCTATTATTGCATCTATTTACACCAGTGTTAGGGGTTGTTATTGTATTCATGGACACCAACACTGGGGGTTATTCTTGCGTCCACTGACACCAATGTTGGGGTTATTAGTGCACTCATTGACACCAATGCTGGGGGTTATTATTGTGTCTACTGACACCAATGTTGTGTTTTTTTTTTTATTGTATTCACGGACACCAACACCGGGGGTTATTCTTGCATCCACCGATTGTTGGAGTTATTGCACTCATTGACACCATTGCTGCGGGCTATTATTGTGTCCACTGACACCAGTGCTGGGGGTTATTATTGTGTCCACTGACACCAGTGCTGGGGGTTATTATTGTGTCCACTGACACCAGTGCTAGGGGTTATTATTGTGTCCGCTGGCACCAATGTTGGGGTTGTTATTGCATCCACTGACATCAATGCAGGGGGCTATTATTATGACCACTGACACCAGTGCTGGGGTTCTTTTTGCATCTACTGACACCAGTGTTGTTGTTTTTTTTTTTAATTGTATTCATGGACACCAATGCTGGGGGTTATTTATGAGTCCACTGACACCAATGTTGGGGTTATTGCACTTATTGACACCAATGCTGTAGGCTAATATTGTGTCCACTGACACCAGTGCTGGTGATTATTATTGCATCCACTGACACCAATGCAGGGGGCTATAATGGGGCCCCTGACACCAGTGCTGGGGTCATTTTTGCATCCACTGACACCAGTGTTGTTTTTTTTTTTTATTGTATTTATGGACGCCAACACACCAATTCATGAGTCCACTGACACCAATGTTGGGGTTATTGCACTTATTGACACCAATGCTGTAGGCTAATCTTGTGTCCACTGACACCAGTGCTGGGTGTTATTATTGTGTCCAATGACACCAGTGTTGTGGCTTATTATTGTATCCACTGACACCAATGCTGGGGATTATTATTGAAATGACTGACACAAATGCATGGAGGAGATTGCTCTAGGAAGGGCTGACAGGGTGCTGTACATAGTTTCCTGAAAACATCACAGCCCCCTGCCTTCGTATTTCTCTCAAGAACCCTCACTCCTGAGCCAAGCAGAGGGCTGCCTATTGGACAAAGCTATATCAAAATGCCAAGACCACCCTGGGTAATGCCCACATGGGATGCTGAGCTTCCAGGATTAAAGAATTGAAATCCAGTGAATAAAAAGGTGCTGGTCATGGACACAGGTAGGCTGGGGAGGAAAGGACTAAATGATGCTGGATGTTCTCCAGCCAGGAAATGAGGCGGGGTCTATCTGACTTGCTGCAGCTTCTAATACACATTGTGAGAATCACACAGTATGAAGTAAAATCTGATTAAGCAATTTCACTACAGCGACAAATATGTAATAAGAAAAAGTATTGTGACTTCTGATGGAGACTACAAGTGGCTGTTTGCTACATATTACACAGTCAGAGAATCCCTTTAGCTATTGCCATGACCAGAAAACCTGCCCTGAGAATTGGTGTGCATGTAGACAGGAATTGGCTGCAAAGAGACTGCAGGAGATCAGCAGTGCTAAGACATGCAACAAAGAATGCAAAAAAGAGGATGGAAACAGGATGATATATTATAAATGGCAATCATTCAGTTTTGGGTTTCTATCGATTTGAAACCACAGGGTCAGCAGCTTTCTAAACGTCTTTTTATTAGGTTTGGATTTGTGTAATCCTAGCGCAAAATGTTGTAATGATAATTTTCTTTTGAAATGAATAATACTGATTGCAAATAGAAATCATCTGTTATCTGTGGGTTGATAATAAGAAATAGAAATATGTAGATTTTATGATTGTTAGTAAACAGAAACAAAGATGTAAATTATTATTATTTTGTTACATTCTATGTTATTTTATGTTATCACCCCAGTAGGACTTCATATTATTATTATTATTATTATTATTATTATTATTATTTTGTTACATTGTATATTAGTTTCTGTCATTACCCTAGCATCCTCTGTAGTACTTCATATTTCATTATTTAGAGGTTGAGGAAGAGGTTATTATTATTATTATTATTATTAATAATAATATTATTTTGTTCCATTGTATATTTTATGTTATCACCCAAGCAGCCTGCTATGACTTCTCATTTTATTATTTGGAGGTTGAGAAAGTAATTAATATTATTATTAATATTATTATTTTGTTACATTGTATATTATTTTATGTTATCACCCAGCAGCCTGTGAATGACGTCTCATTTTATTATTTGAAGGTTGGTGAGGAGGTAATTAATTTTATTACTATTTTGTTAAATTGTATATTATTTTATGTTATCACTCCAGCAGCCTGTGTATGACGTCTAATTTTATTATTTGAAGGTTGAGGAGGAGGTAATAAATTTTATTATTATTTTGTTACATTGTATATTATTTTATGTTATCACTCCAGCAGCCTGTGTATGACGTCTAATTTTATTATTTGAAGGTTGAGGAGGAGGTAATAAATTTTATTATTATTTTGTTACATTGTATATTATTTTATGTTATCATCCTAGCAGCCTGTGTATGACTTTTCATTTTATTATTTGGAGGTTGAGGAGGAGGTTATTATTATTATTAATATTAATAAGGTGTTACTAAGCCCAGGAGCCTGCATTCTCTATATCTGGTCTCCCACAGTACACAGAACATGGAAATGCAACTATTTTTACTAAATATAAACTGCTTAATACCTTTTCCTATCATCAGTATATAGCAGTCTTGTGACTTCTATCAGTGTCTGGTTAAAGCTTGTAGGAGGAGTTTTCATTCTACTCTGACTGTCCTATGAGGCTGCAGGACCCCTGACCCTCTGTCTGGACAGTGCTGATTGGCCCTGTGCTGATCACATGCATCCTCCCAAGAGAAAAAAAAAACTCTCTAGCAATACACACCAAACTGAGCATGTGCAGAGTTCCCCCAAGAATCTGTTCTATGAGGAGATTGGTTGGGGACTGTGGAAGAAGGGGAGGATCAGAAAAGACAGGATCAAACAGCCTTTTTTACACATTGCAGAGGATTAACCCCTTAGGTTCCACAGTGAGTCTAACTTGCATGCTTTACTGCATATACAGTTTGATTTTACTATTGTGGGTTTAGTAACACTTTAATAACATTTCATTATTTGGAGATTGGGGAAGAGGATATTATTATTATTATTTTGTTACATTGTATATTATTTTATACTATCACCCCAGTGGTCTGAGGGGGACTTCACATTTCATTATTTGGAGGTTAAGGAAGAGGTTATTATTATTATCATTGATATTATTTTGTTACATTGTATATTATTTTTTACTATCACCCCAGCGGTCTGAGTGGGACCTCACATTTCATTATTTGGAGGTTGAGGAAAAGGTTATAAAGGTATTATTATTATCTATATTAAAGTCATTACTATTTTTTTTTACATTTTATATTTAATGTTACCACCCCAACGGCCTGTGTAGGACTTTATATGTCATTTTTTGGAGGTTGAGGAAGAGGTTATAATTATTATCATTAATATTGTTATTTTGTTACATTGTATATTATTTTATACCAGGGGTGTCAAACTCAATTTAAATTGTGGGCCGCATCAGAATTATGGTTAACCTCAAAGGGCCGGTTGTATCTGTAAGACTATTTACATTTATGCAGGGCTTTTTTCTCAGAGAATAGGTGCAGGAATTCAACCATGCACCCCCCCCCCCCCCCCTGCTGCACTGCATCAAATGGTCAGTGTGGCCAAATTGCACCTACAGTGGGAGGATCCTAAAGGGGCAATAAATACCAGGAGTGCGTTATGTGCAGATTTCAGGGGTGCGCTATTTACAGTGTACAGTGTTGCGGAGTGCTCTACATACAGAGCGTAAGGTTTAGGGGTTTGCTATTCACAGTATGTAGTGTTCAGCTCTCTATTAAATATCACTCACACCACTCCCGCTGGGTGTGAGGGCCACATAATATGGTCTAGTGGGCCAGATTCGGCCCGCGGGCCTTGTGTTTCACACATGTGTTTTATACTATCACCCCAGCGGTCTGAGTGGGACTTCTCATTTCATTATTTGGAGGTTGAGGAAGAAGTTATTATTATTGTCATCATTGATATTATTTTGTTACATTGTATATTATTTTATACTATCACCCCCAGTGGCCTGTGTAGAATTTCACATTTCATTATTTGGAGGTTGAGGAAAAGCTTATAAATGTATTATTATTATCTATATTAAAGTCATTACTATTTTTATTACATTTTATATTTAATGTTACCACCCCAATGGCCTGTATAGGACTTCATATGTAATTTTTTGGAGGTTGAGGAAAAGCTTATAAATGTATTATTATTATCTATATTAAAGTCATTACTATTTCTATTACATTTTATATTTAATGTTACCACCCCAATGGCCTGTGTAGGACTTTATATGTCATTTTTTGGAGGTTGAGGAAGAGGTTATTATTATCATTATTCCTATTTTGTTACATTGTTATCACCCCAGCAGCATGTGTGTGACTTCTCATTTTATTATCTGGAGGTTGTGGAAGATAGGGGAATGTGGTTATAATGAAATTAAAAAGACTGTTGTTGCTAATATAGGGTTTGGTGATCCGAGTATGAGCGATCAGGGGGTCCCGCTCAGGGTTTGCGCCAGCCTTGCAGTAATAATATTTTTCTCTGGTCGGAAGCGCGTCAGTCTCCGGGGAGAAAGCAGCGCAGTGTTTCAGCGGCCCACCTCTCGGATCATGGGATTGATCGGCATGCTGATTAATTTATGGTGGTGGGGGGATGGACTCAGCAGGTCACAGTCTTGATCAATACATAATCTGGGGGGTTCAGTGTTCCCTGGAGAGCTGCACCATCCTGCATTACGGTGCAAGCATCGTACCTTCCTCCGGGGGCCCGGCTCCCTCTGCGGATTGGGGGGGGACAATTAGATGCAGCTGCTGTAAAGGGCCGCAGCAAGCAGGAGGAACTGAGCAATGTAAAATGCTGAAAAAATCAATGAGCGATGGCTGGAGTTGCAAGTTCCTTATTAGCAGACAGCACCCCCCAACCCCCCTCCTCTTTCTTCCCCTCCCTGCGAGGAAAATGTCAGCGTAATATCCAAGAGCAGGTCTTATTTGCTGGATTCCCCTAAGAGAGCAATATATATGCAGCTCAGCTCTGCAGTGCCTTCATCACTACAGAAAGGCCTAGACCTGCCGAATACCAACCAACCTGAGCCAGCCGAGGAGGGGGATACAGATTCATAGATAAAATTATAAATATTATTACCAGTAATATGTATTATCACTGAATAGTTTAACACCATTAGAGACAGATTGATAAACAGAAAGACAGATAGATTGATCTTCCAAAAGAATCAATGTTAAAATATTGGAAAACCTCAATGACAATTTGAATTTATTAAATGTTTATAGGAATTTAAAGTGATCAAGATCAGAGGTCATTCTGCGATAGGGCATACATCTAAATTGTACTGAAAGCAGGATCTCTCCTGTGTGTAGTGCCATCGGTTCATTTACTAGAGAGCAGTGACATCACTGAGAGTGCAGCCTATCAACTCACTAGAGACTGCTGACATCACAAAGAATGCAGCCTATCCATTCACTAGAGACTGCTGACATCACAAAGAATGCAGCCTATCCATTCACTAGAGGCCAGTGACATCACTGAGAATGCAGCCTATCCATTCACTAGAGGCCAGTGACATCACTGAGAATGCAGCCTATCCATTCACTAGAGACCGGTGACATCACTGAGATTGCAGCCTATCCATTCACTAGAGACCAGTGACATCACTGAGAATGCAGCCTATCCATTCACTCGAGACAGATGACATCAGAAAGAATGCAGCCTATCCATTCACTAGAGACCGGTGACATCACTGAGAATGCAGCCTATCCATTCACTAGAGACCGGTGACATCACTGAGAATGCAGCCTATCCATTCACTAGAGACAGATGATTACATCACTGAAAATGGAGCCTATGGATTCACTAGAGACCTGTGACATCACTAATAATGCAGCCTATCCATTCAGTAGAGACCGGTGACATCACTGAGAATGCAGCCTATCCATTCACTATAGACCAGTGACATCACTGAGAATATAGCCCATCCATTCACTAAAGATTGGTGACATCACTGAGAATGCAGCCTATCCATTCACTAGAGACCGGTGACATCACTGAGATTGCAGCCTATCCATTCACTAGAGACCAGTGACATCACTGAGAATGCAGCCTATCCATTCACTCGAGACAGATGACATCACAGAGAATGCAGCCTATCCATTCACTAGAGACTGCTGACATCAGAAAGAATGCAGCCTATCCATTCACTAGAGACCGGTGACATCACTGAGAATGCAGCCTATCCATTCACTAGAGACCGGTGACATCACTGAGAATGCAGCCTATCCATTCACTAGAGACAGATGATTACATCACTGAAAATGGAGCCTATGGATTCACTAGAGACCTGTGACATCACTAATAATGCAGCCTATCCATTCAGTAGAGACCGGTGACATCACTGAGAATGCAGTCTATCCATTCACTATAGACCAGTGACATCACTGGGAATGCAGCCTATCTATTGACTAGAGACGAGTTACATCACTTAGAATGCAGCCTATCCATTCACTAGAGACTGGTGACATCACTGAGAATGCAGCCTATCCAATCACTAGAGACTGGTGACATCACTGAGAATGCAGCCTATCCAATCACTAGAGACCAGTGACATCACTGGGAATGCAGCCTATCCATTCACTAGAGATTGGTGACATCACTGAGAATATAGCCCATCCATTCACTAAAGATTGGTGACATCACTGAGAATGCAGCCTATCCATTCACTAGAGACCGGTGACATCACTGAGATTGCAGCCTATCCATTCACCAGAGGCCAGTGACATCACTGAGAATACAGCCTATCCATTCACTAGAGACCGGTGACATCACTGAGAATGCATCCAGTCATTCACTAGAGACCGGTGACATCACTGAGAATGCAGCCTATCCATTCACTAGAGACCGGTGACATCACTGAGAATGCAGCCTATCCATTCACTAGAGACTGGTGACATCACTGAAAATGCAGCCTATCCATTCACTAAAGATTGGTGACATCACTGAGAATACAGCCTATCCATTCACTAAAAACCGATGACATCACTGAGATTGCAGCCTATCCATTCACCAGAGACCGGTGACATCACTGAGAATACAGCCTATCCATTCACCAGAGACCGGTGACATCACTGAGAATGCAGCTTATCCATTCACCAGAGACCGGTGACATCACTGAGAATGCAGCCTATCCATTCACTAGAGACTGCTGACATCACTGAGAATACAGCCTATCCATTCACTAGAGACCGATGACATCACTGAGAATGCAGCCTATCCATTCACTAGAGACTGCTGACATCACTGAGAATGCAGCCTATCCATTCACTAGAGACTGATGACATCACTGAGATTGCAGCCTATCCATTCACTAGAGACCGATGACATCACTGAGAATGCAGCCTATCCATTCACTAGAGATTGGTGACATCACTGAGAATGCAGCCTATCCATTCACTAGAGACCGGTGACATCATTGAGAATGCAGCCTATCCATTCACTAGAGACCGGTGACATCACTGAGAATGCAGCCTATCCATTCACTAGAGACCGATGACATCACTGAGAATGCAGCCTATCCATTCACTAGAGACCGGTGACATCATTGAGAATGCAGCCTATCCATTCACTAGAGACCGGTGACATCACTGAGAATGCAGCCTATCCATTCACTAGAGACCGGTGACATCACTGAAAATGCAGCCTATCCATTCACTAGACACCAGTGACATCACTGAGAATGCAGCCTATCCATTCACTAGAGACCGGTGACATCACTGAGATTGCAGACTATCCATTCACCAGAGAGTCACCGCCGAGTTCAGAAAATGTTTGTTGTGTGTAATTTTTGCTCACTAGGTTTCCAAACACGTATTTGCTATTGGAAATCCTCCTCTATCGCAGTGCTTAATTCAGAGTGTGCGGCGTGTTGCTGATAACCGTAATTATGAGACAAGTGATAGAAGCGACAAGAGGTCTCTGCTGAACGGGGGAACACCTAGCTGTCATACGGATTTAAAAAATGTAAAGTAACCTACTGTAACTGTTCTTGTGAGTGACATTAATTGCTGCAATCAGCGTTTATTTCTGCCCTCCCAGCCAGCAGGATTGTAAAATGACCGGTCAGCACGAAGCCATCTGCCTCCAGATTCATCTCTCGGCCTGTACCCAGCTCATTGTACTGTGCTTCAGATTACTGGGGGGAGCCACAAGTATGGAAAACCCCAGAATTCTTCTTGAAGATTATTGGGAGTCAGTGGGAGTCTGTGTTAGGGCCTCAATGCCCGCTCTTCTCCAGCACCACCTTTTCTAAGAGATGATTAGTGGCATTAAAGTGAGGGCTTGCACTGAACAGAATCAGGTAACAAGAGGTTGCAGTCCTACCAGGAGCAACCATGAAAGCCCACTGAATGTGGCTACACATAACTCTATAACATTCAGGAAATACATTACATCCCTAAGCACGCTGGCATGCTGCACGGCATAGAGTGATCTGCTCTCATGCTGCAGGCTTACCTAGAGGCACTCTAAAAGTCCTGCTCAATTTACAAATATCAGGTAAAAGCAGTGGCGTAGCGTGGGTTGTCAGCACCCGGGGCAAGGGAAGTAATTTGCGCCCCCTAACCCACAGGATTTTAGCACTCAAATCTCTTCCACTAGATTAGTTAAAGATACCCTTACCCCCCCCTAAACACATGTATTGTTTGTTATGAAAATACTGATGTAATTAAAGTAAAATGCATCTAAATACAAGTTTGAATGATCAGCGTGCCCCCTTTCAATGCAGAGAGACCAGCATGCCCCCTTTCAATGCAGAATGACCAGCGTGTCCCCTTTCAATGCAGAGAGACCAGCGTGTCCCCTTTCAATGCAGAGAGACCAGCGTGCCCCCTTTCAATGCAGAGAGACCAGTGTGCCCCCTTTTAATGCAGAATGACCAGTGTGCCCCCTTTCAATGCAGAATGACCAGCGTGCTCCCATTCAATGTAGAGAGACCAGCATGCCCCCTTTCAATGCAGAATGACCAGTGTGCCCCCTTTCAATGCAGAGAGACCAGCGTGCCCCTATTCAATGCAGAGAGACCAGCGTGCCCCTATTCAATGCAGAGAGACCAGCGTGCCCCCGTTCAATGCAGAGTGACCAGCGTGCCCCCTTTCAATGCAGAGACCAGAATACCCCCTTTCAATGCAGAATGACCAGCGTGCCCCCTTTCAATGCAGAGAGACCAGCGTGCCCCCTTTCAATGCAGAGAGACCGGCGTGCCCCCTTTCAATGCAGAATGACCAGCGTGCCCCCTTTCAATGCAGAATGACCAGCATGCACCCTTTCAATGCAGAATGACCAGCGTGCCCCCTTTCAATGCAGAATGACCAGAGTGCCCCCATTCAATGCAGAGAGACCAGCGTGCCCCCTTTCAATGCAGAATGACCAGCGTGCCCCCTTTCAATGCAGAGAGACCAGCGTGCCCCCTTCAATGCAGAGAGACTTACCTGCAGCGGCGGCTTCTCCTCAGTTCCCCGCGTCTCCTCGAGTCCTCCCGCCTTCTCCACGGCCAATGGCATGCGTTCACCTCTCGGACCCTCTTCCTGATTGGCCAGGAAGAGGATCCGTGTAACAATAGTGAATTTTCATTCGCTATTGTCACACAATGGGCGGCCTCGGGGGGCACTGCTCTGCGCCCCGGGTCCACCCTTTTTTTGAAGCCTATTAGAGCCTCTGGCTCTAATCAGGTGATTAAAAAAAAAAACACTCTGTGACAGCGCCAGGCTGCTGGCTAACTCGCTGCTAAACTGACTGAGCAGTGCAGCCTATCCATTCACTAGAGACCAGTGACATCACAGAGAATGCAGCCTATCGATTCACTACAGACCGGTGTCATCACTGAAAATGTAGCCTATCCAGTCACTAGAGACCGGTGACATCACTGAGAATGCAGCCTATCCATTCACTAGAGACCGGTGACATCACTGAGAATGTTTCACAGTTGCTGTTGGAGGTACTGCTGCCTCTTGTTACTTGATTTTGTTCAGGGCAAGTGTGTTTTGACTTTGGCACAGTTTGGCTATGTTTGTTGGACAGGAAATTCAATTTGTTGTCTGGCGCTGATTTTCAAAGACAGTCCAATGCAGCTGATGAGACCCTGTCAGGTTAAAGTGGACCTATTATAAATTTATTATAAAGCTATGTTAGCACCTTTCTGGGATGGAAACATAAACAGTAGCAGAAGGGCTAAAGTACTTACCTTTGCTGGAGAAGCTGCTGCTCTAGGTTTCTGCTAATATAGCCAAAAGCTATGAGGGAGGATGGGCAATCAGATTGGTTAGGATGCAGAATAAGGCGCACATCCATTCAGCCAAGTCCATATAAATGCAAAATTCTCACACTTGACTGGAGCTAAATCGTCTGTATCTTCCTCATTTGGTCCTGCACTCCTTCCCCATCGTACTCATTACCTCCAGCTCTTCTCCTTCATGTTGATGGTTTGTCTTGAGGTCAAAGATTCACAGTCGGAAGTCATTGGAGACTTAATGGTGAACATTAGTGCAGATCGTATTGTAAAATATCGACATCTGCTACCGCAAATTCAATTGTGCCTCCTAGGGACACGTATGGAAGCGCTTAGCGCAGAGGTATATATGTTTCAAATTAACGCTAAATGGAGAAACGTCATGACTGACCCCACAAGGGGCAGAGACCAGACCCACCATTGAAAATGTCATGACTGGGTCCACGAAGCATAGATGCTAGGCCCAACATGCTCTTGGGGTTACCGCTGTGACCTCTGAATGGTGTTCAGTCATCTGTCTGAATAACCTTCTGAAATTTGGCGCTTTGGCCGATCTGTCTGAGTTTCAGTGGATTCTCTGTTTCTGTTATGCTCTGTCCAATATTCCCCTCCCCCTTTCGGACCCCAATTACCCATCCTCCCCTCCACAAGAAGCCACATCGGAGGCCACATAGGCAGCACCCAACTGTGAGGCCACTTGTTGCCTTGTCCACTGCCTATTTTTTCTAAGCTCATAGAGCACCCTGCCCTTCTCGAGGTGCAGACACACATAATACCCTAAAAATGCCTGCTGAATGTGTTCTTTCCCTCGTTGGTGTGCAATAAGTTCCTTGATTGCACACTGGAACGTTGGGTGGGCCATGCTTGCTTTGGGTTACACTTTCTTGCTTCATGTGGCATTACCTGACTGCCTTGGCCGCTGTGTCCAAGGTCTACCACTAGAGCATGGGAGTTCAACCTTTTGGTTTCTCTGGGCCACATTGAGTGTAGAGAAATTTTTCTCGGGCCGCATATAAAATATATACTATAGTTAAGGTATATAAGTAAATAAATGCCGCCGTGCCCTTCCCGCGCCGCCGCGCCCCCCGCACTGATTTAACAAAACTAGAGGATGATGAAATGAAATGGAATCAGTATACAGAGGTTTACTTATTCTGAGAGATATTAAAGGAACACTCTAACCAGCATGACCACTTCAGTGATTTGAATTGGTCATGGTGGTAGGAGTCAGAAACACTGCACATGCTCGCCTCCCCCCTCCTCTTCGAGGCAGCCTCTGCCTACCATTAGTTGGAAGCCGCTGTGGCCGTGCCCCCGACCTGATTTCCTTCCTCCCCAGCAAAAAAAGATTGCCAGGGGGCAGTGGGCCGCATTGCCTGCGGTTCGGTGCCGCATGCGGCCCCTGGGCCGCAGGTTGGACATGCCTGCACTAGAGCTAGTTCTATTAAAATGTTTAAAATAACATTTTAATGTTAAAAATAATAACATTGATGACATACAGGTTTTTGCAGGACAGGTTACACATTATCCCTTATGCCAAAGTCTGTCTGCCACCCATGCTACAAAAATTTAGGTTGCGCCTAACAAAAATAAAAAAACTGGCCTTGGTTCCAGGGTGTCCCTTCTCCTCCAGGACAAATAATTTGGTGCGCATTTGGTGAGCCACTATCATTGTCATTGGCTGAAGCAACACAAGTGGAGAAGCCCCAAAAAGATGTGAGTAGACCTTGGGTATAGAAAGTTCACTTTATTAAGATGAAGCCAAATGTCATGAGGAACACAAGCAGTGAAGTTCCAAAAAGATTTTGAGTAGACTTTGGGTATGCCAAAATCTGTTTAACCACTTAAGCCCCGGAGGATTTGGCTGCTAAACGACCAGGGGGTATTTTGCGATTCGGCACTGCGTGACTTTAACGGACAATTGCGCGGTCGTGCGACGCTGTACCTAAATTAATTTGATGTCCTTTTTTTCCCACAAACAGAGCTTTCTTTTGGTGGTATTTGATCACCTCTGCGATTTTTTGATCACGCGCTATAAACAAAAAAAGAGCGTCAATTTTGCAAAAATAACAATATTTTTCACATTTTTTTTATGAAATTCCCCCCAAAAAAAATGTAAAAAACAAAATTTTTTAACATTTTCGGCCAATTTGTTTTATGCTACCTATGTTTGGTAAAAAAAATCGCAAAAAGCGTATTTTGATTCGTTTGCACAAAAGTTATCGCGTTTACTAACAAAGGGAAAGATTTCTGTTATTTTTTGTGTTTTTTTTTTTAACGAGTAATGGCGGCGATCTGCGATTTTTTTTTTTGCGGGACTGCGACATTGGGGCGGACAGATCGGACCCTTGACTGACATTTTTGACACTTTTGGGGGTACCAGTGACATTACTGCAGTAATCAGTGCTATACATATGCACTGTTACTGTAAAAATGACACTGGCAGGGAAGGGGTTAATTTTATTGGAGAGGGAGGGGTTATTGTATGCCTGGTGCTTACTAACGTGTGTGGGGGGAGGTGACTGAGTGACACAGGGACAGATCGCATGCTCAGCTATGCTGAACCCTGCAATCTGACCCTGCCTGTCACTTAGGAGATCCAGACTCGATTCCCCGACGATCGCCGCCGCTCCTCCCCTGGCCCGACTCCCGCTGTGACTGAATACAGCGGGAGCGAGCCTCTGGCGGCGCACACGCGCCGACGAGAAAGGGGAATGTCTGGCGACGTAGGTCTACGTCGCCAGACGTTATCGAGCCTCTTTGCCGCAGTAGAGCTCTAGTGAGCAGACGGCAAGTGGTTAAGATAGAGCCAAATGTCATAAGGAACACAATCGGAGACGTTCCAAAAAGATGTTAAATAGACTTTGGGTATACCAAAATCTGTTTAATATAGATAGAATCAATGAGGAACACAAGTGGAGGTGCTCCCAAAACATGTTGGGTGGACTTCGGGTATAGAAAGTCCACTTTATTGTGATGGAGTCAAATGTCATGAGGAACACAAGTGGAGAAGTTCCAAAAAGATGTTGGGTAGATTTTGAATATACAGTTGATTTTATTTAGAAGGAACAAAATGTTTTAATGTGACTTTAGTCATAAAAATTCCAGTGGAAGAACTAGACAACAAGGTAAAACGGTAAAGGTGGCTTTACTGCTTAATCATATCATGTAATATTTCCAATGCATTTTAATTGCATGTGGCTAATGGACTCAAAGAAGCAGTTATGTATGAAATATCTCGAGTCAGTCGGTATATTATTTGACGCTGTCCACATGGGCTCTTGATATGGTCACGCTTACCCCCAACGCTGGTGGTCAGGCACTATAGCTGGCTTCTGTGTTCTTCACCTATAGCAACCCCCTGTCCTAAAAGGCAAGCAGGTCCACCAGTATTCGGTTGTCCCCAAGTCTTATACACAATGCTATAGTGCCTGGCTACCACGCTGGAGCAGGCATGAACTAAGCACAGTAGACAGGTACTTGCAGGTTAGCAGGCAGGCAAAGTGATTCAATGACAGTCCAGGGCTGGCAAGGTTTCAAATAGTCAGGGTCAAATCCATAGTCAAAAGGCAGGCAGAGTTCAGAGAATAGTCCGATATCTGATCTGAGGTCATCAACGAGGCAATCCCGACACCAGAGCAGGACAGACAAATGGAGCTTGAGCTCGTGTAACAATCGCTATCACCAGCAGCAGACTGCAGGCTTGGCTGGCTTAAATCAGGTTTGTTCTCCACCCAGAGACTGGCCACATCAATCACCTTGCAGGTGGACAGACAGGGAGAATGTATCACAACCAACGCCAGGATGCTGGAATGAGACTAGCAGTTGTGATGGAGCAGAAGTGCTACACACTCCTGACAGTCTGACTTTTCATTGTCCTCCTGAGACATCTTTGGTCAGAGAGCTTCCTTAACCACTTAAGCCCCGGAAGGTTTTACCCCCTTCCTGACCAGGGCCTATTTTGCGCTTCGGCACTGCGTGACTTTAACGGACAATTGCGTCGTGCGACGCTGTACCTAAACGAATTTGACGTCCTTTTTTTTCCACAAACAGAGCTTTCTTTTGGTGGTATTTGATCACCTGTGCGATTTTTTGATCATGCGCTATAAACAAAAAAAGAGCGTCAATTTTGCAAAAATAACAATATTTTTCAAATTTTTTTATATGAAATTCCCAAAAAAAAGTAAAAATCAAAATTTTTTAAACAATTTGTTTTATGCTACCTATGTTTGGTAAAAAAAAATCGCAAAAAGCGTATTTTGATTGGTTTGCGCAAAAGTTATTGCGTTTACTAAGGGAAATATTTTTGTCATTTTTGTTGTTTTTTTTTTTAACGAGTAATGGCGGCGATCTGCGATTTGTTTTGTGGGACTGCGACATTGCGGCGGACGGATCAGACCCTTGACTGACATTTTTGACACTTTTGGGGTTACCAGTGACATTACTACAGTAATCAGAGCGCTATACATATGCATTGTTACTGTAAAAATGACACTGGCAGTGAATGGGGTTAACTTTTTTTTGAGAGGGAGGGGTTAAGTGTGTCCCTAGGGGCGTGCTTCTAACTGTGATTGGATGTGGCTTGAGGTGTAAGAACAGAGATCAACGGTCCTACATAGCAGAACCGTATGATCACCATTCTTACACAGGGGAGAATGACAGGCCTGCCTTTCTCCCGCTGTAACGGACAATCGCGAGTGTCCGCCGGGCACACCGCGGGGGGGTCCGTGAGCGAGCGGGAGCGCGCCTCCAGCAGCGCGCACTCGCTCCCTAGAGCCTCACAGGCTAGCGACGTAGTACTACGTCGCTTTGCCTGTGAGGGGCTGACCGCCGCAGTAAATAGTCGTGCGCGGGTCGGCAAGTGGTTAAGCAGGCCAAACAAACTTTCTTAGAACCTTCTTTTCCTAAAATATTTCATTTGAAATCCTACCCATCTATGGCCAGCATTAGTCAATGTTATCTGGACCCAGGATCTTGGATATTCTAAATTTACTGCTAAACTTCACCCAGTGCCACCAATTACCTACATCACTTTAGCGATTGCCAATGAAAGGAAGGGCTTCCAGGGAAGGTGTACCTGTTGTTGGTTTTCCCAGAAGAGAGGAGACATCTGAGCAGCTGAGGGTGGTGGGAAGACACATATGGTGGCCTTATTGACCACTTATAATCAATAGTTATAGAGAGCTTCCTTGTGCCTTCCATCTTCCCCAGAACAGGACCTTCTCTGTTAAGCCTGGCCGAATTCTTTGATTTTCAATGGAAAACCTTACTGACCAGTTTAGTTGCCCGGCTGTCAGGCCATTTCTCAGACCTGTAAATCTAAACTGATTCCCAGCATGATTGTCCAGGTCAACCACTCTACTGAAGTCAGAGGCAGCAGCCAGCCACTGAGGATTTTCAAAAGTAATCCTTTATCCTTGTTTCCAGCAAGCAAGATAGATTTATATTCCTTTGAAAATCAGTTCAATGCCAAAAGCAATGGCGCCCAGGGGGGTCATGATAGTCCACCTATAGCTAAACTGCCACAGTCATCATTTACAGTGATTGGCGGCCACCTACAGTATCTCACAAAAGTGAGTACACCCCTCACATTTTTGTAAATATTTTATTATATCTTTTCATGTGACAACACTAAAGAAATGACACTTTGCAACAATGTAAAGTAGTGAGTGTACAGCTTGTATAACAGTAACTTTGCTGTCCCCTAAAAATAACTCAACACACAGCCATTAATGTCTAAACCGCTGGCAACAAAGGTGAGTACACCCCTAAGTGAAAATGTTCAAATTGGGCCCAATTAGCCATTTTCCCTCCCCAGTGTCATGTGACTCGTTAGTGTTACAAGGTCTCAGGTGTGAATGGGGAGCAGGGGTGTTAAATTTGGTGTTATCGCTCTCACTCTCTCATACTGGTCACTGGAAGTTCAACATGACACCTCATGGTGAAGAACTCTCTGAGGATCTTAAAAAAGAATTGTTCTTCTACATAAAGATGGCCTAGGCTATAAGAAGATTACCAAGACCCTGAAACTGAGCTGCAGCATGGTGGCCAAGACCATACAGCAGTTTAACAGGACAGGTTCCACCCAGAACAGGCCCCACCATGGTCGACCAAAGAAGTTGAGTACACGTGCTCAGCGTCATATCCAGAGGTTGTCTTTGGGAGAAAGACGTATGAGTGCTGCCAGCATTGCTGCAGAGGTTGAAGGGGTGGGGGGTCAACCTGTCAGTGCTCAGACTATACGCCTTATGCGGCATCAAATTGGTCTGCATGGCTGTCATCCCAGAAGGAAGCCTCTTCTAAAGATGATGCACAAGAAAGCCCGCAAACGGTTTGCTGAAGACAAGCAGCCTAAGGACATGGATTACTGGAACCATGTTCTGTGGTCTGATGAGACCAAGATAAACTTATTTGGTTCAGATGGTGTCAAGTGTGTGTGGCGGCAACCAGGTGACGAGTACAAAGACAAGTGTGTCTTGCCTACAGTCAAGCATGGTGGTGGGAGTGTCATGGTCTGGGGCTACATGAGTGCTGCCGGCACTGGGGAGCTACAGTTCATTGAGGGAACCATGAATGCCAACATGTACAGAGCATGATCCCCCCCTTCAGGAGACTGGGCCGCAGGGCAATATTCCAACATGATAACGACCCCAAACACACCTCCAAGATGACCACTGCCTTGCTAAAGAAGCTGAGGGTAAAGGTGATGGACTGGCCAAGCATGTCTCCAGACCTAAACCCTATTGAGCATCTGTGGGGCATCCTCCAAGTGAAGGTGGAGGAGCGCAAGGTCTCTTTACGTCCACCAACTCTGTTATGTTATCATGGAGGAGTGGAAGAGGACTCCAGTGGCAACCTGTGAAACTCTGGTGAACTCCATGCCCAGGAGGGTTAAGGCAGTACTGGAAAATAATGGTGACCACACAAAATATTGACACTTTGGGCCCAATTTGGACATTATACCCTAAGGGTGTACTTACTTCTTGTACACCCATACATTGTAGCAGTTTTTTCAGTGTTGTCACATGAAAAGATATAATAAAGCATTTACAAAAATGTGAGGGGTGTACTCACTTTTGTGAGATACTGTACATACAGTACATCTGGAGCAGCGACTCCCTCAAAGCTAAATTCTAGGCAAACAGCGTGATCTGTCTTTTTTGGCAAATGTTTCTTAATTCTGTCTGGCTATACTTGTGAGTTATCAGACAGCACAGCATGAGAGAGTGATAACATTTTCTGAAAACGTAAAGAAATACAATGGTGCCACCTTTCCTGCGATTTTACAGTACAGAAACAGAAGCCCCTCCTCATGTGTTTTCTCCTTGAATCTCGGTGTGCTTTGTGTATTTCTTCCAGATCTGTGCAGTAATCCAGTGCGAGACTTCCTGTAATAAAGACCGCTCACTGCTGCTCTCTCTCCTTGTGCAGGGTGACTCGTCTTGTCTCCGCCCCTCCTGTAGTTTTTTTCAGGAAGTCTCTAGTGGGTGGAGCCTACCAGATCCCTCCCAGAGCTTTGTTCTCTGCACAGGCAACATGCAGCACAGTGATAATGTCACTACTATTTTTACTGAGTAATATCTGCTTCGCAAGGGTATTTGGTGCACACAAATAAGATATTGAGGAATTTATTTCAATAAACATTTTTGTGTCCACAATTAAAGTGTTATTAAACCCTTCTTGAAAATATGAATGAATACATTTTGATGCATATTTTATGTTACTATCGCTTCCTGACCCCAGTGTTGTGAAGTCTTTCCAGCATTATTAGCCTATAAAAGTTTACCCTATTGAGTTTACATCTATAGGGGGGTCACCTTTGTCTCCAGTGTTTCCCTGGGGTCACACCAACATTCTCGCTCCTGCCGCTTGGTGCCCTTCTTGTGGAGCGCATCCTCAGGAGGCACCACTTGCGCTGTGTCTAGCCGGTCCATGCTCAGTAGTGTCCATTGCTTTTTTGTGCTCTGGATCCATGCCCTGGCACTGCATGGCAGGGCTGTGCTTGTTTGGGGCATGTGCCAGTGGTCTATACTGTGCATGCGGCAGGTGGACACAGCACTAGCAACCCCCCTACTGCTGTAAACAGGGTGTGTGCATAAAAAAGTAAGCATTCGTGCCACACAAAAGTAAACAATGTTACTTTGTATCTTTCAGTCTCCTGTATGATCAATGTTTATAAATAATGTAACTTTCTATCTCCCCATCACCCATTTGTACAATATTTTAAGGCAATGTTACTTTCTATCTCTCTATGTCCAGGCTGAACAAGAATTACTTTATATCTTTTTATCTCCTGTCTCATCAATGTTTATAAACAATGGTACTTTGTATCTCCCTACCTCTCGATTGAACAATGTTTATAAACAATGGTACTTTGTATCTCCCTACCTCTCGATTGAATAATGTTTATAAACAGTGTTACTTTGTATCTCTCTGTCTTCGGTCTCATCAATGTTTATAAACAATAGTACTTTGTATCCACCAATTGAACAACATTTACAATGTTACTTTGTATCTACGGTATTTATCTACCATCTGAACACTGTTTATAAGCAATGTTACTATCTATCTTCCAGCTAAACAATGTTTATAAACAATGTTACCGTGTATCTCTCTGTCTCCTGTCTCATCAATGTTTATAAGTAATGGTACTTTGTATCTCCCACTTGAACAATGTTTATAAACAATGTTACTTTGTATCTCTGTCTCACCATTGTTTATAAACAATGGTACTTTGTATCTCTCTGTCTCACCATTGTTTATAAAACAATGGTACTTTGTATCTCCCAGTTGAACAATGTTTAAAAATAATGTTATTTTGTATCTCTCTAGCTCCCATCTGTCTATTGTTTGTAAGCAATGTTACTTTCTGTCTCTCTATCTTCCAGCTGAACAATGTTTATAAACAATGTTACTGTGTATCTCTCTTTCTCCTGTCTCATCAATATTTATAAACAATGTTACTTTGTATCTCTCGGTCTCACCATTTTTTATAAACAATGTTACTTTGTATCTCTCTGTCTCACCATTGTTTATAAATCTCCTGATTGAACAATGTTTACAAACAATGTTACTTTGTATCTATTTATCTCCCGTCTGTCCACTGTTTATAAAGCAATATTACTTTCTATCTCTCTTTCTCCCATCTTACCAATGCTTGTTTATAAACAATGTTACTTTATATCTCTCTGTCTTCTGTGTCATCAATGTTTATAAACAATGGTACTTTGTATCTCCCAGTTGAACAATGTTACTTGGTATCTCTCTATCTCCCATCTGTCCATTGTTTATAAGCAGTTACTTTCTGTCTCTCTATCTTCCAGCTGAACAATGTCTATAAACAATGTTACTTTGTATCTGTCTGTCTCCTGTCTCATCAATGTTAATAAACAATGGTACCTTGTATCTCCCGATGGAACAATGTTACTTTGTATCTCCCAGTTGAACAATGTTACTTGGTATCTCTCTATCTCCCATCTGTCCATTGTTTATAAGCAATGTTACTTTCTGTCTCTCTATCTTCCAGCTGAACAATGTTTATAAACAATGTTACTTTGTATCTGTTTGTCTCCTATCTCATTAATGTTAATAAACAATGGTACTTTTTATCTCCTAATTTACCAATGTTTATAAACAATGTTAATTTGTTTCTCTCTGTCTCATCAATGTTTATAAACAATGGTTCTTTGTATCTCCTGATTGAACAATGTGTACAAACAATGCTACTTTGTATCTATTTATCTCCCGTCTGTCCACTGTTTGTAAGCAATGTTACTATCTATCTCTCTATCTTCCGTCTGACCAGTGTTGGTTTATAAACAATGTTACTCGCTGTCTCATCAATGTTTATAAACCTTGATATTTTGTATCTCCCAGTGGAACAATGTTTATAAACAATGTTACTTTCTATCTCTCTATCTCCCATCTGTTCATTGTTTATAAGCAATGTTACTTTCTATTTCTCTATTTCCTGGCTAAAAAAATGTTTATAAACAAACAACCTGACTTTGTATCTCTCTATTTCTTGCCTGATCATTATTTATAAGCAATGCTACTTTGTATCTCTATCCGCCATATGAACAATGTTTATAAACAATGCTACTTTGTATCTCTATCTGCCATATGAACAATGTTTATAAACAGTGTTACTTTGTATCCCTCTATCTGCCATATGAACAATGTTTATAAACAATGTTACTTTGTATTTCTGTATTTCATACAAAAATACAAATATTTTACACTATTTGGGTGGAGCTCAATGTAAAGGCTTGGGTTTAATATTACTTTATTGTTTGTGCTGGCTTTTGAGGTATCCACCGCCCAATAGGATGGATCTCCACTTTGCCTTGAGCTTTGATGTGGGAATCACAGTTGCGTCCGAGGAAATCTGTCTCTGCACACAACTGACAACTGGGCCCAATGTTTCCATAAAGCAGCGAGTGTAGCCTGAGTGGTAGATACTTCAAAAGCCTGTACAGGTAGAAAGGAAGAAGGTTACAAAGAGTGCAGACAAAGCTGCGGTATTACATGGCGGGCCGCCTGGCTTTAGACCAGGTTGGAGATTATTAAACCGATAATTACTCATTTTGGTGATCTGAAAATCTCTTCAGATCCCCCTCTCCACCCAGGAAGGTTATTCATACACGTCCAGATGTTTTCACACCCCTGCAATAATAGTTCAATGCGTTCTGTAGGCATTGTGTGGGCTGACAACGCCGTTCTCAGATCCCTGCCTGCAAAATGATACAGAATAACCAGCGGCTTTTCATTGTAGCAACAACAATGCTAGTCTAAAGGCCCGTACACACGTGCAGATTGTCGGCCGAAAAGATTCGGCCGCCGAACGATCGGCCGATTTTCGGCTTGTTAGTATGATGCTTCCGACAGCCGACAGCGCACTTTCGGCCGAACAGAATCTGTCGTGCAAGCATTAAAATTTTTGTATGCCGACACCAGAACGGCCGATTGTTCGCCAGTCAGTACAGAATTCGGCCGACAGACAGCAGATTTGCAAGACTGGGCATGCTCAGAAAAGACAAAACACACGGAAAGTTAACCATCACATGACATCACTTCTGCAGTCGGCTGCTGTTGGCCGACAAAATTCATGTGCAGTCTTTTGCAGTTTTCAACAGACACGACAGCCCTGGACAAAAGACGGCCGATCGGTCGGCCGACAATCGGAACATGTGTACGGGGCTTAAAGAGCCAAGTCCACCCAAAACAGCCATGGGCGGCACCTGGATGGTTGATTCACCCACTGTTATCTTTTAGGGTCCCCAGTGGTGAGATCTCCCCCTTCACCTTAGACTTTTCTTTCTATTAAACAAAATGCAGCAGAAAGCGTGAGACTACTGTGCAGTGCCATCTTAAGAGCATTAAATGGCCCCGGGCAATGCAGTGCACTGGGTTCCGCTTACACAATCACCCATGATAATGAAAATGCAAATTATTGATCAGGCGATATTTATTGGTACAACAGTGCCAGGCTAATGACAGCTTCCAAGTTCGGCGGCTGGGTCCGGTGAACACACACACGGATGGGAGTCAGACTCGACTGTCCTGTGTGTGTCTGTTCCCGTGGAGGCGGTCAGGCATTCCTGCAGTTGTGGGCTCCCCCTCCACGGCCCAAGTGGCCTGACAGCAGCGCAGGGCCGACAGATGCTTGCCACCTGCTAACTTCCGCAGTGGGGTGCACACGGGAATCGGAACTAATGCTTGGCTAGGGCTGGGTCGCTGGACAGGTGGGCCCCCCCGGGCATGTGGGGCCCCCGGGCAACTGCCCAGCGTGCCCATTCAGTAAGATGGCCCTGCTACTGTGCACATCACTGAATAATCAAGGCATGTAGAGTCCACCTTTACCTTAACCTATGAAATGACACACCATCCTTGTATACTAACAGTGGATATACCTGTGCGCTCTTTACTTTTTATTAAAGTGGACCTGTCATCAGATATGTTTTTATATTAAGTGTTCAGTAATGTGTTAGTGTAACCCCTTCCAGGTATTTATTACCTATAACAGGGATCACAGTGGGCCCCCTGACAATGCCTTTGTCTTCTTTTCCCTCCAGAAGGACGGCACCATACTTGTTCAGGTATCACCCAGAGTCACCAACTACTTCCTAGGCTTAGTGATGACACAATCATGTAAATCCTGTGAAGTTCTTGGCCGTGTTCACAGATGTCTGACACAGATCAGCCCCTGCTGCAGCCTCTCTCCTTGTGAGCTGCTACAATGTTACAGTCTGATCACGGGGGATGGCGACTGAGGAAATGCTTCCTCTTGCCTGCAGCTGACTGATGGCCACATCTCAGGCTAGGCAAAGTGATTCTGAAAATTGAGACAGTATATTGGGATATGTCAGGGATTTATTCATGCAGAATCGATGTATGCATTATTGTAACGACCATGTTTTTTATGATTTTATTCTGTGCAAACGGTTATAAAAATATTATTAATATTATTATAACCGTTTGTATTATTAAAAAATAGATATTCTTACAGTTGTCTTCTAAAACACTGTGCATGACTGATTGTTGGGGGGTGGAGGGGGGTTGACAGAGATGATGCTAAGCTTGGGTTGGGGCCAAGCTCATCAAAAAACTTCCTAATATCCATACTCAAAATATATGCGTTCTTAAATTCCTTATATATATATATATATATATATATATATATATATATATATATATATATATATGTAGATATATATATATCTATAGGGCTTGACAACCCCCAGGCGCCAGGTCGCCATGGCGACAAGAGGTTTCGGCCTGGCACCCGAATATTCCCCACACTCCGTGCGTGCCCCTCACCCCACTATGTATCCTGGGCTCTGATCTATTTACTCAGTGCAAACTAGGCTTTTATATTTTACCAAAAAATGTGGTAATTTATTGCGTTTTTATGCCCCCTAAAATGAACTTTTAATGTGTTTTTTTACTGAAATTTTGTGCTTCCTACACCTTTGTGGTAATATAGTACGCCTGAAAACGTTGATTATGATACACATGTTAAATATCTCTGCGCACGCCAGAATGAGAGCAATATTTCTAGCACCAGACCTCCTACGTAATGCTAAATTGATGACCTATAGATAGGGGGCTTTTAAAGAGTTGCCCTTGGGAAATGTAGGGTACTCACATGTTTAAAGTTTGACATGTTGGGTATCTCTTTTAAATTTTACATTAAAATAAAATAATTTATTGTCTTTTTGTGCCCCCTAAACTTACCTTTAATGTGCTTTTGTTTGCTGCAATTTGAGGTAATATCGTGTGACATAAAAAAAGTGGAACTACCGCTATTTTCTGTCTGCTTTCAGAAAATATATAATGTTTGTTTTTTTTTTGTTTTTTCTAATCTTCAGGCTTAAAATGATTTTTTATGCGTGTGCAAAAAAATGCAAAAACAGCTGTGGTTTTGAAAGGTTAAAGGTTAAGTTCACCCTTTAGGAATATGTTACATAACTTTTTTTGCTGGCTCTTATGCCCCATACACACGTGCAGATTATCTGCAGACTTTTGTCTGCAGACTTACCAAAACCATATAATATGAGGTCAAACCTAAACACTTTCAATTTGTATGCAATCCGACAGGACCTTGCACTACATAGAAAAGGTAAGTCTGCAGACAAAAGTCTGCAGATAATCTGCACGTGTGTATGGGGCATTAGATAATTATATATATATATATATATATATATATATATATATTCTAACATGTACAATATATATATATATATTCTAACATATACTATATATATATATATATATATATATATATATATATATATATATATATATATATATATATATATATATAAAATTTTATTTGATTTCATGTCATTTGATTTCCAGTATTTTGTGTGTTTTATCTGGAGCCTCCTATTTGGCCGGTGACAGGCACATCTCTCTGTCTGTCGTCGATAAGATTTGCGCGGGCTTTGACTGCAGGCCCCGGCAATTGCAAATGGCCGCCCCAGCGCCAGGCGACGTTGTCAGAGCTGTCACAGCGCTGTGCCCTGATTGATGGTGCGTTAGTTGCGTAGCACCATATGCCAGTCACTCGGCTCCACGGGGAATTTGATGTCGGCTGTCACACATGGGAATCAGGCGGCAGACTCGGAATAAATGAAGTTCTGCGGAGAGGCATCTCACACTCCATTTCCCCCGCACGCATTTTTTTCCGTTCCGTAAACATTACCGCGCATCCCGTGACAAATTTAAAGCCGTAAATGGTTTTATGGGCATTTTATGGTGCTTTACATGTAGATGACTTCCGTGACATTGTGTTCCCCGTCACCGGCGCAGAGGGGGAAATTTATCGCTGGCGTCGGTGCGACGTCGGCCAATAATTCACAATTTTTTCTCAGATCTCTCGGGAAGAAATCTTCCATTACTACACCTACTTCAGATTTTTATTTTTGTCGCCACATTTTTATCTCATTGAGATCTCCTGTCCCTGTGACACCGGTAATGAGTGTCACGGACTGCAAAAAATAAATTGTCAGGAAGGCGCCATTGTTGTTCAGGCATCAACTTCAGGGTTCTGGACTAAGATGCTTGCTCCAGAATGGCACAACCATGTAACTCCTGGTGCCTGTGCAGTTCTTGTCTGTGTTCGCAAATGTCTGACACAGAACACCTTCTCTTATCACTTGCTACAAAGTTACAATTTGCAGTCTGATCACTGGGGGAGGGGAGACTGAGAAAATGCTTCCTCCTTCCTGCAGCAGACTTATCACTGGGGGAGGGGAGACTGAGGAAATGCTTCCTCTTGCCTGCAGCAGACTGATCACTGGGGGAGGGGAGACTGAGGAAATGCTTCCTCCTGCCTGCAGCAGACTGACCACTGGGGGAGGGGAGACTGAGGAAATGCTGCCTCCTGCCTGCAGCAGACTGATGACATCATCTCAGCATAGTCAAAGTCACTGACTGGAGGTCAAAGATGGCTTTTTGTTGATAAAAGGAAAGACTTGTTTGATAAATGGTAAGGTTGGTGCATATTGTGACATGTCAGGGATTTAGTCATGCAGACTTGTGACAGGTCCAATTCAAAGGGAGTTCTCCATTAAAAATAATGGGCATCATAGGGCGGTGTTATGTATGTTTTCAATTGAGGGGGTTTGTAGTAATGCCCCCCCTCCCCCCCCCCTACTTTCCTTGGCACACATTCACCCTACACTCCCTTCTTCCCCATTGAATTAGAATAAAATCTCAATATTCTCAGTCTCATTGTTCCTCTCTGTGCTCAGAAGACACCGAAGTGTCAGCAAGACAGGAGAAATTAAAACTCATTGTCTGCAGGCTGGATCCGTAGGCCGTCATGAATTATGCAGGCCTCCAAAGGAACGCATATTAACCACTTCTGGACCGGAAGGTTTTTACCCCCTTAATAATCAGGCCATTTTTTTGTGATTCGCCACTGCGTTACTTTAACTGAAAATTGCGCGGTCGTGCGACGCTGTACCCAAATATAATGTATTTCCTTTTTTCCCACTAATAGAACTTTATTTTGGTGGTATTTGATCACCTGTGCGATTTTTATTTTTTGCGCTACAAGCAAATAAAAAGGGACAATTCTGATAAAAAAACAATATTTTTTACTTTCTGCTATAAAAGATTTCCAATTAAAAAAAAATTAAAAATCTATTTTTTTTCAGCATTTTGGCCAATTTGTATTCTGCTACATATTTTTGGTAAAAAAAAAATCCCAATAAGTGTATATTGATTGATTTGCGCAAAAGTTATCGCGTCTACAAACTAGGGGAAAGATTTATGTCATTTTTATTTATTTATTTATTTATTTTTTACTAGTAATGGCGGCGATCAGCAAATTTTAGCAGAACTGTGACATTGAAGGGGACAGATTGGACACCTAACTGACATTTTTGACACTTTTGAGGGGACCAGTGACACTAACACAGTAATCAGTGTTAAAAATATGCACTTTTACTGTACTGACACTGGCAGGGAAGGGGTTAACACCAGGGGCGATCAAAGGGTTAAATGTGTCCCTAGGGGGTGCTTTCTAACTGTGTGGGGGATGGACTTGCTGGATGAACACAGAGACCTGCAGTGTTCCTAAATAGGAACACAGGATCCCTGTGTTCATTACTGACAGAACAGCGGCCTGCAGTGTTTACATCAGCAGACCACCATTCTGTGTCCATGGGGAGAGATCGCAGGTGCCTGGTGGACATCGCGGCCGCTGGACCCGCTGATTGGCTCCCCCTGTGGGCAATCAGCGTGTGGTCGCGCCCCCACTACCTGTCCCACGAAACAATGTACAGGTACGTTGTTTCGCGGGACAGAGCCAACCTGCCACAGTATAAGTATATATATATATTTATTATTGTTGTTAATAATATTAATGTAAAAAAAAGGATATATAAACACATATATATATATATATATATATATATACACAATAGATAGGGAGAGCAGCACACAGTTGTGGAACAGTGCAATGACCATATATAAAGAAAGTTAAAAGGATTTCTGCACATAACATTTATTGAACCGAATGTTCTTACATATCAAAAGTGTTCCATGATTACAGTTTCGGGCTTACAAGCTCATGCCCTTTTTCAGAACAGAATACATCTGTATTTATATACACATGTATATACATGTTTTATTGTTAATAATAATAATAATTAGTATTATTATTAATAATAATAATAATAATAATAATAATAATAATAATAATAATTACACACATATAATTATACACAATTATAATATATATTATTGTATATATATATATATATATATATATATATTTTTTTTTTTCAAACTATGATTATTATTAATATTTTTATTAACAGCAACAATAATAAAAAAAAATTAAAAAACTGAAGAATCATAAAATATATAATTAAAGTAACATTATCTGCAGTACCATTGTTGTACTAATATTGACAACAACAATAAAAAGAGAACATATATATATATATATATATATATATATATATATATATATATATATATATATATATATATATATATAAAAAAACAATAATGATAATAATACAAGAAAAAAATCTACTTCTTGTCTTATGTTTCCTATGTACCTATCTGGTGCCCCTGACCTTTCATTTCCTCCTCTAACCCTCTTAGGCTGCATTCACATGTCAGCTTATAATCGCGGGCAGAACCGCCGCGGTTCCGCCCGCGATTCGGAGATTTATTGCAAATCGCGGGACGCCTAGCGTTGCCCGTTGATTTGCAATAGCCCCCCAAACGCCGAGCGATGTTGCCGCGATTTACGCCCGCCGAATCGCGGCAACATCGCGCAAACAAAATCGCGGGACGCAATACGCTCCAAAGAAGCTCTTGTACTTTTTTGGAGCGTATTGCGTCCCGCGATTTTGTTTGCGCGATGTTGCCGCGATTCGGCGGGTGTAAATCGCGGCAACATCGCTCGGCGTTTGGGGGGCTATTGCAAATCAACGGGCAATGCTAGGCGTCCCGCGATTTGCAATAAATCTCCGAATCGCGGGCGGAACCGCGGCGGTTCTGCCCGCGATTATAAGCTGACATGTGAATGCAGCCTTAGAGACAGGTGATAAAGCCCATATTGTCTAAGGCAGCTCATCATGTCATCAGGTCCAGGTCCCATAGAATTATTTGGCCATTATAGTCAAAGTCTATCTGTCTGCCTTCTACAGTGTATCCACACTGTAGCCATATTATTATTATTTTTATAGAGGATTTATATAGCGCCAACAGTTTGCACAGCGCTTTACAATGTGAGGGAAGACAATACAGTTACAATACAGTTCAAAACAGGAGGAACTAGAGGGCCCTGCTCGTTAGAGCTTACAATCTAGAAGACAGGTTATATGGAGAGAAGGGACTGAAAGGATCGAAAAAGTTCTCCAACCAACTCAAAAAATACGAGGACTATTCCTTATTTTAGGAAAGTGGGCGGGGCCATTGATATAATTCTTTTTCACCACTTTTGCCAGATAATAATCCAGAACCGCTTGTGTAAATCGCAAATATAACCTAATATCATTGAGCCATTTATTCCAAACTGTATACAGCTGTTTCGGGCTCTTTAACTATCATCACTGCAGTGTATGGAAACCATGCACTTTACACACATAGAATTCAGTTTTTGTATTTTTATTTAATTATTTTCATATTGTTGGACTGCTATAGAGTTGTTGGTGGCCGTTCCTCCTTTCTCGTCGGCTGCAGTATTTGGGGAGGGGTAGTGTAAAGGAACATGTTTTTAGCTGAGTTAATTGACAGGGGGGGGGGGAGTATGAGACTCATATCGCTACATCAACACCTCCACCGCGATGGGCGTCTGAACGGTGTGTTGGCGGCTGGGAAGTAATGAAGATGGATGGTCCTGCTTCTCCTGAGAAGCCATCACGCAGTAATGCAATATATTCCTCGCATTCCCTGCCATCTCCATATGGAAGTGTGCCGGGATCTGATTAACTGCACACAGGCAGCCGGCAAAAATGGAAATTGGAGATCTCTTCTCCGGGAGATGGATTTGGGCACTTATGTCCTCGAGTTCACGTTATCAGGGGCCTCTTTTATGGAATGCAATCAAAAAGTCCGGTAACGTTATGGAAGGTTACCTGAGTTTTTGATTTATACACATCCACCTCTATTGGCTATTGGGTGTTTGGTTTTAACTCTGATGCCATGGCGGGGATACTATACTGATATTGTATTGAAATAGAGATGCTCTTTAAAGCCCTGATGAAGGGTTTTTGCCCACCGAAATGCAGTGGATACTCATTCCATTGTATCTGAACCTTTTAACAGTTTCAGTTTACATTTTTTGGGATCCTGTGGTGGCTGGTCACATGATCACATCTCATGGCATTCGGTCCTATGAACTCTGCAGAGGAGGTTAATCACATTTAGATTGGGTGATCTGTTCTTTCAGCAGAAAGGTGCATGGCCTTGGTTTTGGATCACATGCCTGACCAGGGCTGGGGCAAGGGGTGGACAGGAGGGACGGCTGCCCTTGGCACTGTGGTATCATGTGAGGTTCAGAGGCACCACAAGGAGATTGGGGGGAGATGATTTGTGTTGGGAGGGGAAATTTGAGGGGCAGCAGGAGGTAAGAATTGCTCTAGGAGGGGAAATTTGGGGAGATGAAGTAGGTGAAAGTGATTTGGGGGGGGGGGGATTCATGTTGAGAGGGGAGATGGGGGATTCAGGGGGTTGAGCTAGAAAAGATATGATGGTGGGGATTTTTTTTTGGAGGGGTATTTCAGCTAGTAGGGATGATTGGGGGGCATTTGAGCTAGGAGGGGAATTTTTTTTTGGGGGGGGAGGTTGGGATTGTGTTAAGATAGGGGATTGGGGGAGAAGAACTTGTGCTAGGAGGGGAGATTTGTAGTGGGGGGGATTTTTTGTGCTTAGAGGGGAAATTTAAGGGGTAGAGGATTTGTGCCAGGAAGGGGAAAAAGTTTCCCTTTGGAAATTTCTCTTTCCTGTCTATATAATATGAATTATAATAATTATTAATTAATATGAATTAATAATAATAATATAATATTAATAAGTATTCATGAATAATTATTAATATAATAAGTATAATACTACCCACCAAAGGATTTGTATTTCCGGTTCTAAAGTTTTACACAACTCTGTCACCCATTGTCTTTCTGTCTGCCAGTTACACTTCCAGATCTTGCCCCTCCTCCAGTCTACGATTGGACAGTGAAAAGAGAAGCAGCAGACTGATGAGGCCATCTCTCTGTCACTGCATTTTCTCCTCCTATCTGTATTCTCTTTGTTAGCACATGAGCACTATAAAACAGCTGATTGGCTCCTTGTGCTATTTCTCCCTCTCTCAATCTGAGTTCTGCTGTACAGGGACTGCAGGAGGCTGGCACCAGGTCGCATTTAGGTACTTACACTGCTTGCATTTAAAGTGGACCCCCACCCAAAAAGTCATGTCATGATGGCCTGCCTTCTATCCGGCCCCCCACCCCCACCTCCACCTCTTACAATTGGATGTATTATTTTTAACTAATGCCTTTTATATATGGTGCAAAGCAGCACTTCCACTTTTCTCGCCTAGGTTAGAATTATAAGTATATAAATAAATTCTGCGCTATAATGTGTGTCACAGGCTGCAGCCTACCTCACATATAACCCCAAAGGGGTTATATAGACATGAATGAATAAAGGGAGGGATAGGTGACGCTGCTTGAGGGCAAGTAGGATGTGAACCTCCATCGGAAATTGAGCTAAATCTAATAAATTCCGTGACAGGAAATAAAGTGTTAAAGGTACAGAGAATATATTTATGAGTGTATACACCAATGATACCTCAAAAAAAAAAAAATGTAAAAAAATATAGAAAAAATGATAAATATAAACCAAAAAGCACATCAATAAAGTGACAAAGTGTAAAAAAGTGACATCTGTGTAAAAAGTGAATAATTATACACATAAAATTATTTGATCAATAAAAAATATATTTTTAAAACTACAGTACTTGTAAAATCAATGTGACGTCATCAGGAGAAGCCTGATGTCACATCGATGAAACGCGTAGAGCGTCATTACGTCACTTCCGCTGTGCACATTTACGGTCCATGAAACGCACAGCGTTCCGGATACACCGTTTGTTTTAACAACCTCAACTCTGTGAGTATGCAAGAATCTTTTAATAAACAAATTTTATATAACGGATTTACGCTATGAGATCTTTCCATCTTTACATAACTGTGGTCATTGAGAACAGACTTTAATTGAACTGGTACTTGTGGTCCATATATCCATTATTGGGCATGCATAGGAGAGCCAGATTCCGACCTGTGATTAATGCTCATTACCCCTGCAGGGGTGCGATTTGAGCCCAAAGAAGATGAATGGGCTCAAATCGCACTGCAAAGAATCACATACGATTTTAACAGGAGTGTGCTGCGATTCCTGTCTGAGTCACATTCAGTTTCCCCCATCGCTCCTGTGTGAACCCAGGCTGAATTTACTACAAGTCTGGGTTCACACCAGAGCGGTCCGAGAAGCCGCATGCAATTCGGACAGGAATCACACCGCATTCCTGTTCAAATCGAATGCGATTCTTTGCAGCGGGATTTGAGCCCATTCATTTTGTATGGGCTCAAATCGCACAGCAAAGGTATCGGAGGATTTTCACGAGTATGAGTACTCATGAAAATACTCGGTATCGGCACAGATACCAGTATCGGTGCAACCCTAATTTGTAGAATACAAAGTTGCATTAATTTGCGTCTTTTATATCTGCCTGGAGTTTGGCTTTCATAGACATTTATTAGGTTGAGGATTTTATAAATGATGTTATTAATGAGGATGAACACTGAAGATACGAGACGTCGTTTATAATAAATGTGATGCATCGGAGGAGAATGTCAGAACAAAGTATGGGAGTTCTTGGTTTTTAAAACGCTACATTCTGTTCTTTCTGGAAAGTCCTCCTGGACAGGCTCTTTAATATTTATTTAAAAAAAGGGCCGATATATACAAAGCAGAAATCCAGCATCAAACTGGCAGAGATTGTAACCCCGACCTCCAGTAAAAATCCCAACCCATCGAGGGGTAGAGAGCGCCTCCCACAGGCAGATCTGTTATGTATCAGTAGGACGGAGCGCCGCATCCTCCTGATGTATTTTATAGTTTATTATTAAAGTGCTCATAAAAAGATACAAAAGTGAAGCAATCAATCACTTATAAAATATTGGTTCTGCTAAAGAGCAGTCAGGCCAGATTTACAAAATTATCACTGGTATCCGAACGCCAACCACCACCAGTAATTGAAGATGAGACTTAATGTGTTTTCAGAGGCCACGCCCCTTTGTCAAAGCCAACAAAATTATTCATACTAAAGAGGTTTATAGCCGTTCCGTCAAGTCTGCACTGTCCTACCTGCATGACCAGTTCCGCCCCACATCAGGCAGTGCATCAGCCAATGGCAAGCAGAAGACAGCAGTTACCATTGGCCAGTGTGATGCCTGATGTGTGGCAGAGCTGGTATCCTATTGACCAGCCACACAAGCTTTATACTGGAGGGTGCAGGTGTGAGGAAGCAGCTATGAGCCTCTGCCTACAGATTACTAGGTTGGCGCTGTTGAAGGCCTCCAAAAATTAGCTGGGGGACACCCAGCATAATCTAGCTCAGGGGTCTCTAAACCACGCCACTGGGGCCGGACGTGGCCTTTTGCTTGCCTTTAACCGACCCTTAAGGCATTCTTACTGACAACAACATTGCGGCCTAATTCCTGCCACTGACACCAACAATGGGGCACTATTTTTTCCACTGACACCAATGATGGGGCACTATTCCTTTCACTGAAAACAAAAATGGGGCACTATTCCTCCCACTGACACCAACAATTGGGTACTATTCCTCACACTGGCACCAGCTATGGGGCACTATTTCTCCCATTGATGCCAACAATGGGGCACTTTTCCTCCTACTGGCACCAACTATGGGGCACTATTTCTCCCATTGATGCCAATAATGGGATACTATTCCTTACACTGGCACCAACTATGGGGCACTATTTCTCCCATTGATGCCAACAATGGGGCACTATTCCTCCCACTGACACCAACAATGGGGTACTGTTCCTTGCACTGGCGCCAACTATGGGGCACTATTCCTCCCACTGACACCAACAATGGGGTACTGTTCCTTGCACTGGCGCCAACTATGGGGCACTATTCCTCCCACTGACACCAACAATGGGGTACTATTCCTCGCACTCATACTAACTATGGGACACTATTTCACCCATTTATTCCAACAATAGGATACTATTCCTTGCACTGACACCAACAATGGGGCACTATTCCTCACACTGACACCAACTATGGGGCACTATTTCTCCCATTGATTCCAACAATGGGATACTTTTCCTCCCACACCAACTATTTCTACCGTAATACTAAAGATCGGGCATTCTTTACTCGCACTGGCCACAGTCCAGCCCCCCTAAAGTCTGGCCCTTTGTTCACAATGTTTGGAGACCACTGATCTAGCTCTTTCCCTCCCAGCCTGGCAGTCCCTGACCCGACCCTTTCATTCATTGGGTTTCAGTTCTTTCAATCATGGAGGCTCAAAATCCCATGTGGGTTTTTTGCTTGCAAATACATGCAATGCATACTAATACAGCCTGCATTAGAACGCCCACTCCTCCAGACTGACACCCGCATATTGAGGAATTTTAAAATTTGTGTAACTCCTCCCACTGCTTGCATCAGGACTGAGGGCTCCTGAGGCAGGGTGCTGGGATGTTTTTAGGAGGCTATGTACAGCACACTGCCAGCCCCTCCCACCAGCCATGATCAGCCTGCAGGGGTCTCCAAACTTTTGAAACAAAGGGCCAGTTTGTTGTCCTTACAACTTTAGGGGGGCCAGACTATGACCAGTGGGGGAACAAAATATCCTGGGGTCAGTGTAGGTATACATTGGTATCAATAGAAGGAATTGTACCACATCATTGGTAATAATGGGTAGAATAGTCCCCCATCATTGGTGTCAGTGGGAAGAGAAGTGCACTGTTGTTGGTGTCAGTGGGGAAGAATATTGCCCCATCATTGGCGTCAATGGAAGTATACAATGCCCCATGATTGGTATTAGCAATAGCAGTAATTGTGCCACATTGTTGGTAATAATGGAAAGAATAGTGCCCCATCATTGGTGTCAGTAGGGGGAGAAGTGCCCCATTGTTGGTGTAAATAGGAGGAATAGTGCCCCATCATTAGTGTCTGTGGGAGGAATAATGCCCCATCATTGGTGTCTGTGGGAGGAATAATGCCCCATTATTGGTGTCTATGGGAGGAATAATGCCTCATCATTGGTGTCTGTGGGAGGAATAATGCCCCATCATTGGTGTCTGTTGGAGGAATAATGCCCCATCATTGGTGTCTGTGGGAGGAATAGTGCCCCATCATTGGTGTCTTTGGGAGGAATAATGCCCCATCATTGGTGTCTGTGGGAGGAATAATGCCCCATCATTGGTGTCTGTGGGAGGAATAGTGCCCCATCATTGGTGTCTGTGGGAGGAATAATGCCCTATCGTTGGTATCAATAGGAGAAATAACACCCCATTATTGGTGTCAGTGGCAGGAACTATTCCCCACTGTTGCTGACAGTGGGAAGGAATAATGCCCCAAGGGCTGAATAAAAGCAAGTAAAGGGCCAATCATAGGGAAGAACTGACTAAAAAAAGATATGTAGCAAAATTTGAAAGGTTTTATTGGATACTGTCATTATCATATTGATGAGGGGGGGGGGGGGGGAGGAACTAGAGAAGGCAAAATATAAGCCAATTAATCTTCACTTTTAAAAACCACCCAATGCCCTTCCCATTGACTCCACTGCATTTCGCCAAAATATTCAGATTTTCGCCAAATGTCAGGAAAATGAAAACAAAATTTTCCTAGTTTCTCAGTAACAGGTTCCATTTCAACAACAGGCCGCCAGCTATGTAAGAAGGAAAGTCCCTGGTTAATTTCAGTTGTCAGTGAGTAGATGTGTCGGGGGGGCCCTCTGGATATCAGGGTTGCATAATGTGCGATCGCAGAGCTGCCCCGGCGGCCGGTGATAGATTATTATAACACGCAGCCTCTTGTGTGCCATTCCTGCGAGATCAGCACCATGGACAGCCCCCCTCCTCCCCATCCCGTCCTATCTTCCAGCACTGAGTGCGCAGACGGGGCCACCCTGAGCTACGCGGCCCCAATGCAGCACAACCGAGAAGGGCCGGCGGCATTTTCTGCCATCTAAGGACTTTGTTGATTGGCCATTGAGTAGCCGGGTAGTGCCAGAGCAGTTAATGGATAATGGAGATTACATCTGGTCAGCATTTTATCTCCCCCCCCCCTCCCCCACCTCCCTCTGCATACACCGCAGCCAACAGTGACTCAAGAATCTGCTTCATTAAAGAATGTTTTATATCTCAGGTGCTCTGCGCTCCAGCTGAGACGCGCTCCCATCGTGCGTTGCTTTCATCGCCTTCTGCTTTTTTTTTTTTTTCATTCAAGTTTTTATTCTGCTATGAATCATTCCTCTTAACATAAAGAGCCACAAGAAAATGCAAAATCATATTTAAAGGACCCCCCCCCCCCAAAAAATAAAATAAAAATTAAAGCAGGAGGTGTGTGTGGACTCTCCCCCTTTTCTGCGTGTCATGGTTGAGCTGGTCTGATCCGGCACAAAGGATGATATTTAGAAAGTCGTGTCACCGGTGGTGAATCAATCATTGTCATATAAATCGCATGAATCTGGGAGACTCACCTGCAGAGAGATGAAAGAAAGCCTGACACTATTATATGATAGATAGATAGATAGATAGATAGATAGATAGATAGATAGATAGATAGATAGATAATATTATACTATGTATTACATATATTCAGTGGTGGCTGGTGCTCAAAATTTGGGGGGGGGGGGGGGGGCGCAAACAGAAAAATGTAATAGGCATTGCTTTGCGGCAAAAAACGCTGTAAAAAATTGCGTGACTGCGAGGTCACAAAAGTGTGAAAAGGGCCTTCAGTAATCAAGGTATAGTGTGCCCCCTTTCAATGCAGAGAGACCAACGTGCCCCCTTTCAATGCACAGTGACCAGCGTGCCCCCTTCAATGCAGAGACCAGCGTGCCCCCTTTCAATGCAGAGATCATCGTGCCCCCTTCAATGCAGAGATCATCGTGCCCCCTTCAATGCAGAGATCATCGTGCCCCCTTCAATGCAGAGATCATCGTGCCCCCTTCAATGCAGAGATCATTGTGCCCCCTTCAATGCAGACAGACCAAAGTGCCCCCTTTCAATGCACTAGATAGAGTGTATATATATATATATATATATATATATATATATATATATACACACACTATATTGCAAAAGTATTGGGACACCTGCCTTTACACGCACATAAATGGCATCCCAGTTTTAGTCCGTAGGGTTCAATATTGAATTGTCTATGGGAATGTTTGACCATTCTGCCAGAAGCGCATTTGCAAGGCCAGGAACTGATGTTGGACAAGAAGGCCTGACTTGCAGTCTCCGCTCTAATTCATCCCAAAGGTGTTCAATCGGGTTGAAGTCAGGACTGTGCAGGCCAGTGAAGTTCCTCCACCCCAAACTCGCTCATCCATATCTTTATGGACCTTGCTTTGTGCACTGGTCCAAATCATTTGGAGGAGGAGGGATTATGGTGTGGGGTTGTTTTTCAGGAGTGGGGCTTGGCCCCTTAGTTCCAATGAAGAGAACTCTTAAGGCGTACCAAGACATTTTGGACAATTTCATGCCCCCAACTTTGTGGGAACAGTTTGGGGATGGCCCCTTCCTGTTCCAACATGACAGCACCAGTGCACAAAGCAAGGTCCATAAAGACATGGATGAGCGAGTTTGGGGTGGAGGAACTTGACTGGCCTGCACAGAGTCCTGACTTCAACCCGATAGAACACCTTTGGGATGAATTAGAACGGAGACTACGATCCAGGCCCTTTCGTCCAACATCTTGGATGAGAACCTTCTTCACTCAGCTAGAACACTGAAGATGGGTCATGAATGGGTCTTCCAGCAAGACAGTGACCCAAAACATACCACCAAGGCAACAAAGGAGTGGCTTGAGAAGAAGCACATTAAAGTATTGGAGTGGCCTAGCCGGTCTCCAGGCCTTAATGTTATAAAAAATTTATGGAGGGAGCTGAAACTTCGAGTTGCCAAGCGACAGCCAAGAAACTTTAAGGATTTAGAGATGATCTGTAAAGAAGAGTGGAACAAAATCCCTCCTGAGATGTGTGCAAACCTGGTCACCAACTAGAAGAAACGTCTTATCTCTGTGCTTGTCAACAAGAGTTTCTCCACCAAGTACTAAGTCATGTTTTGCTTGGGGTTCAAATACCTATTTTACTCACTGAATTGCAACTCAATTCATAACATTTCTATCATGTTTTTTTCTGGATTTTTGGTTGATAATCTGTCTCTATCATTTAAAATATGCAAAAAACACGAAACGCGCAGAGCCCCCAGATGTGAAGACATTTTACCTGGATATTGACTATGTATCATTTATGATTTATTATCTTTTATGATACATCTACTCATTTATCATGCTACGGTATGAATTGTACCAATACATGTAATATATACCGTATTTATCGGCATATAACACGCACCGGCATATAACACGCACCTCAATTTTAGGAGAGAAATTTCAGGAAAAAAGCTTACATTTAAAATAAACGGCTTTGAACTCAGAACATTTCTTTTTAATCAAATGACGTATCACCAGTGCCCATGAATGCAGCCTCATCAGCACAGTGTCCAGCAATGCAGCCTCATCAGCACAGTGCCCATGAATGCAGCCTCATCAGTGCAGTGTCCAGCAATGCAGCCTCATCAGCGCAGTGTCCAGCAATGCAGCCTCATCAGCGCAGTGTCCAGCAATGCAGCCTCATCAGCGCAATGTCCAGCAATGCAGCCTCATCAGCACAGTGCCCATGAATGCAGCCTCATCAGTGCAGTGTCCAGCAAGGCAGCCTCATCAGCGCAGTGTCCAGCAATGCAGCCTCATCAGCGCAGTGTCCAGCAATGCAGCCTCATCAGCGCAATGTCCAGCAATGCAGCCTCATCAGCGCAGTGTCCAGCAATGCAGCCTCATCAGCGCAATGTCCAGCAATGCAGCCTCATCAGCACAGTGCCCATGAATGCAGCCTCATCAGTGCAGTGTCCAGCAATGCAGCCTCATCAGCGCAGTGTCCAGCAATGCAGCCTCATCAGCGCAATGTCCAGCAATGCAGCTTCATCAGCACAGTGCCCATGAATGCAGCCTCATCAGTGCAGTGTCCAGCAATGCAGCCTCATCAGCGCAGTGTCCAGCAATGCAGCCTCATCAGTGCAGTGTCCAGCAATGCAGCCTCATCAGCACAGTGTCCAGCAATGCAGCCTCATCAGCGCAGTGTCCAGCAATGCAGCCTCATCAGCGCAGTGTCCAGCAATGCAGCCTCGTCAGCGCAGTGTCCAGCAATGCATCCTCATCAGTGCAGTGTCCAGCAATGCAGCCTCATCAGCGCAGTGTCCAGCAATGCAGCCTCATCAGCGCAGTGTCCAGCAATGCAGCCTCATCAGTGCAGTGTCCAGCAATGCAGCCTCATCAGCACAGTGTCCAGCAATGCAGCCTCATCAGCACAGTGTCCAGCAATGCAGCCTCATCAGTGCAGTGTCCAGCAATGCAGCCTCATCAGCGCAATGTCCAGCAATGCAGCTTCATCAGCACAGTGTTCAGCAATGCAGCCTCATCAGTGCAGTGTCCAGCAATGCAGCCTCATCAGCACAGTGTCCAGCAATGCAGCCTCATCAGCACAGTGTCCAGCAATGCAGCCTCATCAGCGCAGTGTCCAGCAATGCAGCCTCATCAGCGCAGTGTCCAGCAATGCAGCCTCATCAGTGCAGTGTCCAGCAATGCAGCCTCATCAGCACAGTGTCCAGCAATGCAGCCTCATCAGCGCAATGTCCAGCAATGCAGCGTCATCAGCACAGTGTTCAGCAATGCAGCCTCATCAGTGCAGTGTCCAGCAATGCAGCCTCATCAGCGCAATGTCCAGCAATGCAGCTTCATCAGCACAGTGTTCAGCAATGCAGCCTCATCAGTGCAGTGTCCAGCAATGCAGCCTCATCAGCACAGTGTCCAGCAATGCAGCCTCCTCAGCGCAGTGTCTATATATGCAGCCTCACCAGCGCAGTGTCCAGCAATGCAGCCTCGCCAGCACAGTGTCCAGCAATGCAGCCTCCTCAGCGCAGTGTCTATATATGCAGCCTCACCAGCGCAGTGTCCAGCAATGCAGCCTCGCCAGCGCAGTGTCCATATATGCAACCTCGACAGCGCAGTGTCGGGCCGGCCCGAGGAGAAGAGAGAACGAGCTATCGCTGTCATCTGAAGTCCCCGCGCCTATGATAGACGTCACACGTCTCGACATAGGAGGCGGGACTTCCTATGACAGCTCGTCCTTCCTTCTCCTCGGCCCGGCCCGCCCCCTTCTGCTCTGGGCGCTTCTTCCTGGCCTTTTTTTTTATATCGGCGTATAACACGCACTGTTGCTTTTTCCTCCTTTTTTAGGAGGAAAAAGTGCGTGTTATACGCCGATAAATACGGTATATATTTTTTATGTCAGTTCTCTCTTTATTTTTGTCCGTATTTTACCTGGAATCTTTTTATATATTTATGTCTACTATGAATTATGGAAAAAATTACAAATTTGTGATATTATACAATCCTGCTATTTATTAAGTGACCTTCCTCATATAAATCCATGACCACTGTTCCTTTTTTGCATGTACATATAGGGATGGAGGTTGGTCAAAGTTTATACCTCCGATCATACTCTTTTTTTCTATCATTTAAAATACACCTATGATAAAAAAAAAACGATAGACCCTTAATTTTCTTGTAAGTGGGAAAACTTACAAAAATCTGCAGGGGATCCGATATTTATTTTCCCCACTGTAGGTTGTACCCGTTTATCTGCAGTATCCTTTCCTATACATCCATTCAAAGTCTAGAATTTATAAAGCTTTTCTGAGGTGTCAGAACACAGGAGATGGAGAGCTGAAGTTACACTCTGCAGAGTTCACTTAGTAGAGCTCTAAGAGCTGATTGGAGGGAAGGGACACACCCCTTTTTTACACAGGAACAGAGCTGAGGCTGTGTACTGGAGCTTCCTCTCCTGTCACATTTTTTCTCTTGGTGTCAGGAAAACTTGTCAGAAGCGATTAATGCTGATTGCAGAGTAACGAAGCAGCAGACAGAAATGACACTTGCTTTGGATTGAGACAGGTACACATTATAGAGAGATATGCTTTGTTCATATTTCATGTCTAAGGTTTACAACCACTTTAATTTTGGCATGCCTGTTGTACCGCTAAGACACATGAACTTCCTTCGTGAAAATGGCGGCGGGCCCTGTGATTCGATTGATTTCTGAGGCATCATGTGTAGAAAATTCTCATCTTGAAAAAAATATGAGGCAATTATGATAAAAGGGACTTTGACAGACGCACAATGGGAGCGTGGCGCTGTGCGCGTTACGTCGTGCATGCTGGAGAGAATAATGCAGGACTCTTCGACAATTACAGACAAAAGAGACGAAGGAACTGTTGGGGAATTAGGCGATAGCTGCAGCCAGCCGCTAATTCAATTGATGGGAATCCGCCGAGACCTTCCTATAAAAGCGGCATTAGAGAGGAACGTGATAATAATTGTGCCATGGCTGAAATCACCACTCCGCCTAAAAGTGAAACATCCACTTTTACAAGATTAGGAAACATAATCATTTCCAAGTCAGTAATATGGGTTGCCAGGATTGTAGTGTCTTGCAGATTCTTACCTGCTTCTGGTATGTAGATACTGAGATAGTTCCAGTTCTGTTTTCCCAGGTTTTATTTTATCGAGGACACAGACAGCAGTGAGAACCAGACAGGAGATCCAACCCTTCCACACTCCATGCAAAACAAAAAAAAAAAGTTTTGACTTTCCTTACAATATCAACAGCAACTGTACTTCATTGAAGGAGGGGGGGGGGGGGTCACCTTAAAGTAGTTTTAAAGCCTTACATATATCCAGTGAAGTGACTCGCCTCGGGTGATACACAGGGAATAAATCCTCCTGCATAAGTTGCACCTGTTTATCTGCAGCTGCCTTTTCTCTACATCCATTTAGGATCTGCCTGAGCATTCATAAAAAAGGGGGATGGAGAGCTGAAATTACACTGTGCAGAGCTCTGTGAGAAGAGCTCTGACAGCTGATTGGAGGGAAGAGACACCCCCCCCCCCCCCCGTCTTCACACAGCTCACAGGAACGGAGCTGAGACTGTCAATCACAGGCTGAGTACTGGAGCTCCCCCTGGACATAATTTTTCTCTTGATGTCAGAAAAACTTTTTAGAAATAACTGATGCTGATAGCAGAGGGACAAAGCAGCAGACAGAAATTACACTTAGTGCTCTTAATTTAGACAATTACTCAATATAGAGGGATGTACTTTGTTCATATTTCATGTCTGAGGTTTACAACCACTTTAAGGGTGGACAGGTGGGCAGGACTCCAACACAAGCTCCACCCCTGTACATCTGTGTCCCTCCTATAAATCAGGATCTCCCTTTTCATCAGAATAGCCCCTATATGTCAGAGTTCTCCCTTTACATCAGAGTTCCCCTTATACTTCCTTTAAATCAGAGCATCCCTGTATATCAAAAGTACCACCATCATGTCAAAGCCCCTCCCCCTGTCACATCAGTGGTCCCCCATTTTTACAGAGTCCCCCCTCCCCCACATCAAGTAAGATTGCCCCTATGTGTAGAGTCCCCACTTTATGTCAGAGTCCCATTTATACATCAGAGTCCCCCAGTACATCATTGTCCCTCCTCATCAGGATCTCTCTTTACATCAGAGTAGCCCGTATATGTCAGGGGTCCCCTGATATGTCAGAGTCCCCCATTTAAATCAGAGTCTCCCTGTACATCAGAGCCCTCCCATAACATCACATTCCCCCTCCCCCCTTACATCAGTGGTCCACCATAATGTCAGAGCCTCCCACATCAGGTAAGAATTCCCCCTATATATTGATTCCTCCCCATATGTCAGAGTCCTCCTGTACATCAGTGTCCCTCCTATACATCAGGGTCTCCCTTTATACAAGATTAGCCCCTATACATCAGAGTCCCCCCCCCCATATGTCAGAGTTTTCGCTTTACATCAGAGTTTCCCTTCTACGTCAGAGTCCCCCCTTTAAATCAGAGTCTCCCTGTACATCAAAGTCCTCCCTATATATCAGAGTCACCCCCCCCCTTTACTTTATGTCAGCGTTCCCCATTTTACATCACAATCCCCCTTTATATGTCAGAGTTCTCCTTTTACATTTTAACTGTCAGAGTTCCCAATCACATCACCTTCCCCACATCACAGAGTCTTCTCATTATATAAGAGTCCCCCATCACAAAGTCCCCATAAATCCCAGAGCTCCCCCATCACAAAGCCCTCCATCACAGGTGCCACATTGTGACTGCCAACACCATAGCATCAAATAGCACCATGCATACTCTACTGGAGTGTCATTGATTGTTATGGTGCTGCAGGGCTGGCCCAAAACATTGGCCTGCCTGGGTCCAAGAATAAAATGCTGCCCCCCCCCCCCAAAAAAAAACACACCCACCAAAAGGCCCCCATCTACATTATTTTATATCATGATAATTAAGACTACAATTAAATTTATCAGGAAGTTAGATTTACATGCAACAGCACCTTGCCTATATGCAAAATGTGTGAGGGGCTGCTTTGTGGGCTATAGAGACAAAAAAAAACAGTAATTACATTATTAAATATAAAATTTAGAAAATATAAAAGATAATATCTGGTTCCCGACCGCCCGCCCCGATTTACAGCGGCAGTGCGGCCCTCCTGTGCAAAATGACGTAGACCTATGTCGGTCGAGCGCCTGCAGCTAGGGGCAGAGCGCGTGCCGCCGGCGGGGTGCTCCCGCCCCCACTCGGCAGCAGGGACTCCGATGCACAGGGCAGGCGGCTCAGATTGCCGCCTGACACCCGCGATTGCTCCCCGCTGAGAGAGGAGGACGGTCGGCTGTTGTAAACAGAGCTGACCATTCTTCTCTCTAGAATGATCACAGAGTGCCTGTGATCCTTCTTTATAGGATCACAGCTCTCTATGATCATTTCACAAGCCACTCTCCCCCACAGTTAGAATCACTCCCCTAGGCTCACATTTAACCCCTTGATCACCCACAGTATTAACCCCTTCCCTGCCAGTGTCATTATTAACAGTAACAGTGCATATTTTTAGCACTGATTGCTGTAGTAATGTCACTGGTCCCCCCAAAAGTGTCAAAAATTTCAGTCAGGGGTCTGATCTGTCCGCCGCAATGTCGCAGTCCCACAAAAAATCGCAGATCGCCGCCATTACTAGTTAAAAAATAAAACAATAAAAATTACATAAATCTTTCCCATAGTTAGTAGACGCGGTAACTTTTGCGCAAACCAATCAAAATACGATTATTGCGATTTTTTTTTTTTTACCAAAAATATGTAGCAGAAAACAAATTGGCCTAAAATGTTAAAAAATTTTGATTTTTAATTTTTTTTTTTTTGAGAATGTCATATAGCAGAATGTGAAAAATTATTATTATTTTTTTTTTTTTTCAGAATTGTCGCTATTTGTTTGTTTATAGCGCAAAAAATAAAAATCGCACAGGTGATCAAATACCACCAAAAGAAAGCTCTATTTGTGGAAAAAAAAGGACACCAATTTTATTTAGGTACAGCGTTGCACGACCGCACAATTGTCCGTTAAAGTAACGCAGTGCCGAATCGCGAAATATGGCCTGGTCATTAAGGGGGAAAATCTTCCGGTCCAGAAGTAGTTTAATATACTGTTATCTTCTTCCATAACTCACCACCGGACCAGTTCACCAAACACCCCCTGTCTGTCCTCAGTCCTCCTGTCACTCCTGTGTCTGCCACGGCCCCCGCCCTAGAAGATCCAGCCTGCCCTGCATGAGATGGAGTGCGCTGATGTCTGACGTCATTGCGCACACCACAATCGCGCAAGGGACGTTCCCTGGAGAAGACGCTCCGCCTCCTCATACTCATCAGTTTGCACTATGGGCGGCAGTATGAGATGGGAAATGCCTCCCGTAACGCGCCGCAAACTGATAACACACAAAACAGCTGGAAAAAAAAACCTTGGGTGTCAATTTGCCGCCCCTCTCAAAGTTCTGCCTGGGTCCGGTGGACCCAGCGGGACCCATGGTAGGGCCGGCCCTGTAGTGCTGAGGCCAGCCCACCCACACAATGGCAATTTATAACGCTGATCCAGGCCAAATGGGTCCCATGCTCACAGAAAAGAAAACCAAACAGCACCTCTGAGTGTAACCTGGTTGAGAAACACTGGTCTAGGCTGAGACGGCTCTCATTTTCTACCATAAAAAAAAATGGGGGCAACTCAAGTTATTGCGAGCAAAGAAAAGAGCTCCAATGTCTTCCAGCACACTCTCCGGCTGGTCCTCACTTAAAAAAAAGGTGTTTTAGATATTTTGTGCACCTGGTTATTGATTATTTTCAATTTTGTCTCCTAAAAAATAAGCAACTGGTAGAGCGATAATTTCCGCCTGTGTGATTGAACACATCTTGGTCGCAGGCCATGTCCCTCGCCTTCCTGCTCACGGGCGAAGATGAGCTTAATCGGGAAGGTGAATTGGGTTTAGGAGTGTTTTCAAAGCACATAATCCTCTTTGTGCTTCGTCTACTGAGACCCGATGGGGGTTGTATCTTACAGCGGACCTGTGAGCTGCAACCAGACAAACAGCGCTTGTGACAGCCCTATGTCCCCTTTCACTGCCTACGTCTGCGCAGAACTACATGTACCAGGAGAGTCTGCAAATCCCAACCACTTCCACGTCTATGGACCATGATTATAAAGCTTAGAAGGTGACTTTCCCCAAACATTCGCTGGTGGTTAATTAATCACTCTCTTTTAAAATGCATGCACATGGAAGATTCACTTGCATTAAATGTTCGGGGAATGTAAGCCCCCGTTCACACTGGGGCGATCCGACTTCCCCAGGCGACCACACAGGTCGCGGCGCGCTGCTCGCACCGCGACCTCGTAGCGGCCGGCACGGACTTCATAACATTGAAGTCTATGCAGGTCGCTCCGGGTCGCCCCAAAGAAGCTCCGGACCCTTTTTCTAAGTCGGAGCGACTTGTGTCGCTCCTATTAGAACGGGTCCATAGCTTCTGTATGGCAGGCGACCTACGGCGACCTGTCAGGCGACCAGGTCGCCCCAGTGTGAACGGGGGCTAACAGTCACTGTTTTTATTGAAATACACTATGTAGCACTACTCCCGAAGGAGCTGCTGACTACGGGTTCCCCTGGGTTACCATTAGCAACAGTAGAACATTCATTTTTCCAAGTGTTTTTACCTTAGACAAGGACCTTTGGTTTTTATGTTTTATCAGGAACTTGGATAGGAGAAGGGATGAGTGAAATACTCCAACTAAACTAAACTATGCACAATAGGCAGGGACGACTTGAAAAATGCTGAGTAACTCTGAGTAACTCTGTGTAACGCTGAGATGAGCTAGGCCACTGCTTCACTTTTCCCTTGGCTGTAAAAAGAGTTCTTTAACCACTTTACCACTAGAGGATTTTGCTGTCTTACGTCTGGGCCACTTTTTGCGATTCGGCGCTGTGCAACTTTAACTGACAATTGCACGGTCGTGCGACGCTGTACCCAAACAAAATTTACGTCCTTTTTTCCCCACAAACAGAGCTTTCTTTTGGTGGTATTTGATCACCAGTGCGATTTTTACTTTTTGCGCTATAAACAAAATAAGAGCGTAAATTTTGAAAAAACAATATTTTTCACATTTTTTTATATGAAATGTAAAAATCACATTTTTTTTAAATTTTTGGCCAATTTGTTTTCTGCTACCTATGTCTGGTAAAAAAATTCACAATAAGCGTATTTTGATTGGTTTGCGCAAAAGTTATTGCGTTTACTAACAAAGGGAAAGATTTCTGTCATTTTTGGTGTTTTTTTTTTTAACGCGTAATGGCGGCGATCTGCAATTTTTTTTGCGGGACTGCGACATTGCGGCAGACAGATCGGACCCTTGACTGACATTTTTGACACTTTTGGGGGTACCAGTGACATTACTGCAGTAATCAGTGCTATATATATGCACTGTTACTGTAAAAATGACACTGGCAGGGAAGGGGTTAATTTTATTGGAGAGGGAGAGGTTAATGTATGCCTGGTGCTTACTGACGTGTGTGGGGGGAGGTGACTGAGTGACACAGGGACAGATCGCATGTTCAGCTATGCTGAACCCTGCAATCTGACCCTGTCTGTCACTTAGGAGATCCGCCCGCTTGTGTTTACACAAGCAGGCGGATCTCCACACTAGATCCCCGACGATCAGGGAAGAGCGGCGGCGATCGCCACTGCTTCTCCCCTGGCCCGACTCCCGCTGTGACTGAAGACAGCGGGAGCGAGCCTCCGGCGGCGCGCGCGCGCCGCCGAGAAAGGGGAGTGTCTGACGACGTAGTACTACGTCGTCAGACGATAACGAGCCACTCTGCCGCAGTAATATTACTGCAGGCAGACATAAAGTGGTTAAGCTTCCTGAGGTGATTCTATCCTAAGGCAAGCTATTCTTTGGGTAGACTGTACTGCTGAACAACTTCAGGGCCCTTCCTGGAGCCCCCTTTATCCCTAATCTTCAGGGTTAGACTACTTGGCAACCCTTTACTGTAACACTCTGGGCGAGCTGGCTCCTTGATCCCCTGACTTCTCTGGAGTGGTCCCCTTTCTTAGGCAGACCCTTGGGCAGGTCTATTAGTCCTCATGATACATTTTTCCCAAAGTCTTCTGTCCAACAGCTCCACTGGTCAGCACACTGGATCCTCTGTAGCACAGCTCCACACCTGGTCCCTAGGCCGACTGCCTGGACCACCTTCCTCACACCTGCAGGAGGAAAGACAGCCGTCCACCTCTTCCTGGGACTTTGCTCCCTCCAAAAGACACCCTGTCACATGCCCCCTCAGGATTTACTCCCAATCCCCGGATGCATTTCAGCAATGCCCACCCACTGGGGCAGTCATAAACCCTGGTGTGCTATTGGTTAGGTTTCCTCCACTGTCCAACATGCTCCCTCATTGGATACAGTGGGGGGACTCCCCAGATCCAACAAGCCACACCTGGGAACATGTGACAGGCTAACTAACAGATCAGACTCTCCTGATAAGCAGAAAGAGCCACCAAATGTATTTGCCTAGCACCTACCTAGGAGGGTGTTACGCCTATATTACCAAAAGTATTGGGACACCTGCCTTTATACCCACATGAACTTTAATGGCATCCTAGTCTTAGTCCATAGGGTTCAATATTGAGTTAGCGGACCCTTTGCAGCTATAACAGCTTTAAAGCTTTAAAGCGTTTGTTAGCCCAAACAATGTGCTCCTGTCACTGCTCAGCTTAAATAGGCCGTTTGGCGCCAATGCGTGCGTGCGAACGAGCGCTCGCGCATGCGCACACACACATTTCTCCCTGTGCACACAGTAATGTGCCTGGACATGCGCACCAACGCCTGTTTGGGTCCAGCTGAATGTCTCTTACACACAGTCTCTCAATTTTTCTCTTTGGCTCGTCCAATATTCAGTCCAGGGGTATGTAGTTGTTTTTGGGTTTTATTATAAATTAGGGATGGGAGAAGGGAATAGTGGGTTACTCCGAATTAACTATGCACAATATTGGAGGACTCCTATCTCTTGGTACTGCCAGGCTGTTGATCCACCTTGCCACTGAGGTGAATTTAGCATGAAGTCTCTTTCCTAAGATGACTTGATGAACTAAGGTTATCTCCTCAGTATCCTCTTTCTTGACTGCCGACACCTGTCCACTGACTGTCCTACTCTTGGGGTGGCCCCCCTCAGGTCAGGCCCCTAAACACAAGCCCCTGTACTAACGATACTGTTTTTCTAGAGTCTCCAGTATCTCCCCCTCAGTCAGTCCTCCTGGACCTCTGGGTTCAGCTCCGTTCCTCTGGACCCCAGGACAACCTCCTGAGGCCACGTGCTACTGCTTCAGAGGAGGAGGCAGCCGGCACCCTCTCTCTGGGACTCTGCTCTCCAGCCAAAGACCCTGCAGCGCATGTTCTCCTGGCTTTTATACAGTATCCCAGAATGCACCAAGGCAACCTGCCCCTGCCAATCACCAGGACTGTACCAAAGCCTATGCCCCCATTTGTCAGGTTTCCTCCCACTGTCCAACATGCTTCCCTATTGGACCAGTGTGAAACATTCTCTAGACATAATGAATCGCATACAGAGCACAATGAGTAGACCTCATTAACAGATCCTGCTCTCTAGAAGGCAGAGAGCAATATAGATTTGCCTGCAGCTCCTCTGATAGGCAGACAGAGCCAAAAACCTTTCTCACTCACCAGCACCTACCTAGGAGGGTGCTGCATTATATAATCCTCTGTGTAACCTGATGACAAGTGCGCTACTGTCTCTGTGTTTTATAAAAATATGCCGCCTTTACCGTATTGCAGAGCGGCTCCCGGCGATCACGTGACCAGCCGCCTCTCTCTCCCCTCTCCTCCTCTCGCCCCGACTGACATCAGCAGGGTAATCTCAGCCCCGCCCCCTGCATATGTCAGACAGGGAGAGGAGAGAGCCGGCTGGTCACGTGATCGCCGGGAGCCGCTCTGCAATATGGTAAAGGCAGCATTTTTTTTTTTATAAATAAAACACAGAGACAGGAGCACTTGTCATCAGGGTACACAGAGGATTATTTAAAGTTGAAAGAGTGGGTTAACAACCACTTTAACTCTTCTGGGAAGGCTGTCCACAAGGTTTAGGAATGTGTCTATGGGAATGTTTGACTATTCTTCCAGAAGCGCATTTGTAAGGTCAGGTGCTAATGTTGGACGAGAAGGCCTGGCTCGCAGTCTCCACTCAAATTCATCCCAAAGGTGTTCTATCGGGTAGGACTCTGTGCAGGCCAGCCAAGTTCCTCAACCCCAAACTCACTCATCCATGTCTTTATGGGCCTTGCTTTGTGCACTGGTCCAAATCATTTGGTGGAGGGGAGATTATGGTGTGGGGTTGGGCTTGGCCCCTTAGTTCCAGTGAAGGAAACTCTTAAGGCGTCAGCATATAAGGACATTTTGGACAATTTCATGCTCCCAACTTTGTGGGAACAGTTTGGGGATGGCCCCTTCCTGTTCCAACATGACTGTGCACCAGTGCACAAAGCAAGGTCCATAAAGACATGGATGAGCGAGTTTGGGGTGGAGGAACTTGACTGGCCTGCACCCGATAGAAAACCTTTGGGATAAATTAGAGCGGAGACTGCGAGCCAGGTCTTCTCATCCTCCACCCCAAACTCGCTCATCCATGTCTTTACGGACCTTGCTATGTGCACTGGCGCGCAGTCATATTGGAACATCCCCAAACTGTTCCCACAAAGTTGGGAGCATGAAACCCAATAGAACACCATTGGGATTAATTAGAGTCGAGACTGTGAACCAGGCCTTCTCGTCCAACATCAGTGCCTGACCTCATAAATGCACTTCTGGGAGAATGGTCAAACATTCCCATAGACACACTCCTAAACCTTGTGGACAGCCTTCCCAGAAGAGTCGAAGCTGTTATAACTGCAAAGGGTGGGCCAAGTCAATATTGAACCCTACAGACTGAGACTGGAATGCCATTAAAGTTCATGTGTGTGTAAAGGCAGGCGATACTTTTGGTAATATAGTGTACGTCCCTGTGTGTTGGTTAATATAGTTCCAAATCCAATCACATATAAACTTTAATATGTAACTTCAAAAATCATTTTAAAAGTCTGTTTTAAATTTGCAGCTTTTTATTAGAATAATTCCTGTTCTGGCAATTCCTAGGATAGGGGGACAAAACTCCCCATCTCCCAGTTGTCCTCCTGCATTGTCACACACACACACACACACATGCTCCCCTAGTGGAGCCCGAAGGCATTGCTCAGGCATGGTCCGCTGTTGTCACTAAAATGAAGCTGGTCCAGAGCGGCTGAAAGAGGCTGGAGGAGATCAGCAGCACTGAGATGAGAAGATGAAAGCAAGGATTTTAAGGAAAATAATATGACAATTGTTTAGAATAGGGCTTGACAAATTTATGAATCTAAGAGCCAGCTAAAAAAAAGGTAGGGGCCAGTTTTTTTAACTAACAAATCTTACAGGTGGAACATGTAGCATGTTCTCAGAGGCGAGCTTATCCTTTAACCCTTTCGCTGCCAGAGCCATGTTTGCATTTTTTGAAAAAAAAAATAATAATTTTAGGCCTAAGTGTCGGTTCACACTATGGCGATCCGACTTCGGGGATGACCTGTGAAGTCGCGTGCACCGCGACTTCGGCGCGACTTGCACGGACTTCACATAATGGAAGTCAATGCAAGTCGCTCCGATGTCGCCCGAAGTAGTACAGGAACTATTTTCTAAGTCGGAGCGACTTGAGTCGCTCCTATTAGAACGGCTCCTGTAGCACAGAATGGACCGCGACTTGTCAGGCTGACCAGTCGCTTGACAAGTCGCGGTAGCGTGAACCGGGACTAATCATATTATAAAACCCCCATTATATATTTTCTGAAAACAGACACCCTAGAACAGGGGTGTCAAACTCATTTTCATTGTTACTGGTTATGATTATTACTGGTTTCATTAATAACTAAAGCGTAACGCTCTGAAGGACAGGCGCATACTGGCATGGAGCACACTCCTTTGGGGGGACGGGGGACAGTGGGGGGAGCACAAACAAGCATCTCTATGGCTGCACAGAAAATCACAGGATCTATAGGAGGAGCTCTGTTCTCCTCTGAGGTGTGAGGGCCACATGAAATGGCTTAGAGGGCCACATTCGGCCCGCGGACCTTGTGTTTGACACATGTGCCCTAGAAAATTAAAAAATAGCAGTTTCAATTTGTTATGTCACACATTATTACCACAAAATTTCAGTAAAAATTAATTAATTTTAGGGGCACAAAAACACAATAAATTGCTTATTTCTTTGATAAAATAAAAGCCTAGGTTGCACCGAGTAAATAGATACCCAACATGTCAAACCTTAAACATGTCAGTATCCTATATTTTCCATAGGTGACGCTTTAAAAGCCCCCTATAGGTCATCAATTTAGCGTTGTGAAGGAGGTCTAGTGCTAGAATTATCGCTCTCATTCTGGCGTGCGCAGCGATATTTAACATGTGTATCACAATTAATGATTTCAGTCATAGGTGCACCACTGTGTGCGTTTACGGTTGTATGTGTGTTTATTTCGGGGTGGGAGGGCCTCAATTTTTTTTGGGGAGGGGGGTTATGTGCTTGGGTGGAACTTAAAGGAGTTGTAAAGTCAGGTTTTTCATTTTAATGCATACTTTGTGTAGCAGCCTCCCCAGCACCTCCTAATACTTACCTGAGCCCCTCTCTCTCTAGCAATGTCCACAAATCCCTCTCCTTTCTGATTGGCCGGGACACAGCTTCGGCCCCATTGGCTCCCGTGGCTGTCCATCAATGTCAGTTAGCCAATAAGAAGAGAGAGGGGCTGGCCAAATGGCAGCTCCGTGTCTGAATGGTTACACAGAGCTGTAGCTCGGCTCGGGTGCCCCCATAGCAAGTTGCTTGCTGTGGGGGTACTCTACAGGAGGGAGGGGCCAAGAGCAGAAACGAGGGACCCGAGAAGAGGAGGATCTGGGCTGCCCTGTGCAAAACCAACTGCACAGAGGAGGTAAGTATAACATGTTTATTTAAGAAAAAGAAAGAAAAAAATTAGATTTTACAATCACTTTAAAGGAGTTGTAAAGTGAGAAGGTTTACATTTTAAACTTTACATTTTTTTACAATTAACAAAACATTTTTTTTTTTTTAAACATAACTTTTTTTCCATCACATAGGAGACAAAAGTCCCCTATATGATAATTCTTTTTTTTTGGTTACACTTCAATTTAATGAGACATCCAGGGTCTAAAATACCCCTCAATGTCTCTCTTGTGCTCCACTGAATGTAATGCAATGCGTATCCCACTGCATTAAATTCTTTCCTGGCCTTGTGAATGGTGCAATTGAAGTCTATGGGATAAAAAATTGTCGATGCTCCAAAAAAAAAAGCAACTGCACTGCTATCACTGACGCACGCCATCGCAGCACACAGGTGTGAACGAGCACCATAGAAAAGCACAGAGATTCTTCTGACATGAGCCAGGCAATGCGCGTTAAGTTGCAGAAGAGTGAACAGGGACTTATTAGGCTGGGTTCACATTTGTGCGTTGTGGGAATGCGTGCAAAATTCTGTGCGTTCCCGCAACACAGAAAAAGCGTGAGTTCCTTTTGCAGGCATGTACCATGTGTTCTAGCGCAGTACAATTAAAAAAAAAAAAAAAAAGATTTATGCACTTCTTTTGGGGCAATTTTCATACTTAGGGTAGCACATTAAAATGAACGAGCTGCGCAAAATCATGCAAAAACACACGCGCACCAACACACCTGCAGAGGTGAGAACACAGCCTTAGGCCTGGTACACACCTATGTTTTTTTTTTTTGGTATTTTTTGCTTTTTGGAGAAACACACTACAGTTTATCTAACCCCTTAACGCCGACGTAATGCAAATTTGCATCCTTCGGGTTCAAGGGGTTGCAGCTGCAGACACTGCAAGCATCACCCCGGTACAGTTTTTTCGAGCAGACCGTCGGCTTTCTTGTGATAACAACCAATGTGGCTAAGCAGTGGCTCGGCCTTTATCACAAGCAGCGGGAGTGGATGACTCCCCTCCTGCCACCTTCCGCCCCTCCGCCAGGTTCCGCCGAGCAGGAGGCCCGAGTGATCGGCCAGCATGTCCACCAGCTGGCTGGAGTCCCAAGCATAGTTGGATTCGGCTTTAATCGGGTCTCGGATCTAATAATGTCATGACATCACTTCCGGTTACTGGAACCTTAAAGGCACCAGATGTAAAAAAAAATGACAGCATTCAAAACAGCCAAACTTGGAGTTTTGAATGCTCTTAAGTGCAGAGGAGGGATTTGGAGTCTTTTAGACCCCAGATCCCTCCATAAAAAGCACCTGTCACTGCCTATTACTGTCACCAGTTTCCATTCCTTATGACAGCAATAGAAGTGATAAAAAAAAAATTAAATTTACAGTATAAGAATAACAAAATACAATAAATAAAACATTTTTTTTAAAGTGCCCCATCCCTCCGTACGCAGAAGCGAACGCATCCATAAGTTACTTTCACAAATGTAAACAGTGTTCCAACCACACATGTGAGGTATCATCATGATGGTTAGAGTGAGAGCAATAATTTTAGCACTCCGCTGTAACTCTAAGACTCGGTTCACATTAGCGCAACTTGTCAGGCGACTTGTCAGCCTGACAAGTCGCGCTCCCTCGCGGTCCATTGACCGCTACAGGACCCATTCTAATAGGAGCGACACAAGTTGCTCCGACTTAGAAAAAGGGTCCTGTACTATTTCGGGGTGACCTCGGAGCGACTTGCATAGACTTCCATTATGTGAAGTCCCTGCAAGTCGCTCCAAAGTCGTGGTGCACGGGACTGACAAGTCGCCTCCCGAAGTAGTAAGGAGTCGTGTCGCGCTAATGTGAACCGGCTCTAAACGGGTAACTGTTAAAAATTTTTAGAACGTCGCCTATGGAGATTTTTAGGTACCGTCGTTTGTTGCCATTCCACGAGTATGCGCAATTTAACCACTTTACCACTAGAGCATTTTGCTGTCTTACGTCTGAGCCACTTTTTGCGATTCGGCGCTGTGCGACTTTAACTGACAATTGCGCGGTCGTGCGACGCCATACCCAAACGAAATTTACGTCCTTTTTTTCCCACAAACAGAGCTTTCTTTTGGTGGTATTTGATCACCTGTGCGATTTTTATATTTTGCGCTATAAACAAAAAAAGAGCGTAAATTTTGAAAAAACACCAATATTTTTCACATTTTTTATATGAAATTCCCCCCAAAAAAATGTAAAAATCTAAATTTTTTAAAATTTTTGGTCAATTTGTTTTCTGCTACATATGTTTGGTAAAAAAAATCACAATAAGCGTATTTTGATTGGTTTGCGCAAAAGTTATTGCATTTACTAACAAAGGGAAAGATTTCTGTCATTTTTGGTGGTTTTTTTTTAACGCGTAATGGCGGCGATCTGCGATTTTTTTTGTGGGACTGCGACATTGCGGCGGACAGATTGGACCCTTGACTGACATTTTTGACACTTTTGGGGGTACCAGTGACATTACTGCAGTAATCAGTGCTATATATATGCACTGTTACTGTAAAAATGACACTGGCAGGGAAGGGGTTAATTTTATTGGTGAGGGAGGGGTTAATGTATGCCTGGTGCTTACTGAAGTGTGGGGGGGGGAGGTGACTGTGTGAGCCAGGGACAGATCGGAGTGTTCAGCTATGCTGAACAAGTGTCAGAAAAAGGCTTAGGCTCCAAGGAGTTAACTTGGTCCCCAATGGGACACATTCACATCTATGCTTTTTTCAGCCGGCGGCACGCGCTCGCCCCCTAACTGGAGGTGTGCGACCGACATATACCTATGTCGGTTCGCGCAGGAGGGGCTGCCTGCCGCAGTATAACTGCGGTGGGCGGTCCTGAAGCGATTAATAATATTATCTGCAAGCATTGATGGAAATTGGAAGGTTGAGTTGTGTCTCCCACGGACCTGGCAGACTGGGTGATACTTTGGGGGGGGGGGACGTCCCCTCCCGCTCCTTGTAATGACAGCCGAGCGGCTTCTCAGCCGCATCGGTTGTCATTACAAGACAACCGAGCGACAGCTATGGACGCCGGTACTGGGATGATGCCTCTAGCTGCAGGCATCACTCCGGTACAAGCACTTTCCGAAATATCAGCAATATCGGTCACCTTGGTGGCCGATTCCCATATATCTGGGAAAGTGCAGATCGGCCCTCAATATATCGGCTTTGCCGATAATCGGTCGATCCCTACTTCAATACCCTGATAAAGTGGGGCAGCCCTCGAAACATGTTGACCAATACCTGGAATCCTAAGGCCTAAAGATACACTACCATGACCATCACATGTGTGAATATGTTTTAATTGTTTTTAATATGAAATAAAACTCTATGTCATTTTTATATTTGTTGAGTTGGTGATTAATATACCCTAGAAGGAACATACAAAGACCCCTTCAATTTCATGGTTTCTGTATACTTATTCCTAACTCTGGAGAGCTCACAAGAACTTCTAACTATGAGAATTGTTTACAGCCAGAGGCAGACATTTTTCAGCATGCTGGACAGTCCTCGGGATCTTTTGGTGATCTTTCGGTGATCTTTCCATTTCCTATAGAAGGCTATCAGTAGCCGAGTCCCCCAGAGGTGGCGATATACTGGGGAGCGCAGTAGTGAGAGATCTGGCTGGATTTAGACGCGTTCTCCGCTCAGTTGAAGCCCCCATAGCCGCAGGTAGAAGAGTTAATTGAACATTCGGCATGAAAACAATCTGAGCGCTCCGAAGAAGCCAATTTTAGCTCTCGGAATAAAAAAAAAGAAAAAAAAAAAAAAGGTGAAATCTAAAAAAGGTCTCTTTGAAGGAAACAGTCAGTGACCTAATTTACTCATCCACCTTGGAGTACGTGCGCAGCCAGCGACAAGTGAGTCAGCAGGAGCGCCAGAATTTTTTTATCGGGGGCATCGATTAAACCTATTACGGCACAGAGAGGTTGTTTTATAACGGCGCAGCGACCTTTTATGCTGCACAAACAAAGGCGGGCGCTGCGCTTATAAAGGGACCGTGAGGTTTGTGGGGGGGGGGGGGGGGGAGCGCTTGGCGAGGGATGAGCTCACAGCGCATAATGTTGAGGAAGACGGCGGTGAGCGCAGGGCAGCCATCAAAATGGACCTTACAGTCGCGGCGTACTGCATGGTTACATTTCTAACACAGCATACAGCAACCGTAAAAAAAATGTTTTTTTAAACTCCAACTTTTATGACAAAAAGCTGTCCTTGAGTAACTTTGCCTAGGCTGAGATGATGCCATCAGTCTGCTGCAGGCAGGAGGAAGCATTTCCTCAGTCTCCCCTGCTTCAGAGATCAGTCTGTTGCAGGCAGGAGAAAGCATTTCCTCAGTCTCCCCTCCCTCAGTGACCAGTCTGTTGCAGACAGAAGGAAACATTTCCTCAGTCCCTTCTCCCCTAGTGATCAGTCTGCTGCAGGCAGGGAGAAGCATTTCCTCAGTCTCCCAAATTCCCAATGATCAGCTTGTTTCAGACAGAAGGAAACATTTCCTAAGTCTCCTCTCCTCTAGTGATCGGTCTGCTGCAGGCAGGAGGAAGCATTTCCTCAGTCTCCCCACCCCCAGTGATCAATCTGTTGTAGACAGAAGGAAACATTTCCTCACTCTCCTCTTCCCTAGGGATCGGTCTTCTGCAGGCTGGGGGAAGCATTTTCTTAAAAAGCCATCTTTGACTTTTAGTCAGTGGCTTGCCTAGGCTGAGATGATGTCTTCAGTCTGCTGCAGGCAGAAGGAAACATTTTCACAGTCTCCCCTCCCCCAGTGATCAGTCTGCTGCAGGCAGGGGAAAGCATTTCCTCAGTCTCCCCTCCCCCTGTAATTAGTCTTCTGCAGTCAGGGGGAAAGCATTTCCTCTGTCTCCTCTGTCCCAGTTCCCCCTGACTGCCTGCTGCAATCAAGGGGAAGCAATTCCTTAGTCTCCTCTCCTGGTAATAAGTCTGCTGCCGTCAGGTCGAAGCATTTCCTCAGTCTCCTTTCCCCCAGTGATTAGTCTGCTGCATTCAGGAGGAAGCATTTCCTCAGTCTCCTCTCCCCCCAGTGATTCTTCTGCTGCAGGCAGGGGGAAAACATTTCCTCAGTCTCCTCTCCCCCAGTGAATCGTCTGCTGCAGGCAGGGGGAAAGCATTTTCTCTGTCTCCTCTCCCCCAGTCCCCCTGACTGTCTGCTGCAGTCAAGGGGAAGCAATTCCTCAGTTCTCTCTCCCCCAGTGATTAGTCTGCTGCATTCAGGAGGAAGCATTTCCTCAGTCTCCTTTCCCCCAGTGATTCGTCTGCTGCATTCAGGAGGAAGCATTTCCTCAGTCTCCTCTCCCCCAGTGATTCATCTGCTGTAGGTAGAGAAAAGCATTTCCTCAGTCCCCCCCCCCCCCCCAGTGATCAGTCTGCTGCAGGCAGGAGGAAAGCATTTTCTCTGTCTCCTCTCCCCCAGTCCCCCTGACTGTCTGCTGCAGTCCAGGGGAAGCAATTCCTCAGTTTTCTCTCCCCCAGTGATTAGTCTGCTGCATTCAGGAGGAAGCATTTCCTCAGTCTCCTCCCCCCAGTGATTCATCTGCTACAGGTAGAGAAAAGCATTTCCTCAGTCTCACACGCCCAGTGATCAGACTGCAACATTGTATCTTTGTAGCACAAGTCACAGGGTGAGAGGTTGCAACAGGAGGCTGATCCGTGTCAGACATATACAATTGAAACCAAGAACTGCACAGGCACCATGATTTCCATGACTGTGAGCTGGCATCTCAATCCAGAAAATAGAAGGGGATTCTGGATGGCTGCCTGAACAAAGATGGTGTCGTCCTTCTGTAGAGAAAAGCAGATGAAGGCATTGTCAGGGGAAGCACTGTGATTGATGTGACAGGTAGACACCCCAAGGGGGAGGCTATGAAAATACGTCTTCAAATAACAATACCTACTTTTTCCTTCATCTTATGTGCAGTATGTCTGGTGGCAGCGGGCAGGTCATGTGACCCATTGAAAGCATTCCCTGTCTTCTGTAAATCTTCCAGCTGCTGCAGCATGGCAGTAATCACCAGGGAGAGGGCAAGGATAATATATTTATTAGATATTACAAGAAAATCTTCCCTATAAAATTCCATCTTCTCTTAAAAAATAAAATTAGCATTATGCGTGTCGTAACGAATTCCGTTGGCGCCTGAGCTTCCTGGGATAACGCCGGTGCTATTATAAGACGTGGAAGGTGTTCAGCGTATGACTCACACATGCTGAGAAAGGAACGTGTTTTGTTAAAGAAGCACTCCGATCTAATTAGGATACAGGTTGTTATTTTTAAAATAAGTATTCCAGTTGAAATCAGGATAACAATTAATGGAATAAAATCAATTAGCGAATCTAGTAGGGCTGTAGCAGTGCTGTATTTTGGCCTAGGCCTACAAGGCCCAGGCTTAGGGCGGCATTTTGCAGGGGGGCAGCAAAAAAGCCACCCTCCTCCACCGCAGACTCTTTTGGCCACTGGTTGCTAGCGTCGCCTCTCTCACCTCTCTCTCTCTCACCCCCCCCCCCTCTCTCTCTCTCTCCCCCTCTTTTCTCTCTCACACACACCCCCCTCTCTCTTTCTCTCTCACCCCAGTCTCTCTCAACCCCTCCTCTCTCATACCCCCACTGTCACCCCCCTCTCTCTCTCTCCCTCCCCCCCCTCACCCACCCCCCTCTCTCTCTCCCTCCCCCTAACCCATCCCCTCTCTCCCTCCCTCCCCCACCCCCCTCACCCACCCCCCTCCCTCTCATCCCCTCTCTCCCTCCCCCCTCACCCACCCCCTCTCTCTCTCTCATCCCCCCTCTCTCTCCCTCCCCTCCTCACCCACCCCCCTCTCTCTCATCCCCCTCTCTCTCTCTCTCCCTCCCTCCCTCCCTCATCCTCTCTCTCTCTCTCCCTCCCTCACCCACCCCTCCTTTCTCTCTCTCTCCCACATCCTCTTACCCCCCCCCCCCCTCGTGAGATCTCAGGGGTTCATGCTGGCACTTGAAGTCCTTCAATTTTGGAGGGAGTCACATTCGTTAAAAAGGAAGGAGCAATGCACATTTACATAGGAGTCAAAAGGGGGCGCCCAATTTTAGTCTTGCCTAGGGCAGCACAAAACCAAAATACACCACTGGGCTGTAGATATTTTTTTTTTTTGGGGGGGGGGGGGGGGGAGTCAGCCTTGAGTTCCCAGAGAACAATAATTATCACGTCTGTCACGCTGTGACAAATTGTAGTGTGTAAATATTTACAGTATATACAGCGCCCCCAGCAGGCACATCTGTTAGGCTACGTTCACATGTGGGCGCAGCAGAACACGGGCAGAATTACCGCGATCCGGAATCATTGCAAATCGCGGGGCGCCTGTGCGATGCCCGTGATTTGCAATGGCACCCCAAACGCTGTGTGATGTTGCCGTGATTTCCGCCTGCCGAATCGCTGTAACATCGCGCAAACAGAATCACGGGACGCATGACGCCCAAAAGAAACTCTTGTACCTTTTTTGTGCGTCATGCGTCCCACGATTCTGTTTGCGCGATGCAACATCGCACAGCGTTTGGGGTGCCATTGCAAATCACGGGCATCGCACAGGCGCCCCCGCGAATTGCAATAATTCTGGATTGCAGGCAGAATCACCGCGATTCTGCCCGTGATCCGCTGCGCCCACATGTGAACGTAGCCTCAGTGAAGCAAATCGTAAACATGGCTTCAATGTAAGCCGAGCCCTGCCTGTCAGCTTCATAGATGAGTCAGGTGGTCTTCCAAGTGGCAGCGCGGCACCCGCAGCTGATAGGCTACTCTAGCCTTGCTGCTGTGAAATTGATCGATGCTCTGGGGGAGGGGGGCGTTTGGACCCCCTTGACCCCTCCCTTATCTACGCCCCTGCTTGACACCCTTATGTGCTATGTGTCTGCGACTGCCTGCTATGTCCTGCTGGTTTATGGAAGACAGGAATCTGCACCAAAACTTGCCTGTGTAGTACTTGGCTTGGCTGTGTTCACAAATGTCTGACACTGGAAAGAGAAGGGGGGAGGGGGGGGGGTTGGAGAGAGATTTCTCCCCTACCGATAAGAATAGGACTTTAGAGGATGTCCTATTCTTATGGGTGGGGGAGATTTCTCTCTCCCACCCCCCCCTTCCCCCTTTCCTGTGTCTATTTGAGGATGTGGATATAAGACTGATACACTTGCATATCTTAATAAATGTCTGACACAGATCAGCCCCTTGCTGCAGCCTCTCACCTTGTGACTTGCTACAAAGTTACAATGTACAGTCCAATCACTGGAGGAGAGGAGACTGCAGCCGACTGATCTCAGCCCAGGCAAAGTCACTGACTGGAGCTCAAGGATTGTTTTTTAAAGGATTAATCTGTATCACCAAGAAAGGGCCACTAATATGCAGCAATACTAAGCAGTAAGCTTAGCTTGAATAGGCAATCCGCTAATATGGCTGCCCTAATATTTGGGTTAAATGACATTACAAGCAATGTACCAGATAGACACACTATAGAACCAAAAGTATTGGGACGCCTGGCTTTACACACACATGAACATTAATGGCATCCCAGGCTGTAGGGTTCAATATTGAGTTGGCCCACCCTTTGCAGCTATAACAGCTTCAACTCTTCTGGGAAGGCTGTCCACAAGGTTTAGGAGTGTGTCTATGGAAATGTTTGACCATTCATCCAGAAGCGCATTTGTGAGGTCAGGCACTGATGTTGGATGAGAAGGCCTTGCTCACAGTGTCCTCTCTAATTCATCCCAAAGGTCTTCTATCGGGTTTCATGCTCCCAACTTTGTGGGAAGAGTTTGGGGATGGCTCCTTCCTGTTCCAGCATGACTGCGCACCAGTGCACAAAGCAAGGTCCACAAAGACATGGATGAGCGAGTTTTGGGTGGAGGAACTTGACTGGCCTGCACAGAGTCCTGACCTCAACCGGATAGAACACCTTTGGGATGCGAGCCAGGTTTTCTCGCCCAAGATCAGTGCCTGAACTCACAAATGCACTTCTGGAATAATGGTCAAACATTCCCATAGACAAACTCCTAAAATTTCCGGACAGCCTTCCCAGAAGAGGTGGGCCAACTCAATATTGAACCCTATGGACTGAGACTGGGATGCCATTAAACAGAGGTGGGGGACTTGAGTCACATGACTTGACTTAAGTCACCAGTTTGAGGACTTGAGACTTGCTTGACTAAAATTATTAAAATACTCGACTTGACTTTGACTTGGTATTCATAACTTGAGACATATGACTCGAAAGGACTTTACTTTTTTAAGTTATTAAATATTTGCATTTTCTCAAGATGTGTTAAAGCAAAATGAATGTGCCTGTTATGTTTCTGATACCACAGTCACTTAAAACACCTCAGTGTGTTCTGATTTTTAGGACCCTGGCTGTTTAACAATGGAAATACTCAACTTGTTTTTAGTGACTGTGGTGTTGAAACATGACCGGGTGAAGGATTTTGAGCTGCTTGGGCATTCAAAGTGTTCCTTTAATATGCCAAGAAAAAAGCACTAAGCAGTTTTGTTAATGTTGAAAATAACTGAAAATAAACTGATTTAAAGGTGAAAATTGGGGTAGATCGGTATTTTGACTTGATTTGTGACTTGCCCAAAATAAATGACTTGACTTGACTTGCTTGACTTCTAGCAGGGACTCGACTTGACTTGCTTGCTTTTCGCCACAGTAACTTGGGACTTGATTGAGACTTGAAGGTTAAGACTTGAGACTTGCTTGTGACTTGCACATGTGTGACTTACTCCCATGTCTGCCATTAAAGTTGATGTGCGTGTAAAGGCAGGCGTCCCAATACTTTTGGTAATATAGTGTATGTAATACTGCAGATTGATATATTGCAGCCAGCCAGCAGGTGGGGCTGTGCTCTCCTTTTAACAACTGAAACATTGTATCATCTCACCTGTGCTGAAAGAATCTCGCTCTTCATGTAGGGATTACTTATAACTGTGGCTGTCATTGCTGCCCCTTTGAAAGCGTTCCGCAGTAAATCGCTTTTCAGAGGTGTTTCACATGTGGCTTGAATTGATTTGTCCCCTTCAGAGTGCATGTTTTAACCCTTGAAATGTCGTAGCACTGTGCATTACACGCCTTTGCAGCATGGCCCTAATAACTTGAATGGGTTGCATTTGAGGGAGGTGCTGCATGCTGAATGAGACCTTTGATATCATTTTTGGGACAGTCGTGAAGCAAAGCATCACAACTGCGGCAGGTGAATCATCTCCTCTGGCTGCCGGTTAGGGGGTGGTAAAAACACAAATCACCCGCCTGTTTTTACAACACTGCCAGCTGCAGGTGTAAATGAGGTTTTAGGCTCTATTTGCATTCCGTGAATGCATCCAAAAGTGCAAATTTTTGCCTGCGTTCAAAGAACGTGTGAAAAACGCATATCACGCTTGTGGTACCATTCATTGTTAATGTCACCCCAAACACACGTAAAACTCGACACCCAAAAAAGTATAGAAGCTCCTTTGGCACGTTTGTTGCATGAAGGGCAGCCAATGGCGTGCAGCATTAAAAAAAAAAACGCCCAAAAAAGCATGTTCACGCGATGCTAGGTGTGAACCTCATCATAGCTTCTATTCATATCTGAGCCTTCCATGCATAAGTGTGTGTTTTCGCACGTGTTCACAGAATTTATTAATATGTGTGTCACGCTGGAGGCACCATTCATCGTTAATGGCACCCCAATAGTAGCATGAGTTATTGTGTGCGTCAAAACTCATGAGAAATGCGTCAAATCGCATAGAGCTCAACGTATAGGGCAACCCATTTAAAGTGGAACTCCAACCAAAAGGGGAAGCTTCACTTGTTTGGCACTGCCACATTTGGCACTTTTTGGGAGTGAGGGAGCGAGCAACTGCTTTTAACAGGTACCCACTTCTGGCTTAGATTGCGACAGTGAGCTGAGCCAGAAGTCCGGCCGCCTCCTCCTCCTTCCCTTGCAGTCTACATGGGTCCCAGAAGACTACAGGACCATTTACAAGGCGCGGTGCGACTTACGCATGCGCAGTAAGAAACAGGTTGTGAGGCCGCAAGGCTTCACTTCCTGTTTCCGTTACTACAGATGCTGACGCCTGCACCCGAAACCGATTAAAGAATCAGCTCAGGAGAGGACATCGCAGGATCCCTGGACAGGTAAAGCCCCGTACACACGTCCCGAATGTCGGCCGAACGATCGGCCGTCTTTTGTCCGGTGCTGTCCTGTCGGCTGAAAACTGCAAAAGACTGCACATGAATTTTGTCGGCCAACAACAGCCGACTGCAGAAGTGATGTCATGTGGTGGTTAACTTTCCGTGTGTTTTTTCTTTTCTGAGCATGCCCAGTCTTGCTAATCGGCTGTTTGTCGGCCGAATTCTGTACTGACTGGCGAACAATCGGCCGTTCCGGTGTTGGCCAACGAAAGTTTTAATGCCTGCACACCAGATTCTGTTCAGCCGAAAAGTCGCAGTCGGTTGTCGGAAGCATCATACTAACAAGCCGGCAATCGGCCGATCGGTCGGCGGCCGAATATTTACGGCCGACAATCGCTACGTGTGTACGTGGCTTTAGTGTCCTTATATTAAAAGTCAGCAGCTACAGTGCTGACTTATTTTTTTCTGAGGAAGCCTGGAGCTCCTCTTTAAACAAATAGGCTGCCCTATACATTATGTGTAGTGTAAAAATGCACAAAAAAAACGCACAGAAAAGCGCGCATTTACATGATGCTCAGATGTGGATGCAGCCTTAGTGTCATCAGTGCAGTGACTCCTTACTTACTAAATAGCTCAGTGGGAGGTTTCAGTGCCGGTTCACACATATGCGATGTCAGACATTGCATGTGATTCGAAGCGCACTTCTCTGCAAATCACATGCGATATCTGTGCGTTGCGAATTCAGCCATAAAAATTGTATGGCTGAAGTCGCATTGCATTCGGACCAAAGTCGCAAAGGACCCTTTTTTGGTCCGCACCAGAATCAGATCGCATGGGTGTTCACACCTATGTAATCTGACTTCTGTCTGAACTGAGAGTTCGCACTGCGATATGCAAACTGATCTGGGGGTGTCATTAACTTTGTATTGACACCCCCAGTGATTCGTTTATGGCATTGTGAACTGCCTGCGAGTCTGAATGCAATGCGGGTTCCCGCATCGCATATGTGTGAACCGGCACTCAATCAGACAAACGGAGCCTTGTGGCAAAGCTACTCCCACAATGCTGTCCTTTTAGCTATCCCACACTGCTCTGGGAATCCTTTATTTGTAAAACAATAATTGCATGCTGTTTGTATAGTACAAAAATAGATATAAAGAAAGAGTTTAAAAACATATAAATGTCATCCAAACCCTGCAGATTTGGAGGCCACAAACCCTCTGATGTACTGTGAGCAGGGATGGGGGATTTGTTTTGCGCATCCTGCGTTCTGTGGGTTTATGTTTTCTTTATTTCTCAGAGAAGTTTCCCCGGAGATTCCTCCTTTGTCTGGGAACAAAGACTTCCTTCGGCTTGGAGAGGAATGATTAATAGGGTGATATCCAGGCGAGTGATAGCGCATGATGCGCCACTGATGATGCAGCGTCAGGCGTCCTTTTTGACGTTGTGTTTGATGTTTGGCGTGTTTTCTTTATTATCTCTAGTGGATTGAATCTCCTGAGACCGCCATTGTTGCAGCTTCCTGTTGAGCTCTGCGCGGTGTAGAAAGGAAACTGTGACAACTCCGGGAAATCCTCTTCAGGGGGTCTCTGCTTTGCTGAGAGGTGGATCCAGATCAACTTCTAACACAAGTGGCTCACACATAGATTATGCCTATTAGTGCCCATTCATCCTAGTGCACATGCGTGTTAATTCCTATTTTTCTTGCATTACCGTGCATTGCATTAAGGCAGCCTGTTCAAAAGAATGATTTTCCTGTGCACTAAATCATGCAAAAAAATGGACATGAACCTTATTCAGCAACAGAGCACGCCGTAATGCTCAGGAGTGCATTTCCATGCGATGTGGTGCACTGCAATGCAGATGCGTTGGTGCTGTGTTGCCTTAAACCCTTGGCTTCGGCGCCAGCTATCACTTTAGGAGGTTTTAGATGCTAGGACTCAGCGGTGCTGGGTTTGTGATCATGTGCCCGCCGTGATTGGCTATTATGGTGAACACATGATCAGAAAGCTCCTGATTGAAAGCCACCTGTAAATGTGTCGGGTGGGCGCTCTTGGCACAGCTGTGTTTGCAATGTGGTACACAAATATACAGCTGCTCGTGGCCAAGGCCCATCTGCCGAGATGCCACATATTTGCGTGCCGTCTGTGCCAAGAGGTTAAAGTGGTTGTAAAACCTTCCAAATACCCAGTGAAGTGATTGGCCTTAGGTGATAGGCAGAGCTGAAACAAATACTCCTACGCAAGTTGTATCTGTTTAACTGCAGCCTTCTCTTCTCTACATCTATTCAAAGTCCAGAATTTATAAAGCTTATCTGAGCTGTCAGAAAGCAGGAGGCGGGAAGATGAAATTACACACTCCAGAGCTCAGTGAAGAGAACTCTGAGAGCTGATTGGAGGGAAGGGACACACCCTCCTTCACACATCACACAGGATATGTGCTTAGGCCCCCTAAGCTAATGTAGCAAGGTTTCCAGGCCTATGGCCTTATGTGGGTCTGCCATTAGTACCGGTAATCCCTCCAGCCCATGTGAGCTGCGGCCCTAGGTGTGATAATGAAGCAGCCACAACTCCGGCATCTTTGTTTGTGGTTTTTATTGGAATTAGGGAATGGGAGAAGGGAATGAGTGGGATACTCCTTGAGGCTTAAACTAATTACAATTGGGACTTTTACTTCTGAAATGCCCGTTGGCGCTTCCTTGACGCCAGCCAGTGCCAGCCAATGCTCACTGACACTGAGAATATTCTGTGAAACAGAAGAAGTGCTGAATCCTCGACTTCTAGTCCAGAAGATCCAAGACTGAGAACTGTAGAACTCCTTACACTGATGCACTGTGAAAGTCACTGAATACTGTCCCCCCACCTGGCACAGCTTGAGGTAGTATTATAGTGGAACTCTGTATAGCTATCACTGTAGCTGACACGCTCTGTACAATTCAGGGCCCAAACTGCAGGTGCCCCCTTTAACCTCGAACTCTTCAGGGTCCACTGACTATGTACCCCCTCTGTAGCTTCAGGGTCCTCAACCTAGGTACCCCCTTTGCAGCTAGCTAACACTGGATCCCAGAACCTCTCCTGGAGTGCTCCCCTCTAACTTCAGGCAGACCCCCAGGGGTAATCCTCAGTACTCACGACCTGTGTAGGCTTTCCTGGGACTGGACCCCTCTCTCTCTCCGTAGGCTCTCGGCACACCGGATCCCCTCAGCTCAACTCAGCACTCTCTGGACACTCAGGCGACACCCCGAGACATCCACCTTCCTCAGACAGGAGGAGAGACAGCCACACTCGCTCTCCTGGGACTCTGCTCCCGCCAAAGACACCGTGGCACGCACTTCCCCCCAACTTATACCAACTCCCAGAATCCTTTGCAGCATAATCAGCCTTCTGAGGCAGTTAAAAGCTGGGATGTGTCACCTGATTGGGCTTCCCACACTGCCCTATGAGAAGCCTCTCACAGGAGCCAGTGAGGATACTTCTCCCCTCAGCAGGCACATCTGGAAGCCCTGACACCTTAACCAACAGATCATAGCCCTGCTGTTAGGCAGACAAGGCCCACTATACATTTGCCTAGCACCTACCTGTAGGGTGCTACAGCATGGTGACTCATGCTGGAAGCAGATGAAGGAAGACAAGTACACACTATAGAGGGATATGCGTTGTTCTTATTCCATGTCTGAGGTTTACAACCACCTAAATGCATTGGCATTCCAATAAAACTGTGTAATGTGTGCATGTTATATGGCACCCCAATGCCCTAAGGCAGCGGCCCCCAAACTTTCGAAACAAAGGGCCACTTTACAGTCATTAAGACTTTAGAGGGGTCAGACTGTGGCCAGTGGAAGTAGAAAATGCCCTGACATCAGTAGGAGTAAAGAATACAGTAGGCTTGATGGTCATTGTAAATAAAACAAAATTGCATTGTTGGTATCAGTAGGAGGAATAGTGCTCCATCTTTGGTATCAGTGGGAGGAATATTGCCCCATTATTGGTGTCTGTGGAAGGAATAGTGCCCCATCATTGGTGTCAGCAGGAGGAATAGTGCCCCATTATTGGTGTCTGTGGAAGGAATAGTGCCCTATCATTGGTGTCAGGGGGGGGGGGATAGTGCCCTATCATTGGTGTCAGTGGGAGGAATAGTGCCCCATCACTGGTATTAGTGGGAGGAATAGTGCCCTTACATTGGTGTCAGTGGGAGTAACAGTGCCCCAAGGGCCGGATAAGGGCAAGCAAAGGGCCACATCTGGCCTCTGGGCCACAATTTAGAGACCCTTGCCCTAAGGCAATACAGAATTAACACACATGCTTTGCAGCGCACCACAATGCAGGGTAACATTTGAGTTTTCAAATATGATCCATGTCGGGTTTCTTGGATGTTTTGGCGCACTGCCAGACCATCTAATTTAATGGGTTCCCTTAATGCAACGCATGTTATTGCAAGAAACAAATGCATTAATCATATGTAAAAATGGATGTGCATCCTTTTTGGCAATGCAGAGTGCCACAATGCGCAGTAGTGAGTAGTGTGTTACTGTGTGTTGTGGTGTGCTGCGACAGATGTGCATTGGAGCTGCATTGCCTTAGTTCATTGAGGTACTATTAAAAATGTGTATTGTGCACACTTTGAATGGCGCCCTGAGGTACTAAGGCAGTGGAGCTCTAGGACACATGGATTGCAATACCCCACAACGCATGGTAATGCACTATAGTGTATTGTGCTACCAAAAATGATGTTGGGTTTTTTGGAGGTTTTGGTGCATTGCCAGGCCATTTATTTTAATGGACTGCCTTAATGCATTACGCATTATGCTCTATATGCAAAACACACAATAAGGTACGGTACATGCATCAGTGCCATGCACCAGGGCGCCATGGTCTCAATGAACCTTTAAGGAGGTCAGTTTACCAAGAGTTTTTGCAGACCTTTTTACCCACTGAAGTTTAAATTCCTTTTTAACTGGCAATCTGTGAGCCCTGATGAAGGAGGGGGCCAAGCACAGTCCATGATATGCGTTGGTTGCCATTTTGGATTTTTGAGTAAATGCTTCTCTGTATCGGTTTTTATATCCATAAATTATTTTTTATTCACTTAGCAATTGTTAACAAATTTTACTACTCCGTCAATTTCGTATTTCAGACAACCCTCCTCCTCTTCTTCTTCTGAGAGTGTCTAAGCTGGCCCAGCTCCTCTGTCTCTCCCTTCATTTCACTACATAAATAACCTTTTAGATAGCTGGTGGAGGGGGTGGAGTGAATAGGAATACTATAGAGCCCTGGTGCCCAACCTGCAGCCCTTTGCCCCTTTTTTGCAATCGTAGGGGCCCCTGCAGACACTAATCTGTTTTCCCCTATTGCCTTGTTATAGCATTGATTTCTATCAGTCTCATGTAATATGTTTCCAGTCCCAAGCTCCAACATTTCCTGTGTTATTCCACAATCTCTGACCATCTCCTGTAATATGTCTGCAGTCTCTGACACTCTCCTGCACTATGACTGCAGTCTCCGACCATCTTCTGTAGTATGTCTGCAGTCTCTAACCATTTTCTGTAAAATGCCTGCAGTCTCTGACCATCTCCTGTAGTATGTCTGCAGTCTCTGACCATCTCCTGTAGCATGTCTGCCGTCTCTGACCATCTCCTGTAGTATGATGCAGTCTCTGACCATCTCCTGTAGCATGTCTGCCGTCTCTGACCATCTCCTATAGTATGTCTGCAGTCTCTGACCATCTCCTGTAGCATGTCTGCCGTCTCTGACCATCTCCTGTAGTATGTCTGCAGTCTCTGACCATTTCCTTTAGAATGTCTGCAGTCTCTGACTCTTTGACCATCTCCTGCAATATGTCTGTAGTGTCTGACCATCTCTTGTAGTATGTTTGCAGTCTCTGACCATCTCCTGTAATATGTCTGCAGTCTCTGACAATCTTCTGTACTATGTCTGTAGTCTCTGACCATCACTTGTAGTGTGTCTGCAGTCTCTGACCATCTCCTGTAGTATAACTGCAGTCTCTGACCATCCCTTGTAGTATGCCTGCAGTCTCTGACCATCTCCTGTAGTATGCCCGCAGTCTCTGACCATCTCCTGTAGTATGCCTGCAGTCTCTGACTGTATCCAGTTGTGTGTCTGCAGTCTCTGATGCTGATCATTAACTGAATCCTGGGCCCCCATGTCAAAAAATGTGACTGTCAATGCTAGAGAGTATCACTTAAGTGACAGTTCTGAGTCTGCTGCGGCACCCAGCAGCAGTTTGTGGGCCTTTGAATGCCTACACAAGAGAGGCTTTTACATAATACAATAAGAAATGTATATACAGTAAATATATACAAATGATTTGATGACTGATCAATGAGTATACAGCAACTGTCAGCACCTAGCTTCTGCTGCACTCAACGCGGCCTGTTAACCAGCGATGACGCCAGAACCATTGAGCTTGGGTGACAAGTTTGACGGTTAAATTAGAACAAGACCTTTGCGATTCAACTGCTTGTGCAAACAGCCGCAAGCGCAAACTCTCCGAGCTACTTAGACGCAGCTTTGACATAACGCATCCCCCGGCTGAGCTGCTGCAACATCTGCTGCCTCGGCACCTGAGACCACGTACCTGTCAGAGAGAATCTACCATAGAAATCCTCACATATTCCTGGCTCAGTGCCAGAGGTCCAATCTGGGATGTATAAGCGGGGGTCCCCCTTATCAAAGTAGGGCTAAAGGGGGCGGAGCCATGTACAGGTCACTTCACTGGAGAGAATTCAGGGAGCTCATTATTTATTCTTCTCTTTATTTTTTATGTAACTTTTACAGTTTCCTGTTCCATGTTTCCACACTTGTATTGTATTACATATCTATAGAATATTCCTCTACTGACCCTCTGTCTGTCTGTCTGTCTGTCTATCTATTTATCTATCTGTCTACATAATATCTATCTATCTATCTATCTATCTATCTATCTATCTATCTATCTATCTATCTATCTATCTATCTATCTATCTATCTATCTATCCATTATCTATCTATCTATCTATCTATCTATCTATCTATCTATCTATCTATCTATCTATCTATCTATCTATCTATCTATCTATCTATCTATCTATCTATCTATCTATCTATCTATCTATCTATTCTTTATCTATCTTTAATCTATTTTTCTATACATAATAACAAAAAATATGTAATATATGTAATATATAGTATAATATTATCTATCTATCTATCTATCTATCTATCTATCTATCTATCTATCTATCTATCTATCTATCTATCTATCTATCATCTATCTATCTATCTATCTATCTATCTATCTATCTATCTATCTATCTATCTATCTATCCATCCATATATCTATCTATATCCATCCATCTATTTATCTATCTACTGTCTATTCTTTATCTATCTTTAATCTATTTTTCTATACATAATTACATAAAATATGTAACACATGATATATTATCTATCTATTGTCAAATCTATCTATCTATCTATCTATCTATCTATCTATCTATCTATCTATCTATCTATCTATCTATCTATCTATCTATCTATCTATCTATCTATCTATCTATCTATCTATCTATCTATCTATCTATCATCTATTTTTCTATACATAATAACAAAAAATATGTAATATATGTAATACATAGTATAATATTATCTATCTATCTATCTATCTATCTATCTATCTATCTATCTATCTATCTATCTATCTATCTATCTATCTATCTATCTATCTATCTATCTATCTATCTATCTATCTATCTATCTATCTATCTATCTATCTATCTATCTATCTATCTATCTATCTATCTATCTATCTATCTATCATCTGTCTATTCTTTATCTATCTTTAATCTATTTTTTCTATACATAATGACATAAAATATGTAATACATGATATATTATTATCTATCTATTGTCAAATCTATCTATCTATCTATCTATCTATCTATCTATCTATCTATCTATCTATCTATCTATCTATCTATCTATCTATCTATCTATCTATCTATCTATCTATCTATCTATCTATCTATCTATCTATCTATCTATCTATCTATCTATCTATCTATCTATCTATCTATCTATCTATCTATCTATCTATCTATCTATCTATCTAGAGGCGTAACTAGAACATTCAGGGCCCCGGTGCAAGAAACCATGAAGGGCCCCCTGGACCCCTGGCGCCCTTTACTCTAGTTGCGGGGCCCTTTATTACGGTGAGGGAAGGAAGAATTCTGAAGGGGGGGGCAGCACAGAAGGGGGGGGGGGCAGGGGAGCACACAGGGGCCCAGAGACAGCAGAACACAAGTATACTGGATAGGAGAAGTGTACAAAGGGCAGCGTACAGAGGAACCAATCTCCTCCATTTTCCTCCTGCAGCTACAGAAGGAAAAAGGAGGACAGTGATTTCTCTACATGCTGCCCCCGCCGCCCCTCCTATTCAGGTGTACAGGGGAGCCACATGGGCCCCCTTGAGCATGGGGCCCGGTTGCGATTGCAACCCCTGCAACCCCTGTAGTTACGCCCCTGTATCTATCTATCTATCTATCTATCTATCTATCTATCTATCTATCTATCTATCTATCTATCTTTAATCTATTTTTCTATACATAATAACAAAAAATATGTAATATATGTAATACATAGTATAATATTATCTATCTATTGTCATATCTATCTATCTATCTATCTATCTATCTATCTATCTATCTATCTATCTATCTATCTATCTATCTATCTATCTATCTATCTATCTATCTATCTATCTGTCTATCCTATACATAACAACATATAAATTACAACCCTGCAGTGGGGCATTATGGGAAATGTGAATTGTGTTTTCTCCGGTAATTGTCTCTGCTGGAATCTTGAATGGTATTTTCTATGAACAGTCTCTGTACACAAATACAACAAAGAAGTATCACCGAGTAGTTTTTATAGTCGCTGTTTGTCTTTGTTCCTTTATAAAGAATGAATTTTCAATTATCAGAGCTTTTCAGCCAATCAGATTCAATCTTCTATTCTTCCAGTTGTCATTTTCTTTCCGGCTATTTCCACATGGGTACTAAATGGGTTGCTATAGTACAAGGCCTGTAGATGAGAAATACGGGGCCCCAAATCCCCAGCCAATCAGCTTCAGTATTTCCTTGTAGTAGCATGAGCTTCCCCTCCTATTGGAAATAAGTCCTCTGATCATAGTTATGGGCCAATAGGAGATTGCAGGAGGCGGGAGAGCTCTTGACACTACCAGAAGGTGTTGAAAATGATTGAGATTTGGAGGACCCAAGATTCTATAGTGGTCATGTATCATTGTCACGGCCATCCCAGTACCTTTACGGTGATGGCAGGTGATAGGTGTTTATAGGGCGCCGCGGACAGCTGTTATTTCAGACATTTGATTATTGAGGTCCATTGCAGTTTTTGGTAACACTGTGTCCTGTATTTTTGTCTCTTCCAGGTACCTACCAAGGTCAGTGGGCCGCGGGAATACGACAAGGGTTTGGTGTGCGTCAGAGCGTTCCCTATGGGATGGCTGCAGTTATCAGATCCCCTCTTAGGACCTCTATAAACTCGCTCCGTAGCGAGCACACCAATGGGACGGCCATGCACCCAGACGCCTCGTGCGGGGTGTCCGGCAGCCCCGCTGTCTCCAGGGGAGGGTTTGTGTTGATGGCGCACAGCGATGCGGAGATGTTAAAAAACAAGAAGAAGGGCATCTTCCGGAGGTCCATCCTCAGCGGCCTGAAGCTGCGCAAGTCGGAGTCGAAGAGCTCACTGGCCAGTCAGCGGAGCAAGCAAAGCTCATTCCGCAGCGAGGCCGGCATGAGCACCGTCAGCTCCACCGCCAGCGACATCAACTCCACCATCAGCCTGGGCGAAGGCGAGACGGAGCTGTCCGTCATCGAGGACGACATTGACGCCACCACCACCGAGGTCTACATGGGCGAGTGGAAGCACGATAAGCGATCGGGCTTTGGGGTGAGCCAGCGCTCCGATGGGTTGAAGTACGAGGGCGAATGGGCCAACAACAAGCGGCACGGCTACGGATGCATGACCTTCCCGGATGGCACCAAGGAGGAGGGAAAGTACAAGCAGAATGTTCTGGTGAGCGGAAAAAGGAAGAACCTGATACCACTCCGGGCCAGCAAGATCCGGGAGAAGGTGGACAGAGCCGTGGAGCAGGCCGAGAGGGCGAGCAACATTGCCAAGCAAAAGGCGGAGATTGCGGCGTCAAGGTGAGGAGGCAGGGTTCCTGTGCATGTGCATGCTTGGACGGAAGAGATACATGGGGAAGGGGGTGGAGATTCACCCCTAAATTGGTTAAGGCATCATTTATTTGTTTTGGTTGGAATTATATTGGACCAGAGGTGTGGCCTGCTTTACAGTGGGTTGTAGTCAGGAATGTTGGAAAATGTGTAAGTAGAGTTTTAATGTTAGGTTTAAAGGCAAGGTGAGGGCTATCGTTAGGACTGCAGTAAAGGTGTAGGTTAGGGTTTCCATTAAAGTCAGGTTTGGTGTTAAGGTTACCATTAAGGGGAGGCTCAGCGTAAGTCTTACTATTGAGTAGGGGTGCACCGATCCGACTTTTCTTGTCCTGATACCGATATCTGGCATTGTGTATCTGCTGATACCGATACCGATCCGGAACTAAACACATACACAATATGCATGTGGCTGCAGTACAGAGCAAAGCCGCTGCTTTATGTGTACGGCTCCTCCATTCACAGGCGGTGTGCATCTGATATCACGCCGCCTGTGAGCCGGGCCTATACAGGAAGTAGCGGCTCCCATCCCATACTATTACTACACCAAGTGAGGGACGGCTGAGCCGAGACTCAGCAAAACCGGATTGGGCCGTGGATTGGCGGCTCCGTGCAAGTAAGGGACGGCTGAGCCGGGACTCAGCAAAACCGGATCGGCCCGTGGATCATTTAATTTTACCGATCCCCCGATCCAGCTATTGTGGCAGTATCGGCGCCGATATCCGATCCTAATATCGGATCGGTGCATCCCTACTATTAAGGTGACTTTTAGTGTTAAGGTTGCCAATGAGGTAAATGGTTAGTGTTAAGGATATTGTTAGGGTAATGCCTCGTACACACGCAACGATTATCGGCCGACCGATCGGCCGACTTTTGTCCAGTGTTGTTGTGTTGGTTGAAATGTGCTCTAGACTTGCACTGGACTTTTGTTGGCCAACAAAAATGTACTTCAGAAGTGATGTCATGTGCTGGTTTACTTTCCGTGTGTTCTTTCTTCTCTGAGCATGCCCAGTCTTGCTCATCAGATTTTTGTCTGCCAAAATCTGTACTGACTGATGGAAAATCGGCCGTTGTGTTGACGGCCAACAAAAATTTTATAGCCTGCACACCAGATTTTTTTCGGCCGAAAAGTCAGAGTCGGTTGTCGGAAGCATCATACTAACAAGCCGAAAATCGGCCGATCGGACGTTGGCCGAAAATTTACGGCCAATAATCGATGTGTGTGTACGAGGCTTAAGGGTTAGTGTTAGGGTTTCTGTTATGGTGTAGCTTAGTATGAGGGGATACCATTAAGATGAGAACTAGTGTTAGGGTTACCATTAAGGTTCAGGGAAAAAAAATATCCAATTGGTGCTTGGACTCTGATGTGAGTTCATACCAAGTTAGTGAGAAGACAAAAACATTCATAGAGCTCACTGGCTGACAACAGACAAGGCTACCTTCCAGTGGGTACCCCAGCAGGTTACCAAAAAAAAACATGTACTAATGGAAGGAGAACAAGACCAAGGAATAAAAGAGTCCAAATTTATTTATTAGCAATAATAAAAAACAGCTAATGCGTTTTGAGTAAGTAAAACTCTCCATTCATCAGGGCTTCAGTTAAGATAAGAACATTGAACAGACGCAAAATAGAGCTTTCCTGTGTAAATAACCTTAAATAAATCAGGAAAGTTACCGGCCAGCAATTCGCTTTTCTACTTCCTTCCATGGGCATGCACAGGGGGTGTGCTAGATGTGACTGGGCACACCCTAATCACTCTTTGCAGTGCCGATTTTCCCTACTGCCCAGGCTTCCCCATGTGCTGCGCCCCCTGCAGTCCTGCTGGCTTCCCTCCTCTCCCCCTGTCTGCTGCGAAGGTGTTTCAGGATGGAAAGCAGGGGAAGGGGCTAGTCAATATGTTATTTACCGGCCCCTTCCTTTTCTAAATGAACATAGTGAACACACTCACTTACTGTGTTCATTCATAACTATTACTGTGTTCATTCATAACTAAAGCATAGTAAAGTGTTTTACTTACTAAGTAAAACGCTTACTATGCTTCAGTTTGTTAATGAACAGGAAGCCGCTCAGCACAGAGCATTTCCCATTCATTCACTGTCCAGGGTAGCTGAGGCTGCAGAGAAAGGCGTGTGCATTTGAGCTTTGGGGTGCACACCTTAACCACTTGCCGACTGTGCACTGTACATTTACGTTGGCAAAGTGGCAGTCCCAGGCAGAATCATGTTAATAAACGTCATCTGCCTGGGAGGAGCTAGGGGGCGAGCGCTCGCCCCCGGCGGCGCACGCTCGCCCCCTAGCTCCTTCCAGGCAGATGACGCTCCTGCCCCCGATCGTCAGCAGGGAAGCTGGCGCGAGTGTCAGGCGGCTCCGATTGCCGCCTGACACCGGTGATCTCCCCCCGCTGACAAAGAAGGACGGACAGCTGATGTAAAATCAGGCACATGCGATCCTATATAGCAGGATCGCAAAGCCTCTGTGATCATCTCACCAGCCCAACCCCCCCACAGTTAGAATCACTCCCCTAGGCTCACATTTAACCCCTTGATCACCTATACTGTTAACCCCTTCCCTGCCAGTGTCATTATTACAGTAACAGTGCATATTTATAGCACTGATTATTGTAGTAATGTCACTGGCCCCCCCAAAAGTGAAAAAAATGTCAGTTAGGGGTCCGATCTGTCCGCCGCAATGTCTCAGTCCCGCTAAAAATCGCAGATGGCCGCCATTACTAGTAAAAAAAAAAACAATAAAAATGACATAAATCTTTCCCGTAGTTAATAAACGCAATAACTTCTGCTCAAACTAATCAAAATACGCTTATTGCAACTTTTTTTTTTTTTACCAAAAATATGTAGCAGAAAACAAATTGGCCTAAAATCTTAAAAAATTTAGATTTTTTATTTATTTATTTTTTGGGAATGTTATATAGCAGAATGTGAAAAATATTGTTTTTTTTTTTTTTTTTGCAAAATTGTCGCTCTTTTTTTGTTTATAGCGCAAAAAATAAAAATCGCACAGGTGATCAAATACCACCAAAAGAAAGCTCTAATTGTGGGAAAAAAAGGACGTCGATTTTATTCAGGTACAGTGTTGCACGACCGCGCAATTGTGAAAATGAAAGGGAATACAAAAGGACTCATGGCCATTTGCTAAAATTAGAAGAGAAGCGGTTTAACCTTGAACTGCGTAAAGGTTTCTATACCGTCAGAGCGGTAAGGATGTGGAACTCTCTTCCACAAGCAGTGGTATCAGCGAGGAGCATCGATAGTTTAAAGAAATTATTAGATGGGCACCTTAACAACCACAACATACAGGAGTATACAATGTACTATTGACATAAACACTTATCACATGCTCATCATAGGTTCAACTGGATGGACTGGTGTCTTTTATCAGCCTCACTAACTATGATAGTGTGAAATTAGACAACAGTTCTCAGGGCATTACACATTGAAGCTCATACTTTGTCCTGTAGCCAGTGGCGGTTTTAGGCATGGGCGAACGGGGCAGCCGCCCGGGGCGGCATTTTTTCATGACACGTGGGGGGCGGCATGACAGTGTTCCCCAACCCCCGGGCCGCGGACCAGTGCGGGCCGTGGATCAAATGGTACCGGGCCGCCCGAGGAACTTTGAACAATTTCACTGTGGCAGCCAAGCCGAGGCGCAGAGCATTGCTCCCCCCGAGCCCGCCCATTGTGTGACAATAGCGAATGAAAATTTGCTATTGTCACACTGATCCTCCTCCTGGCCAATCATCATCCTCCCGTTTCCTGATTGGCCGAAAGGCAAACCCCACGCCATTGGCCGAGGAGGAGGCGCCGCGGGAGGACTGAGGAGACGCGGGGAATCCGGGGACTGAACTGAAGAGAAGTGAGGTAAGTGCACGGACGGCTCTCGCGGGGGGAACGCTGGCGCTCTGCGTTGAAAGGTGGCACGCTGGCATCTCTACATTGAAAGGGGGGAATGCTGTGGCACTCTGCATTTATTGGGGGCATTGCTGTGGCACTCTGCATTTATTGGGGGCATTGCTGTGGCACGCTGCATTTATTGGGGGCAATGCTGTGGCACTCTGCATTTATTGGGGACATTGCTGTGGCACTCTGCATTTATTGGGGGCAATGCTGTGGCACTCTGCATTTATAGGGGGCAATGCTGTGGCACTCTGCATTTATAGGGGGCAATGCTGTGGCACTCTGCATTTATTGTTATGTTGTCATGTTATTTTTTTTTTTTTTGGGGGGGGGGGGCGCCGGGAGGGAGTCTTGCCCGGGGAGCAATTAACCACTTGCCGACCGCCGCACGACTATCTACGGCGGCGGTCAGCCCCTCACAGGCAAAGTGACGTAGGTCTACGTCGCTCGCCTGTGAGGGTTTAGGGAGCGAGCGCGCGCCGCCGGAGGCGCGCTCCCGCTCCCGCGTGGTCACGGACCCCCCTGCGCGTGTGACTGGCGGACCCGATCGCCGCCGGCCACTCTGCGATCGGCGGGGGAGAGGGAGAAAGTCAGGCAGCTTGTGTAAACAAGCTGCCTGTCATTCTCCTCTCTGTATGAGAGCTGATCACATGGATCTACTATGTAGATCCATTGATCACTCTGCATACAGTTGAAGCCACAGCCAATCACAGTTAGAATCACGCCCCTAGGGACACACACAGCCCCTCCCTCTCAAATAAAGTTAACCCCTTCACTACCAGTGTATTTTTACAGTAACAGTGCATATATATAGCACTGATTACTGTAGAAATGTCACTGGTAACCCCAAAAGTGTCAAAAATGTCAGTCAAGGGTCCGATCTTTCCGCCACAATGTCGCAGTACCGCAAAAAAAATCGCAGATCGCCGCCATTACGCGTTAAAAAAAAAAACAACAAAAATGACAAAAATCTTTCCCTTTGTTAGTAAACGCAATAACTTTTGCGCAAACCAATCAAAATACGCTTTTTGCGATTTTTTTTACCAAACATAGGTAGCATAAAACAAATTGGCCGAAAATATTAAAAAATTTTGATTTTTACATTTTTTTTTGGGGGAATTTCATATAAAAAAAAGGGAAAAATATTGCTATTTTTGCAAAATTTACGCTCTTTTTTTGTTTATAGCGCGTGATCAAAAAATCGCACAGGTGATCAAATACCGCCAAAAGAAAGCTCTGTTTGTGGGAAAAAAAGGATGCCAAATTCGTTTAGGTACAGCGTCGCACGACCGCGCAATTGTCCGTTAAAGTCACGCAGTGCCGAATCGCAAAATACCCTCTGGTCGTTTAGCAGCCAAATCCTCCGGGGCTTAAGTGGTTAATGTAGAACCGCCACTGCCTGTAGCAGATATATTACAGTGGAATTTACTGTGGAGATATAAAAACATACTAAATATATAAGAGTAGTTAGTTAACAACTACATTGAATAAAAATAATAAGCATTTGATTAGGTACAGGTTTCACCATCAGATAGCCATCTGTCCCATATCTTTGTATAATTGAGTGGACATCCTCTGTGTGTGTGTAGATCAATTTCTTATATGGGAGGGTGTCATTATTCTCTTTTCTCCAGCACTGGACCGTGGGCCAGTATTTACCTAGCCAGGAAAAGCATTTCACGCCAAAAATTAGAGGGGAACTTACCAATATCCAGATCCGGAAGCAGAGCTTGGGTTCTAAGTCAATTGACAAGCCCATTTTGTCATTTCGCAAAACGGGAATCACTTGGACCCAAAAAGTTTGAATAAGCCAGAAGGTCCGATCAAATGATAGAAAGAGCCAGGTGCATTTCTTCCCAATCAGTGTCCCCCATAACTTCAATGTCACCCTCCCCTCTGTTTTTAGCTTTATAAGCCAATGCTGTAGCATTGGGGAGCCAGAGAGTGGAGTAGTTTGTGGATGTCAATTTAATGTTAATTTAGTGGATTCTAGGCCCAGGATTGTATCCAGCGCTAGAGGAGTAGTCAAGGAGAAAGTAATGGCAATAAACTGGGTTCATAAGGCATGTCGAAGTTGTAGATGTCTAAATAAAAAGTGATTGGGGAGGAAGAATTCATCCTTGAATGCTTGGAATATCTTGGGTTCAATGGGAGTCATACCTTGGTGTATGTACAGTGCCTTGAAAAAGTATTCACACCCCTTGGAATTTTCCACAATATGTCATGTTACCACCAAAAACTTAAATGTATTATATTGGGGTTTTATGTGATAGACCAACACAAAGTGGCACATAATTGTGAAGTGGAAGTAAAATGATAAATGGTTTTCAACATTTTTTACAAATAAATATCTGAAAAGTGTGGCGTTCATTTGTATTCAGCCCCCTTTCTTCTGATAACCCTAACTAAAATCTAGTGGAACCAATTGCCTTCAGAAGTCACCTAATTAGTCCATTTGTGTGTAATTTAATCTCAGTATAAATACAGCTGTTTTGTGAAGCCTTCAGAGGTTTGTTATAGAACCCTAGTGAACAAACGGCATCATGAAGGCCAAGGAACACATTAGTGATTGACCGATATCGTTTTTTCATTGTCGATACTGATATTTTGGTCATCGCGTATCGGTATCTGCCAATATGGGCCGATATTTTCGTACTATTAAAAATATATATATATATATTTTGTTTTACTTGACAGGTACTCTTGTGGAGGGATCTTGGGGTCTAAAAGACCCCAAACCCCTCCTCTGCACTTAAAAGCATTCAAAACGGCAAGTTTGGCTGTTTTGAATGTTGTAATTTTTTCTAAATCTGGCGCCAAGTACCCGGAAGTGATGTCATGCCATCACTTCCGGGTTTTTGCATGGAGACCCTATCAGAGCCGAATGTTGCTTTGATCGGGTCTTCGGTGGCCGTGCAGGCTGGTTGCCCAGGTGTCCCGGTGGGACAGTACACCCAGGGGAGCGCAGGAGGCGATGGAGGGGGGGACAGGGACGTCCCCTCCCACTCCTTGTAATGACAGCCGAGCGGCTTCTCAACCGCATCGGTTGTCATTACAAGACAGCCGAACGTTGGCTATGGACGACGGTACCGGGGTGATGCCTGTAGCTGCAGGGATCACTCCGGTACAAGCCTTTTCTGAAATATCGGTAATATATATGTATAGAGCTGCAAGAAAAAGTATGGGAACCCTTTGGAATGATATGGATTTCTGCACAAATTGGTCATAAAATGTGATCTGATCATCATCTAAGTCACAACAATAGACAATCACAGTCTGCTTAAACTAATAACACACAAAGAATGAAATGTTGCCATGTTTTTATTGAACACACCATGTAAACATTCACAGTGCAGGTGGAAAAAGTATGTGAACCCTTGGATTTAATAACTGGTTGAATCTCCTTTGGCAGCAATAACGTTTCCTGTAGTTGCAGATCAGACATGCACAACGGTCAGGAGTAATTCTTGACCATTCCTCTTTACAGAACTGTTTCAGTTCAGCAATATTCTTGGGATGTCTGGTGTGAATCACTTTCTTGAGGTCATGCCACAGCATCTCAATCGGGTTGAGGTCAGGACTGACTGGACCACTTCAGAAGTCGTATTTTCTTCTGTATAAGCCATTCTGTTGTTGATTTACTTCTATGCTTTAGGTCATTGTCCTGTTGCAACACCCATCTTCTGTAGAGTTTTAGCTGGTAGACAGATGGCCTTAAAGCGGTAGTATACTCATTTTTTTTTACTTTAACCTACAGGCAAGCCTATAATAAGGCTTACCTGTAGGTACAATTAATATCTCCTAAACCTGCACGGTTTAGGAGATATTTGCCCTGCATGCAGCCACTGACGCTAGCGGCGCATGCGCTCTGAAGGTCCGGGGGACCAGACAAATCAGGGATAAAGTTGTGGAGAAGTTTAAAGCAGGTTTAGGTTATATAAAATATCCCAAACTTTGAACTGTTCAATTCATCATCCAAAACACAACTGCAAACCTACCAAGACATGGCCGTCCACCTAAACTGACCGGCCGGGCAAGGAGAGCATTATCAGAGAAGCAGCCAAGAGCTGGTAACTCTGGAGGAGCTGCAGAGATCTCACAGCTCAGGTGGGAGAATGTTCCCAGGACAACTATTAGTCGGCATTCCATAAATCTGGCCTTGGAAGAGTGGCAAGAAGAAAGCCATTGTTGATAGAAAGCCATGCAGTTTGTGAGAAGCCATGTGAGGGACACAGCAAACATGTGAAAGAAGGTGCTCTGGGCAGATGAGACTAGGGCCGAAACAACTAATCAATTATGAAAATAGTTGTCAACTATTTTCATAATTGATTAGTTGGTCGGCCGATTAGACCCCATTCACACTAGCGCGACTTGGTCGCCTGACAAGTCGCGGTGGGTCGCTCACCATTGAATAGTACAGGACCCGTTCTAATTATAGGAGCGACACAAGTCGCTCCGACTTAGAAAAAGGGTCCTGTACTACTTTGGGGCGACCTGGAGGCGACTTGCATTGACTTCAATGATATGAAGTCCGTGCATGTCACGCCGAGGTTGCGGTGCACGCTGTGCACCGCGACTTCACAGGTCACCCCAGCAAGTCGTGTCGCCCCTGTCTGAACGGGGTCTTAGTTGTCCTGCATACAGAATGCATTATTTGTTTACATATCAGGAAATACAGTGCAGCAAACATACAGCTCAGTACACCGTCCATACATGTCAGTCAGTGCCTGAGAACATGTGATTGTGAATGTGTGAGGAGCAATGTTCACCTTTGGGAACATGTTCCATCCATAGGATTAGTAAGCTGGCTCCTAAATTCGAAGCAAATTTGTAAAGCCCTGCCTAATGGGCCATACACACTATAAGATTTTCTGAAGACTTTTTCCTTTAGATTTACCAAAACCATATAATATAAGGTCAAACCTAAACACTTTCAATTTGTATGCAATCTGGCAGGCCCTTGCACTACATAGAAAAGGTAAATCTGAAGGAAATCTGCCAACAAAAGTTGGATAGTGTGTATCCAGCTTTAGATTGTACGCTTCTTGAGGGCAGGGACTGATGTGAATGTACAATATATATGTAAAGCACATTGTAAATTGATGGTACTATATAAGTACCTGAAATAAATAAATGAGTATTAGGAGGTTCCATTAAAGGGAGGATTGGTGTTAAGGTTACCATTAAGGTTCTGGTTAGTGGTAGGGTTACTATGTAGGTTCTGATTAGTGTTAGGGTTACTATTAAGGTTCTGGTTAGTGGTAGGATTACTGTTACGGTTCAGGTTAGTGTTAGGATTACTATTAAGGTTCAGGTTAGTGTTAGGGTTACTATTAAGGTTCAGGTTAGTGTTAGGGTTACTATGTAGGTTCAGGTTAGTGTTAGGGTTACTATTAAGGTTCAGGTTAGTGTTAGGGTTACTATGAAGGCTCTGGTTAATGGTAGGGTTACTATGAAGATTCGGGTTAGTGTTAGGGTTACTATTAAGGTTCAGGTTAGTGTTAGGGTTACTATGTAGGTTCTGGTTAGTGTTAGGATTACTATGAAGTTTCTGGTTAGTGTTAGGGTTACTATGAAGGTTCAGGTTAGTGTTAGGGTTACTATGAAGTTTCAGGTTAGTGTTAGGGTTACTATTAAGGTTCAGGTTGGGGTTACTGTGAAGGTTCAGGTTAGTGTTAAGGTTACTCTTAAGATTCAGGTTAGTTTTAGGGCTACTTTTAAGGTTCAGGTTAGTGTTAGGGTTACTATGAAGCTTCAGGTTAGTGTTAGGATTACTATGAAGGTTCTGGTTAGTGTTAGGGTTACTAAGAAGGTTCTGGTTAGTGTTAGGATTACTATAAAGTTTCTGGTTAGTGTTAGGGTTACTATGAAGGTTCAGGTTAGTGTTAGGGTTACTATGAAGTTTCAGGTTAGTGTTAGGATTACTATGAAGGTTCTGGTTTGTGTTAGGGTTACTATGTAGGTTCTGGTTAGTGTTAGGATTACTATGAAGGTTCTGGTTAGTGTTAGGGTTACTATGAAGGTTCAGGTTAGTGTTAGGGTTACTATGTAGGTTCTGATTAGTGTTAGGATTACTATGAAGGTTCTGGTTAGTCTTAGGGTTACTATGAAGGTTCTGGTTAGTGTTAGGGTTACTATGAAGGTTCAGGTTAGTGTTGGGGTTACTATGAAGGTTCAGGTTAATGTTAGTGTTAGGTTTACTATTAAGGTTATAGTGTTAGGTAGTGTTATAGTTATGGTTAATGTGTTAGGGTTGCTGTTAGGTGAGAATTAAAGTGATGAAAAGGATAGATGCTGGATGTCCTTCAGCCAAGAAATGAGGTCTCTATCTGACTTGCTGCACCTTCTAATGCACATTATGAGAAGCTCACAGTGTGCAGTGAAATCAGAGGAAGCCATTTCAGTCCAGGAGTGGAGCCGCTACAACTGTGCAAGACTGAAGGGGGGGGGGGGGGGACAAAGTTCCACTTTAATGAATATTTATTGGACAGCTATAGAGTGTTTAGTACATAAAGTATATCTGGAGTTGCACTAGTCGCAGGGCAGTAAGTTGTATCTGAGCACCTGCAGCTGTCACACGGAGGGAATTCCTCTGCTTGACCCAGTTCCCCTCCTAATCCATTAAAGCCTGTTGTGTTCACCTGTCCGCCCTCTCTGATCACCTTGATGCGCCGTCAGTGCTGTCGTCTCCCTTTTCAGACTCTCAGATCTGACAGAGCGCACGGGGGACTCGCTTTGTGCTGCCACCCACCTACCATGTGTGTGCAGCGCTGGGCTCCAGTGATTCATCACCTGTGTGATCGGAGTGGCTCTGGGGAAAGTGGGGGGGAGGGGGAGGTGCAGCGACACCCATTAAAATCCAGACAGATCATGTGCCAATAAAAAGAGAATAATGCCCCATACACACGTGCAGATTATCTGCAGACTTACCAAAACCATATAATATGAGGTCAAACCTAAACACTTTCAATTTGTATGCAATCCGGCAGGCCCTTGCACTACATAGAAAAGCTAAGTCTGCAGACAAAAGTCTGCAGATAATCTGCACGTGTGTACGGGGCATAACGCTTTGCACACTAAAAAGGAGAACGGAGAGAGGCGAGACAGAAAAAGTGATCAGACATTACTGGTGTCTGAGATTTGTTGTAAGGAATGATAATTCTCATGTAAGGCAAGGTCAAGATAGAACATTCTGCTTCTATGGGGTCTTGAAAACATAGTTTCCATCGCACACAATATCATCCCACCTGGCAGTGATCTCATTGCAATCAGCAGTTCAAGTGTCCTCTAAAACATCAAATCTTAACAAATGTCCTGTCATCAGCAATCGGGGAAATAGTGATTACTGTTCTGCAGACAACCCAAAATTTGGGATTTTATTTTACTTTCAATGATCACGGTAACGGGTAAACTAATAGAGAGGGTGACTCTCCCTAACACAGGGGTAGAGGTAATAATAAAAAACCTGATAGGGGTTCTAATCCCTCTCCGCTCTATAAAAAAACGTAAAAAAAGTTTTGCCTTAACCACTTCAGCCCCGGAAGGTTTTACCCCCCTCCTGACCAGGCCCTATTTTGCGATTCGGTACTGCATTAATTTAACGGATAATTGCGCGGTCGAGCGACGATGTTCCCAAATTAAATTGATGTACTTTTTTTCCCACAAATAGAGCTTTCTTTTGGTGGTATTTGATCACCTGTGCGATTTTTATTTTTTGCGCTATAAACAAAAAAAGAGCGACAATTTTGAAAAAATAACAATATTTTTCACATTTTTTTATATGAAATTCTCAAAAAAAATGTAAAAATCAAATTTTTTTAACATTTTAGGCCAATTTGTTTTCTGCTACATATTTTTGGTAAAAAAATATCGCAATAAGCGTATTTTGATTGGTTTGCGCAAAAGTTATCGTATCTACTAACTACGGGAAAGATTTATGTCATTTTTATTGTTTTTTTTTAACTAATAATGGCGGCAATCTGCGGTTTTTAGCGGGACTGCGACATTGCGGTGGACAGATCAGACCCCTAACTGACATTTTTGACACTTTTGGGGGTACAAGTGACATTACTACAGTAATCAGTGCTAAAAATATGCACTGTTACTGTAATAATGCCACTGGCAGGGAAGGGGTTAACCCTATGGGTGTTCAAAGGGGTTAATGTATGCCTATATGCTTACTGACTGTGTGTGTGTGTGGGGGGGGGGAGGGGGGTTCTGCTGTGACAGGCACAGACAGAGTACAGTTTCAGCTTAGCTGAAACTGCTGATCTGTCCCTGCCTGTCTCGCAGAAGATCTGCCTGCTTTGTTTGCATAAGCAGGCGGGTCTTCTCTCCGTTTACCGGACAATCGCAGGAGGAAGTCGGCAATTGCTGTTCTCTCCACCAGCGGCCCACCTCCTGCTGTGTCTAAACACGCACGCGCCGCCGAGACTACATGCACTCCAGTCACGTAGTACTACGTGACTGGACGCAGGGGAGCCGCTCTGCTGCAGTAATATTACTGTGGGAGGTCGGCAGTGTTGGGGTAGTTACTCAAAAAATGTAACTAGTTACTAGTTACTTCTGTAAATTGTAATGAGATTACTTTACTAGTTACTGCATTTGAAAAGTAACTTCACTACTTATTACTTTACTTTCCTCTTTCTTAATTGACCGTGTAGAAGAAGATACATGACACCCTTTCTGCATCGAGTTTATTGTATAAACACAGGCTTTGGGAAACATGAGAACAAAACCTGAAAAAAACAGAATAAAACATAAAGTGCAACAAAAAGTCATAAACTTCATCCCTCTCTATTCTTCGAAATAACGATTGTATCGCATGGCTTGGGTAACGCAGGAAAGCACGTTCCTATAGCCTAGTAAAGTAGTGTAGTTACCTCCTATAGCCTAGTAAAGTAGTGTAGTTACCAATATTAGTATTGTAACTAGTTACTTTACTTAGTTACCAAAAAAAGTAATGTAGTTACTGTAATCAGTTACTTTGTAACTAGTTACCCCCAACACTGGCGGTCGGCAAGTGGTTAAGTTATACTATAAGGCAGGGATGGGGAACCTATGGCCGGGGGGCCGTATGCGGCCCTCAAAGTCATTTGGTCCGGACCCCCGTGCAGCTGAGTCTGTGTCTCTCAGCTGATCTGTCAGAACAGAGCTGATGCTTCCTATATAGTTCCGGCTCTGTTCTCACAGTCTGAGTGAGTCACAGGCGGAGTGATATCAAATGCACTCCGCCTGTGACCAATACAGGAAACATCGCCCCTTCCTCCAGCGAGGCGCCGCTGCTAACCAGCATTTCCCGCCAGCAGCACATACAGCAGTACCAGCCAGAGCCAGCTGTAGCCACAAGCAGTACCAGCCAGCTGTAGCCACAAGCAGTACCAGCCATCTGTACCTGCCAGCAGTTCTTTTCAAAACTTACCACCACAAAGAGTCGACTGCGCTCCAGACTGATCGACTCAAACCTGGAAAACCAGTTGCGAGTAGCAACATCGTCAATACCAGCTAACATCACACACCTCACCAAAGAGAAGCAGTTGCAGCCATCACATTAGGGGTGAGTCAATTAAATGTTTGACCAAATATAACACATTTTTAAGTTGATAATTTTGTATGGCCCCCGAATGAGTTTATAAATACCCAAATGGCCCTTGGCAAAAAAAAGGTTCCCCACCCCTGCTTTAAGGGTTAGTGTTAGGGTTATTATTATTATTATTATTATAATATAGGATTTATATAACGCCAACAGTTTGCTTAGCGCTTTATAACATGAGGGCAGACAGTACAGTTTCAATACAATTTAATACAGTAGGAATCAGAGGGCCCTGTTTGTTAGAGCTTACAATCTAGGAAGGAGGGGTCAAGTGATACAAAAGGGAATAGCTGGGGTGGGGGTGGGGGGCGGGTTAGCTTATGGAGAAAATAAAAGTACAGTTGTTAGGGGAGGGCAGGATAGGCTTCTCTGAAGAGAAGAGTTATCAGGGATCGTCTAAAAGTGGACAGAGTAGGACAGTGTTTCTCAACAATTTTTCAGTCAAGGCACCCTTAAAAAATGATGGACAGTCTTGAGGCACCCTTTAAAAATTATAGACAGTCTCTAGGCACCCTTTAAAAATTATGGACTGGGGGGGGGGGAGTGGGAGGAGGGAGTATAGGGCCATTTTGTATTAAGGTCTGGAGTGGGTTGCCTTTTGTATTCTTTTTCCCATTCCCTTCCCTCCCCCCTCTTCTTCCTTTTTGTGGAGGCGACGGGGGGAGAGGGCTGGTGAGTGTACTGGTCCAGTGGGTGGACATGGATCGGAACGTTAGGGTGGTTGCCCCCTGGGAAGTTATGGACAGAAGGTGGCACATGGTAGTGGGTCACCAAATTCCATACATCTAACAAGATCTGGACAGTTGTCCAACCCTCTGTGAGGATAACCTCTTTGGGAAGGGTAACGGGGTGGGATGGGGAAGGGGCGGGGGCGTCTTTTTTTTTTTTTCTTTCCTCCCCTCTGTAGGTCTTCTCTTAAGGAAAAGAGGTGCTAGCTGCTCCATTGGTTGCCCATGACTCTGGTAAACCTAGTGTCATACAATGTTAGAGGCCTGAATACACCTAGCAAAAGACAAGAGGTTACTAAAGAATTGCATCATTATGGGGCTAGAGTAGTCTGCCTACAAAAAGCCCATATTACACATACATCAGGGATTAAATTGTCTTCCCGGTTTTTTTCCTATATGGTTCTATGGCAACTCTGGTTCGAGCCATTCACGGGGAGTGGCGATTGGATTTGATAGGAGCACTGTGTTTACATTGAAGGAGCAGCTAGCAGACCCTGAGAGGAGGGAAGATTATTCATTATGAAGTGTACCTTTGCAAATATTTACTCCCAAAAAAAGATCCAAAATAGATCTTGAGGAAAACCCTGAAAAGATTGATGACATTCAATAAAGAGGGGAGGCTTATTGTAGCAGGAGCGGGAGAGCTAAATATGTGGTTGGACCCATGTCTGGATTAATCAATGGGGACTTTCCCTCTCCCATTACAAAGGCAGAATGAAACTAGAAGATTATTGGGGGAGTATCAACTAATGGATGCCTGGAGGGTGAAACATCCAGAACTTAGAGATTACACTTGCTATTCTTCAGTACATGGGTCTTATTCAAGGATCGATTACATTTTAATAGAGCTTCAACTCCTAGTCTCCCATAAGGATGCAATAATTAAGCCCATTACACTCTCTGATCAGGTCCCGGTGATAGTGCAGTTAGATCTATTTTCAGCAGCACCTAGAGGTAGAGCCTGGAAACTGAACGTTTCTCTCATTCAGGATCCTAAGATAGTTGAGAAAGTAGAGAAGGAGATGGAAACCTTCTTCGTTATCAATGATACACCAAAGATTTCAGGAACTACCCCAATGGGAATAGCATAAGGCTTTTATAAGGGGGATAATAATAGGGATTGGGACACAAAGAAAAAAGGAAAAGAAGGAGAGGATGAACCAAATACTTAGGGAGATACATACATTGGAACAACGGACTAGACCCAAAGGCATCCCAGAGAAGTTTGAGCTAATTGAGAAGAGAGGGGAATTGACGGCACTTATGGAGCAGGAGACAAAAAGCGAATTTCATATAGTTATGAAAGAAAAATATCAATGGAGAAAAAACCTGGGAAATGGCTAGCAAAAGCAGTGAGGGAGGAAAAAAACACATCCCATATTCCCAAAATTAAAAGTGAGAATGGAGAAATTGTGCATTCGTCCCCAGGTATTGCCCAGATGTTCCACTTGTATTACAGTCAGCTCTACAATGTTAGACAGAAAGAGAAAGGTAGGGATAGAGGTAAGGAAGATCTGGCTGCGAGGGAATACCTGCAGGAGCTTGATCTCCCAAGACTACCCAGAGAGGAGTTAGAGGATCTAGAAGCCCCGATCACATGGGAAAATTTGGGGTGGGCGATAAAGAACATGGCCCTGGGGAAGAGCCTGGGTCCTGGTGGATACTCAATCTTGTATTATAAATGGTTTCAAAAAACTACAGTCCCCAAATTACTACCTCAACACACTGGGGGAAGGGGAGAATTTAGGAGAGGAGTCTCTGCTTGCCTACATAACTCTTATTTTGAAGGAAGGGAAAGACCCTACAACACCAGTGAGTTATAGACCAATTTTTCTTTTAAATACAGATATAAAAATCTTCGCAAAAATAATACCAGAAAGATTAAAACCTTTACTACCAAAATGGATATATAATGATCAGGTGGGCTTCGTGTCTGGTCAGGAGGGGAGGGACAACTGCCTTTAATCACTCCTTTTGATCCACGAAGCAAAAAAAGAAGGGCATACCAGCTGTACTATTGTCTATAGACTCCGAAAAGGCCTTTGACAGGGTCAATTGGGGTTTCATGTTTGAAGCTCTGAGATACCTAGGCACTGGAGAAAGGATGATAAGATGGATCTCTGCCTTTTTGAATGGCAGTTTGTCCCCCCCCCCCTATGAACTATATAACGGGACTAGACAAGGGTGCCCCCTTTCCCCAATGTTGTTTGTCCTAGCTCTAGAACCCTTATTGGCAACAATTCAAAAAATCAGGACATTAGAGGGGTTAGAATGGGGAGTAAGGAGTACAAGGTGGCCGCATATGCCGAGGATGTACTATTCTTTATCTCTAACCCCAGGCTAACACTCCCGGTATTGATGGAGGAATTAGGGAGATATGGGATACTATCAAAATTTAAGGTTAACATAGCTTAATTGGAGATCTTGAATATTACAGTACCAAAGAGAGAGCAACAGGCAATTCAGCCTAAATTTCCCTGCGTATGGTGTAGAGAGGAACTGGGATACCTTGGAATTAAATTACCTACACCGTTAGTGACTCTGTATAAGGCTAATTATATGCCAATGTTAAATAAGGTGAAGGAGCAGCTGAACTCCATGAGACCTTTTTCATGGTTGGGTAGAATAAATGCGGTAAAAATTAACATTCTTCCCAAACTTATATACATATTCTAAATGGTCCCAATCGCCCTCCCCAGGCCTACTTTAGGAAGTTAAGGGCAATGGTATTAAAATATATATGGGTACACAAACGCCCGAGAATCGCCTATGCAGTACTAACAAAGAGAAAGGGGTCCGGGGGGTACCTGCGCCTGATTTAAAAAAATATTATCAGGCAATTTATATAGCACGAATAGCAGATTGGATACACAATAAGGAAGGTAGGAGTTGGGTGGAAATTGAGTGCGCACAAAGCAAGGTAGACTTAGGAAGGATGGCTTGGGTGCCATGAATATATCAAGACTTGGTCAATAACACGAGTGCTTTGACTAGGAGCACGTTAAGAATTTGGGACAGTTTATGTAGACTATTTCACTGGGAATATAATGCACCGTTGATTTCATTAATAGACACAAATTAATTTAAACCAGGGAAAGAGGACTATCTATATTTTGTTAGATGGGGAAAAAAAGGAGGTGATACAGTTAAAAGATGTAATGGTAGGAAATAGATTGTGCACTTTTTTTGAACTAACACAAAAATGGGGGAATATGCCACTTTATAAATGGAGATATATACAAATTCAGCACTTTGTGCACTCCCTACCGCAGCCTCTGCGGGGAAGGGATAATACAAGACCAATGGAGAAACAGTTTAGTTCTCCCGTATGTACCAAGCATAGCATATCCAAAATATATAAGATTGTATTAGGGGAAACAGAGTCTGTATACCCACCTTATCTAGGGATATGGAAACAGGAACTAGGACCCCTCATAGACGAGGAAAAGAGGAAGAAAGTGTTGAAATTAGCTTGTTACTCATCGGTTGATTTATGGACAACAGAGATGTGTTACAAGCTTTTTGCTAGATGGTAGCTCACTCTGCAGAGGGCCCAGATGTTCAGGGCAGAGATATCCCTAACTTGTTGGAGGGGGTGCGGAGCTTCTGGGACCTTCGTGCATCTGTGGTGGGAGTGCACAAAGATTCAAGTTTTTTGGGAAGGGATTATTAGGTTAATTTACTAGATTACAGAGACTGTATTCAGGTGGAACCTTGGAGTTGCCTGTTTCTCAACACAGAGAAAAAGATGATGATATATAAGAATACGCTAGTGCCTCACCTACTGAATGCAGCTAAAACCCTGATTCCGGCATTTTGGCGGTTGCCAGAAGTCCCGAGTATAAGGGACCAGGCTGTAAGGGTGGATTGGGAAAGATCCATGGAGGAAACGATGTATACAGTGGAGGACTCCTGCAAAAAATATCTGTATATACTGTATGGGGGGGACTGGCTGAAGTTTAAAAAAAACTAAGGACTATATAAAGATGTTGGGTGTTTGAGGTTGATAACAGAGACAGCTTAGGGAGCAGAATGACCTGGGCCTGAGAGACCAGGATCAAGGTCAGGAACTATGATGCTTAAAGCGGAGTTCCGGCCACTAAATTTTTTTTTCAATAAAAATACCCCCGGGACAGTCAGGGCTAGTACATTCCACAATGGATAGCCTCTGTACTGTCCCGGGTCGCACTTACCTTTTAGAAGAAATACTTACCTTGAAAATGTATTCTCCAGCGCTGCCATCTCGGATGTGGGCAGCTGAAGCCAGCGCGTCCTCTTCTGCGTCCTCTACCGTGTCCTCTTCTCCCAGAATGCCCTGCACCGGCCCCACTCGTCACTTCCGGTGCGGGCGCGTCATCCCTCCACAGCTTCTGGGCATGCCCAGAAGCTGTTTAGCAGGGAATGAGGTGCCGCACCGGAAGTGACGAGCGGGGCCGGTGCAGGCCCATTGATTCCTGGGAGTGATGACATTCAGCTCCCAGGAATCAATGCAAAGAGGAAGTGACGGCGCGGGCCGCGGCCACAGAGGGAGGAAGTGGAAGAAAGGTGGGTATATTTTTCTTCAATAACAAGGTAAGTAAACAAAAAAAAATCGTAACTATCCATTTAGTTTTCAGGTGACCAATAGCAAGCGGATGGCCCAAAATCGATTATGTCGATTTTGTGGCCGGAACTCCACTTTAAGAGAAAATGAGTATGATAGAGTGTGTAGGTAGCAGAGAATGCAATAAGAAGGGATTGGGATATTGATTTTTTTTTTTTTTTTTTGTGGTTGGGGGGAGGGGTGAGAAGGGGGGGGTGCTAATATAGAAAGATTGAAAACTGAACAAAATGTTAATATACAAAAAAAAAAGAAAATACCTGTGGCGAGACAGAGAAGAAATCTTCAGATAAGACATTCAGGTGGAGCAGGGTTGGAAGTGCTCCCATCTAAATAAATAAACCCCACTTCTAGAAAGAACCCCACCAGCAAACGTGCCACCCAGCAAAGGGTTACCATTAAATTTCAATATTAGGGTGAAAGTTAGTGTCAAGATTAATGGAAAGGTGAGGAACTATTTCCATAGTGTCACTTTTACACCCTTGATCAACGTTATTTGCAAGCCGTGTTTTTCAATTTTTAATAATCCATGTATTTCAGCTCTAATTCACTTTATTGTTCATTTTGTATGTCATATATTTGTAAGTAGACACGTGATGTGTCAATTTATCCACTATTTTTAATGAATTGAATAAAAATATATTTTTATACAACTGTATGTGTGGTAGCCTATATAGTCCCACCTCTAGGGGGTTTTTTTGCCTTTTGTTCACATTACATAGGGACGATGGCAACCCACATCCTGGGTTCTGAATAATTGGGGATCATCTACATATATATGTAATGTAGTCTACGTGGAAAGCACATTGGGTGAATACACAGGAACACAATTAGGAAACAATGATGGAGAGTTGTCACCCTTTAGCAGGATGTGCCTAAACAAAAACATATAACCTTTATGACAGAATCACCAGCGAATATTTTACGGACTTTTGAAATGACGATACCAGGTTAAAGATTATACAAGATTTTAGTGTTTGGGTTTTCATTTACTTGACTTCTTAAATTAATGCATAAAGGTATTAGGTGATATACAGTGCCTTGAAAAGGCATTCATACCCGTTGAAATTTTCCACACTTTGCTATGTTACAACCAAAAACGTAAATTTATTTTATTCAGATTTTATATAATAGACCAACACAAAGTGGCACATAATTGTGAAGTGGAAGGAAAATGATAAATGGTTTTCAAAATTTTTTACAAATAAGTATGTGAAAAGTGTGGTGTGCATTTGTATTCACCCCCCTGAGTCAATACTTTGTAGAACCAACATTCACTGCAATTACAGCTGCAAGTCTTTTTGGGGATGTCTCTACCAGCTTTGCACATCTAGAGAATGACATTTTTTGCCCATTCTTCTTTGCAAAATAGCTCAATCTCTGTCAGATTGGATGGAGAGCGTCTGTGAACAGCAATTTTCAAGTCTTACCACAGATTCTTAATTGGATTTAGGTCTTGACTTTGACTGGGCCATTCTAACACATGAATTTGCTTTGATCTAAACCATTCCATTGTAGCTCTGGCTGTAAATATAGGGTCATTGTCCTGCTGGAAGGTGAACCTTCACCCTAGTTTCAAGTCTTTCGCAGACTCTAATAGGTTTTCTTCTAAGATTACCCTGTATTTGGCTCCATCCATCTTCCCATCAACTCTGACTAGCTTTCCTGTCCCTGCTGAAGAAAAGCATCCTCACAACATGATGCTACCACCACCATGTTTTACGGTGGGGATGGTGTGTTCAGGGGGATGTGCAGTGTTAGTTTTCTGACACACATAGCGTTTTGCTTTTAGGCCAAAAAGTTAAATTTTGGACTCATCTGATCAGAGCACCTTCTTCTACATGTTTGCTGTGTCCCCTACATGGCTTCTCACAAACTGCAAATGGGACTTCCTATGGCTTTCTTTCAACAATGGCTTTCTTCTTGCTACTCGACCATAAAGGCCAGGTTTGTGGAGTGCAGACTAATAGTTGTACTGTTGACAGATTCTCCCACCTGAGCTGTGGATCTCTGCAGCTCCTCCAGAGTTACCATGAGCCTCTTGGCTGCTTCTCTGAATAATGCTCTCCTTGTCCGGCCTGTCAGTTTAGGTAGATGGCCATGTCATGGTAGGTTTGCAGTTGTGCCATACCTTTCCATTTTTGGATGATGGATTGAACAGTGCTATGTGAGATGTTCAAAGCTTGAGATATTTTTTTATAACCTAATCCTTTTTTAAACTTCTCCACAACTTTATCCCTGATCTGTCTGGTGTATTCCTTGGCCTTCATGATGCTGCTTGTTCACTAAGGTTCTCTAACAAACCTCTGAGGTCTTCACAGGACAGCTGTATTTATACTGAGATTCAATTACACACAGGTGGACTCTATTTACTAATTAGGTGATTTCTGAAGGCAATTTGTTCTACTAGATTTTAGTTAGGGGTATCAGAGTAAAGGGGGCTGAATACAAATGCTTTTCAGATATTTATTTGTAAAAAAAAGTTAGAAAACCATTTATCATTTTCCTTCCACTTCACAATTATGTGCCACTTTGCGTTGGTCTACCACATAAAATCCCCATAAAAGATATTTACATTTTTGGTTGTAACATGACAAAATGTGGAAAATTTCAGGGGGTATAAATACTTTTTCAAGGCACTGCACATACAAATATACTGTGTGTTAGTGTATATGAATAGAGTTTATAAAGTACATTGTATATCATCATAATTGAGTATTGTCCATGATATTATTTACAATAAATATATACAGGACCACTGCTAGGGGGTACAGACAGCCCTAACTTACTGGGCTGGGCCCCATCAGGTTAGCAGAAGGGTTCAGTAGGTGCAACTCACAGTCCACCACCAATATCCTCTGCATCTATAGCGGCGGCGGCAGCGGCGGGGGGGCGTAGCTCAGCAGAGCTCACAGCATAAAAACTTCAGAGGATCAGCTGTGAGCCATGCAGAGGGCGCCATAGCAATTCCTACAGAACGGTCCCCAGGGGCCAGTGGGTGGACCCTCTCCTGGTGAAGTTTAACTCAAAATCCTGGAGACGAGAAGAGCCTAAATATGAGTAGTGGGGGGCACAGTGTGTCAAATGGGACCAGGGGTTGCAAAGTTAGGTGTTTTGGAGAATGCATTGGTGCAAAGTAATATGTGATGGGGAATCTAGGGGTGCAAAATTTAGAGTAATGGGGGATGCAGTGGGTGCAAAGTGTTGGGCAATAGGGGGTGCAGGGGGGTGCAGAATGTAGGGCCAAGGAGATGCAGGGAGTACAGAATATGGGGTAATATGGGATGCAGGGGGTGCAGAGTGTTGGTTAATGGGGGATGCAGGGGGTGCAGATTGTAGGGTCAAGGGGGATGCAGGGGGTGCAGAATATGGGGTAATGTGGGATGCAGGGGGTACAGAATGTAGGGCAATGGGGGATGCAGGGGGTGCAGAATGTATGGCCAAGGGAGATGCAGGGAGTACAGAATATGGGGTAATATGGGATGCAGGGGGTGCAGATTGTTGGGTAATGGGGGATGCAGGGGGTGCAGATTGTAGGTTCAAGGGGGATGCAGGGGGTGCAGAATATGGGGTAATGTGGGATGCAGGGGTGCAGAATGTAGGGCAATGGGGGGTGCAGGGGGTGCAGAATGTATGGCCAAGGGAGATGCAGGGAGTACAGAATATGGGGTAATATGGGGTGCAGAGTGTTGGAGTGTGGGGTAATGGGGGATGCAGGGAGTGCAGAATGTAGGGCCAAGGGGGCACAGGGGGTGCAGAATATGGGGTAATGTGGGATGCAGGGTGCAGAATGTAGGGCAATGGGGGATGCAGAATGTAGGGCAATGGGGGATAAAGGGGGTACAGAATTTTTGGCAATAGTGGATGCAGAATGTGGGGTAATGTTGTGTGTAGAATGGGGGGCAATGTGGGATCCAAGGGGTGCAAAATGTAGGTTAATGGGGGTGCAGAATGTGGGGTAATGGGGGATCCAGGGGTGCAGTATCCAGGGGTGCAGTATGTGGGGTAATGGGGGATGCGGGGGGGGTGCAGATTGTGGAGTAATAGGGAATGTAGGGGTGCAGAAAAAGGAGTATTGGGGAATATAGGAGATACAGAGTGTGAAGTAATGGGGATGCAAAATGTGGAGTAATGGGGGTTACAAGGAGATGCAGAGTGTGGGATAATGGGGGATTAAGGGGGTGCAAAATTTAGAGTAATGGGGGATGCAGGGGGTGAAGAGTGTGGGCTATTAGGGGATGTAGAGTGTGGGTGTTGATAATTGGGGATGGAGTTTGGAGTGATGCAGTATTGGGTAGTGGAGGATATGGGAGGTGTAGAGTAAGGGGGGATACAAGGAGTACAGAGAGCAGGATAGTGGGGACTGTTGGGCAGTTGGTAGGATTGCGGTGTACCAGGGGGTCCTGTCAGGTAGGCTGTACAGGACCCCATGATTTCTTCTAGTATATATATATATATATATATATATATATATATATATATATATATACACACACACACACACACACACTGTATATACACAATCACACGCATTTGTTGTACATTATTGCCATGGCAGAGTCAGAGGCATGGTATGAATCATGCTGAGGACAGCCTGGTTCCCTGTCCAGATGGCTCCTCTCTGCCACGGCACTCCATACAGCAGGCCCCATCATGTGTGGCGTCTGTCCATAGCTGTTACTCATTATGAGTCACTTTCCAGCATCTCGGAGCTAGAGCCACTTCTGTGCACTAAACGATGCTTCTAAGCATCTATCGTCTCTCCTCTGCAAAATATGGGTCCTGGGGCAAATCCAGCGACCAAACGCCATGTGCACCGTGCCGCGTATTTTGGGATTGCAGCCTCTGTAAATTTGCAATGCAAGCCCTTCATCCTAGGAAATATGCAATGGCAGCATTTGGGCCCACAGTAGCATAATCCGAAAATGATTGTATTATTATTATTGTAGTGTATTGTTACTCAAATGATAATAATAATAAACATTTGGGGTAGGTGGGTCATCTGAGCACCACATCCCTCCAAATAACCTGTTTTGTTTATATAATTATGTTTGTAAATCACAATAAACATGTAACAAGGTTCATTTTGCTGAAAAGATTGGTATACAAAATTATAATATAGGAATTTTCTGTAAAACAATACAAATGTTCCACAAAATCATATTATACAAATGTTCTACAAAATGATATAATTCTACAAAATATTATAGAAGTGTTTTACATAATGATACAAATGTTAAACAAAAATATACTGTATTATACAAATGGTATACAGTACTATAAAATGTTCTACAAAATTATATTATGGAAATATAATACATAATAATACAAATGTTAAACAAAAATATACTGTATTATACAAATGGTATACAGTAGGGATGATCGAACTTTTGAAAAGTTTGGTTCGGCCAGAACATCCAAACTTCCCGAAAGTTCGGCCTGGATTTCAGAACCCCATTGAAATCAATGGGACCCGAACTTTGGTAATCAAAAAACACAATTTTTAAGCCCTAAAACCAAATAAATGCCCCTAAAAAGTGCCTAGGGTTCTGGGTCATGCCCCATTAACTATTAATCACACAAAAAAAGTTCTTAAAAATTGTCATTTTTGATAAAAAAGCCAATTATTGAAAAAAAAAAAAGAGGTTTTTTGATTTTGCCTTTAGCCGCCGAGTAACCCGGCCGTGACGTCATCCAGATTACTACATCTGAGACCCGATCAAAGCTGAAGTCGGCTTTGTCCAAGACTCCAACCAGCTGGCGGACGTGCCGGTTGGTTGCTCAGGAGACCCAGGCAGAGCCGCAAAAGGTGGCGGGAGGGTGGGGGCGTCCCCTCCCGCTCGCTGGGATAACAACTGAGCGGCTCTGGAGGTGCATCGGCTGTTATAACCTGAAAGCTAACTGCCGGCTCTAAAAAATGGAACCAGGTTGATGCCTCTAGATGCAGGCATCATCCCGGTACAACTACTTCTCTGAGCCGAAGTGGTTAAAAAGAGTAATAATTAAAAAAACATATTTTTTCATTTTTTAGTTTGTTAGATATTTTTGTATGCTTGGCACCTGAAAAGTTTAATATATATTTAAAAGGTTATTTACTTTGTTACCATAATGATGGTGATGTAGGGAGGTATATCCCTTTTAGATTGTAGGCTCTAAGGAGCAAGGCCTTGTGATTCCTCCTGTATTGAATTGTATTGTAACTGTACTGTCTATACCTATGTTGTAAAGTGCTGTGCAAACTGTTGGCGCTATATAAATCCTGTATAATAACAATAATAACGATGTGTGGAGACTATAATGATTACGTAGCTGGAGACACTAAGGCTGGCCATACATGGATCGACATTCAGCTGGTTCACAGACACATTTCTATCCATTTGTGGCAGGCTGGTTGTTGAGATTTCAATCTACCAATCGACTTCTATCCAACCAGAATTTTGGATTTCCCCCACTTGATCAGCACCGCAGGCTATAGCTGGCAGCAATGATCAGTGTATTCTGACGGAGGGGAAGTCTCCCCGCTGTCAGAATATATAATATGCTCCATCCACATCAAGTGTGTGGATTTGAAAATCAAGTCATTGACTTATCTATGGCCTGCTTTAGTGGGGCGTGGGAGGTTTGTAGGGCTTCAGTTCCTTTATGGTTGGGTCACCCACAGGTCTTGGGGATCTTGTAGTGGTACATATATTACCGCTATGTGGAGTCCCTGTAAAGGGATGGTTAGTGCAGCCTTCGTCTTTATGAAGACTAGGCTATGTCAGGCCAAGATCGGCAAAACTGGACTGAAGATTGGCAACACATTGACTCATCCTAAGCCCCAGGTTCGGACATTTGCATGTTGGGAACATGTGCAAAATCATGTACTTTTGCGCTATCCCACCATGCTGAGAAACAAGCTGCCACTTAGCAGCCGTATGGCAGTGCCATTAATTGTCACAGCCAAAACTGCATTATTTGGAACACATTTTTTTTTTTTTTTGGAAAACTGTTTTTTTGTGTTTTTGCAGAAATTGTGTTAATCATCTTCGATGGAGTGGTGGAGGGGGGAGGGGTGGAACCTCTTTCTTATTTTCCTGCCATTTCAGTGCTTCATAACAGATTTCCCCTCACTTCCTGTCCTGCTGACAATGTTTTACCAAACAGAAAGTAAGGAAAAGTCTCCAACAGCAAAGCTGCCAATAAAAAGAAAAAAATAGAGTGGGGGAAGGCTAGAACCCCTGAGTTTTTTTTTCTTGTATCCCTGTTACAGGTTTTCCTGCACTTCCTGTCTGATAAAACGCGGCCAACACGGCGGGCTCAGTCACCTCTAAGTGGTGGCAGAAATGTCCGCACAGTGACATGAGGGAGGTCACGTGTCCTTCACACACTCTTCCTCTGAAGTGTGACACTGATAAGGAGGCCAGGCGGCAGACCCCTTATCTAGAGACACAAAACACAGCTCTCCATCACAATGACTACAACACAGACTCAACTATTGTTCAAAGTATTCATTAAAGTGGGGGACATTGGAGTGTAAGCTCCTCTGGTGCAGAGACTGATGTGACTGACTCAGTGTTCTCTGTACAGCACTGCAGTATATGTCAGAGCTTTATAAATGTGTAATAATATGGTATAATTGGGGGGGGGGATAGGGGGGCATTAGAGTGTAAGCTCCTCTGGTGAAGAGACTGGTGTGGCTGGCTCAGTGTTCTCTGTACAGCACTATGGTATATGTCAGAGCTATATAAATGTATAATAATAGTGTGTAATTGTGGGGGGACATTAGAGTGTAAGCTTCTCTGCTGCAGAGAATGATGTGACTGGCTCAGTGTTCTCTGTACAGCACTGCAGTATATGTCAATACTATATAAATGTATAATAATAGGGAATGCTGTAATTGTGGGGAGGATATCAGAGTGTAAGCTCCCCTGGTGCAGAGATGGATGTGACTCTGTACAGCACTACTGTATATGTCAGAGCTATATAAATGTATATTAATAATAATAGTGTACAATTGTGTGTGTGTGTGTGTGTGTGTGTGTGGGGGGGGGGGGGGGGTATTAGAGTGTAAGTTCCTCTAGTGCAGATATTGATGTGACTGGCTCAGTGTTCTTTGTACAGCATTGTGGTATATGTCAGCACTATATAAATGTATATTAATAGGGTATAATTGTGGGGTTGTGGGGAGGACATTAGAGTGTGAGCTCCTCTGCTGCAGGGAATGATGTGACAGGTTCAGTGTTCTCTGTACATCACTGTGGTATATGTCAGTGATATATAAGTGTATCATAATAGTGTGCATTTATGGGGAGGACATTAAAGTGTAAGCTCCTCTGGTGCAGAGACTGATGTGATTGGCTCAGTGTTCTCTGTACAGCACTGTGGTATATGTCAGAGCTACATCAATATATAATAATCATAGTAAGGACTCTGTCACCTCTGAGTGATGACAGAAAGTGACATGATGGAGGTCAGACATTCTTCACACTCTCTTCCTCTGAAGTGTGACACTGATATGGAGCCGAGGCTGCAGACTTCATATCTGAGACACAAGACGCAGCTCTTGACTCAACAACTACAACCACTTCTACGAGGCCAGAACTTTTCTTTTTAGTTTTGGCTTGAATGTGGAAGGAGATGTGGGGGGACCCCATGCCATGCCATTCCTTTTCTTTTGCATGTGGCCCCCTTAAAATACACATCAGACCCTTATTCGAGCATGCAACCTAGGTGGCCACAAAAGGAGGCGACAGCGAGCACGCCCTCCCCACTTCCTGCAGAAACATACCAGGCACATGCCCTGCTGAAGAAAAAAAATGAAAAATTACATTGGGTCCCCCCCTTATAACCTCAAAAAAGAGGGGGATAGGGAGAGTGCCCCTCCCCGACCTCCTGTAGCATTTCAGTTCTGTCAAACATAGAGGCTCAGCATCACATGTGGGCGTTACCTATGCTAATACAGACTGCCTAGGAACTTCTACTCTTCCAGACTGAGACCCACCCATAAGGGCATTTAAAAATTTGCATAACTCCTCCCATGGGCCAGCCCACCACTTGCATCAGGACAGAGGGCCCTTGAGAGGAGTACTGAGTAGTGATCGACCGATTATTGTTTTTTTATTGCGATTACCGATATTTTGGTCATTGCATATCGGTATTGGCCGATATTGGCTGATATTTTCGTACATTAAAAAAAATGTTTACTCTTGTGGAGGGATCTGGAGGTCTAAAAGACCCCAAAACCCTCATCTGCACTTAAAAGCATTCAAAAGACCAAGTTTGGCTGTTTTGAATGCTGTTATCTTTTCGACTTTGGCGCCGAGTACCCGGAAGTGATGTCATGACATCACTTCCAGGTTTTTTTTTTGTTTTTTTTTTTCTTTATTCAATTTTCCAGGTAAAAAATTATTTACAACACTCCAATCGCTGGAGAATTTTTTCATATACATTTTACACATATTACCTTTTATCCCTTTTTTTTTTCCCCCTCCCTTCCTTATCCCTCCCCCCCCCCCCCCGTCTCTTTTTATCATTCGACTCCTATTATTTCTCTGTATTCCCTTGTGTCCTTAAACTCTTGCCACTCATCCCAAATCTCCTCTTCATTCCCCTGTTCCTCCTCCTCCCAGGTCCTCAGCTGCTCCAACTTTCTTATTTTCTCTACTTTTAACAGCCAATCTTTCCTGGAGGGGGCCTCTTCTTTTTGCCAATTAAAGGGAATCAAGCTCTTAGCTGAGTTTAATAAGTGAGGGAGTAATGTTTTTTTATATTGCTTCACTGACATATGGGTTCCATGGAACATGCATTTCCAAGGATCCAAGGGAATATCTATTTTAGTAATTTTACTTATTAATTCTATAACTTCACTCCAGAATACTTTAATTTTTGGGCACTCCCACCATATATGGGCTATAGTCCCTACCATCTGACATCCCCTCCAGCAAAGTCTTGAACTCTCCACCTGAATTCTTCCCATCTTATCAGGAGTGTTGTACCACCTTGTGATCAATTTATAGTTCATCTCCTCCGTGTTGGTGTCTATCGCAGATTTATGTACTAATTGAAGGCTCTTATCCCACTGTTTGTTGTTACTACACGGGCCGAGGTCTCTTTCCCATTTTTCTTTTAATGATATTCCTCTCTCTTTTGTTATTGTTAACAGTATTTTATACACATTCGAAATATTATTTATTATCTTATCCTTAAGACATAATTGCTCAAAAGGGCGGAGGTCGTTTATATCTCTCAATGGTTGCGGTAGTGACAATGTGAAGTGCTTTAGTTGGATATACCTCCACTCATTTATCTTCCAGTTTTCTTTCCTTTGTTTCAGCTCCGCCAAGGTTATAATTTTCACCTTCTCTACTATATCCCCTAATTGTGCTTCTCCTTCTTCTATCCATTTACCTAATTCCTTCTCTTCCCCTGGTGCAAAAAAATTTGTGCCCTGTAACGGGATCAGTGGTGAATTGTGTTTCCAATTTTCTTTTTTATGTATATTATCCCAAACCTTAATAGCATGTCTTGTGATTATATGCGTGTTAGTGTCCAGATTTCTAAACCTCTCAGGTATCCATATAACTTTTGCTAGGTGTGTACCACTCATCGTGCTTTTTATTACCACCCAATTTCTATCATCAACTTCCAGGTTTTTACATGGAGAACCGATCAGAGCCTAATGCGGCTTTGATCGGGTCTTCTCTTCGGCGGCCGTGCAGGCTGGTTGTCCGGGTCTCCCAGTGGGACGGGAGACCCAGGCAAGCCGCAGAAGGCGGTGGAATGGGGGGGGGGGGGACTCCTTGTAATGAAAGCCGAGTGGCTTCTCAGCTGCATCGGTTGTCATTAAAAGACAGCCGACCGTTAGTTATGGACGCCGGTGCCCGGGTGATGCCTCTAGGTGCAGGCATCACTCCGGTACAATCACTTTCTCGAAATATCGGTAACCTTGGTGGCCGATTCCGATATATCAGGGAAAGTGCATATCGGCCCTCAATACATTGGCTTTGCCGATAATCGGTCGATCCCTAGTACTGAGGCAGGGGGCTGTGATGTTTTCTATCTACAGCACCTTGCCAGCGCCTCCCACCCGTCATGATCCCCCTACACCAGGGGTCTCCAAACTGCGGTCCGGCGTGCCAGATGTCGCCCTTTGCTAGTCTTTATCTGGCCCTCTGGGCACTATTCCTCCCACTGATATGAGGCACTATACTTATAATTCTTCCACCGATACCAATGATGGGATACTATTCCCCTACTAATAGGGGCACTGCTCCTTTCTCCTATTGACCACCAAACTTGAGGCCATATTTATTCTCATTGATGCCGAGCCCGGGACATTTACTGCCCCTGCGGGCCACAATCTGGCCCTCCTAAAGTCTGAAGGATAATAAACTGGCCCTTTGTTTAAAATATTTGGAGACCCCTGCCCTAAACCAATAGTCCTGACATTGCATAGAGAAGCACAGATCACTGGATCTAAAATAATGTATGTAATGAAAACAGAAAGCTTTATTTAAAAATGTCATTATCGTGTTGATAAGCGGGGAGCGGGGGGAACAGGGAAGGAAAAATGTAAGCAGATTAAACTTCAGATTTTCTGTAAACTCTCACAAAGGTAAACTGAGAGGACCTCCTGATTTAGGCTTTGCTGCAGTGTTTGCTGGATGGGATTAGATGCACACAGAGCAGTTTTTCTTGTTTTTGGAGTCGATCTTTAATGAAGCAGATAAGAAAAGAGCCGAGGAGGGGAGAAAATTTTATAGAGAAAAGTTGAAAAAAAAAAAAAAAGACCAGATGGCCAACTTGATCCCAAGAAAAGAAGTGGGAGTGATGACAAGTGTCGGCAGAAAATTCATTTGGCACAGCGTAATTCTGCAACAAGATTATCTCACAGAATAAAAATGTTCTCTTATCACCTCATCATCTGCATATCCAGAATCTATACATGGACAGCATGGCTTCCTAGTGGACAGCGCTGGTCCTGGGCTCCATTCCCCCATAGAGTTCTGTCTGTGTGGGCAAGTAAATGGTTTCCACCCAAAATTTCCAATCCAAAAATTGAATGTAAGCTCCTCTGGTGCAGAGACTGATGTGACTGGCTCAGTGTTCTCTGTACAGCACTGCAGTATATGTCAGAGCTATATAAATGTGTAATAATAATGGTGTGTGACTGTGTGGGGTACAGAGACTGATGTGACTGGCTCATTGTTCTCTGCACAGCACTATGGCATAGGTCAGCCATATACAGTAAATGCATAAAAGTGTAAGGGGGGGGGGGGGCATTAGAGTGTAAGCTTCTGTGATGCAGAGACTGATTTGACTGGCTCAGTGTTCTCTGTACAGCACTGCGGTATATGTCAGAGCTATAGAAGTATATATTTATAATAGTGTGTGACTGTGGTGGGGAATTGGAGTGTAAGCACTGTGGTACAAGACAGTTATATAAATGTATAAGAATAATAACTGTGCACATTTGTGGGGGACATTCGAGTGTAAGCTCCTCTGATGCGGAGACTGTTGTGATTGGCTCAGTGTTCACTGTACAGCACTGCGGTATATGTCAGAGTTATATAAATGTGTAATAATAGTGTGGGATTGTAGGGGGGGGGGGCAAAAGAGTGTAAGCCAGTGCTGTATTTTGGCCTAGGCTAACAAGGCCCAGGCCTAGGGCAGCAATTTGTAGGGGGGCAGCAAAAAAGACGCCCCTTCCACCTGAGACTCTTTTGGCCACTGGTTGTTAGAGCCGCCTTTCCCACCTCTCTCTCTCTCTCACTCCCTCCTCTCTCTCTCACTCTCTCACCCCTCTCTCACCCCCCTCTCTCTTTCTCTCTCATCCCCCCTCTCTTTCTTTCTTTCTTTCTTTCTTTCTTTCTTTCTTTCTTTCTTTCTTTCTTTCTTTCTTTCTTTCTTTCTTTCTTTCTTTCTTTCTTTCTTTCTTTCTCTCTCACCCCCTCTATTTCTCTCTCTCTCATCCCCCCTCTCTCTTATACCCCCCCTCTCTCTCTCTCTCACCTCCCCCCCTCTCATCCCCTCTCTCTCTCCCTTTCATCCCCCTCTCTCTCCCTTTCATCCCCCTCTCTCTCCCTCACCCCCCCCTCTCTCTCTCTTTCTCTCACCTCCCCCCCTCTCATCCTCTCTCTGCCTTTCATCCCCCTCTCTCTCTCTCTCATCCCCCTCTCTCTCTCTCTCATCCCCCTTTCTCTCTCATCCCCCCTCTCTCTCTCTCTCACCCCCCTCTCTCTCATCCCTTTTCTCTCTCTCCCTCCCCCCTCTCTCTCATCCCCCTCCCTCCCTCACCCACCCCCCCTCTCTCTCTCCCATCCCCCCTCTCCCTCCCTCCCTCACCCACCCCCCTCTCTCACTCCCCCCCCCTCTCGTGAGATCTTAGGGGTTCATGCTGGGACTTGGAGTCCTTCAATTTTGGAGGGAGTCACATCCGTTAAAAAGGAAGGAGTGGGGCAAATTTACATAGGAGTCGGAAGGGGGCGGTGCCCAATTTTAGTCTTGCCTAGGGCAGCACAAAACCAAAATACACCACTGGTGTAAGCTCCTTTGGTGCAGAGACTGATGTGAATGGCTCAGTATTCTCTGTACAGCACTGTGGTATATGTCAGAGTTATATATTATGTGATGGTGGTGTTGGATGGTGGTAGAGTTGCGGTGTAATCCTGAAAAGGAGGATGAGGCTCTCTCTCGTCTTTGCTGCTTCGGGGTTAGAGTAAAGTGTGTTTTCTTAGACAGGCTAACAGCTTAATTGCTGCCTTTCAGCGCAGCTCTCTGAAGCTTGTAAACCCGACCGCTTGACTTAAAAAGCCCTTAATCTGTGCGGGAGATGTTAGTTCATGAGCCTGCGTACAGTGAAAGTGATCCTGATAGAGCAACGGACTACAGGAGGGACCCGGGCTATTCACACTCCATGTGCTCCCACTTTCTATAAATTATTCCTGGGTGTTCCCACCTCACCCATATTATTCCTGAATACTCCCACCTCACCTATAGTATTCCTGGGTGCTCCCATCTCCCTTTAATTGTTCCTGGGTGCTCCCACCTAATCTGTATTATTACTGGCTGCTCTCATTATTCATGGCTGCTCCCACCTCCCCCAAATTATTCCTGGGTGCTCCCACTTCCTCTTCAATACTGGGTGCTCCAATCTCTGTATTATTCCTGGGTGCTTCAGCCTCCTCTTTATTATTCTTGATTATTCTTACCTCTTATGTAATATACCTCTGGGCTCCCACATCCTTCATGCTATCCCTGGGTGCTCCCACCTCCTCTTTATTGTTCCTGGGTACTTCCACCTTCTCTTTTTTTCCCTAGGTACTCCTAGCTCCTTCATATAATTCCTGGGTGCTCTCATCTCTCTCATATAATTCCTGGGTGCTCCCACCTACCCCATATTATTCCTGAGTGCTCCCATCTCCTCTGTATTATTCCTGGGTGCTCCCATCGCCTCTGTATTATTACTGGGTGGCCCCACCTCTGTATTATTCCTGGGTGCTACCACCTCCTCTGTATTATTCCTAGGTTCTTGCACCTCCTCTTTTTTTATCCCCCTGTGCTCCTACCTTCTCTGTATTATCCATGGGTCCCCCAGTTTCTCCAAATAACTCCTGGATGCTCCCACCTCCCCCATATAATTCCTGAGTGCTCCCACCTCCCCCATATTATTCCTGGATGCTCCCACCTTTTTTTTTTTTAATCTCTAGGTGCTTCTACCTCCTCTGTATTAGCCCTGGGTACCTAATCTCTTCTATACAATACCAGGGAGCTCCCACCTCCCCTATTTAATACCTGGGTCCTCCCACTCCCTCTATCTTATTCCTGGGTGCTCCTACCTCCTCCATCCTTTTCCTGGGTGCTCCCACTCCCTCTATCTTATTACTGGGTGCTCTCACTCCCTCTATCTTATTCCTGGGTGCTCCTACCTCCTCCATCCTTTTCCTGGGTGCTCCCACTCCCTCTATCTTATTACTGGGTGCTCCCACTCCCTCTATATTATTCCTGGGTGCTCCTACCTCCTCCATCCTATTACTGGGTGCTCCCACTACCTCCATCTTATTCCTGGGTGCTCCTACCTCCTCCTTCCTATTCCTGGGTGCTCCCACTCCCTCTATCTTATTCCTGGGTGTTCCTACCTCCTCCTTCCTTTTCCTGGGTGCTCCCACTCCCTTTATCTTATTCCTGGGTGCTCCTACCTCCTCCATCCTTTTCCTGAGTGCTCCCACTCCCTCTATCTTATTCCTGGGTGCTCCTACCTCCTCCATCCTATTACTGGGTGCTCCCACTCCCTCTATCTTGTTCCTGGGTGCTCCTACCTCCTCCATCTTATTCCTGGGTTCTCCTAATCCCAGTCCGTATAATATCTGTCCTACAATTCTATATGTACTGTGATTTATTGCGCATTCAGAAAGAATCTTTCTAGACGCATACATGAAGAAAAGGTTTATTCCTTTCTTTGGAAATCTGAAAAATCCATTTTCACTGACAATGAATACTCCTAAATCTCTGGTTGATTTGAAGTGACAGTAGACGTCTGAAGGAGCTCAGCTGTGACAGTTCCTTCTCAGTACAGGATTCCTTCATTAAAAAATATGAGCAGGTTGTGTATGGTGGGCGATAAGCCATGAATTGTGTACGGAGGAAAGACGAAAGACGATTTTCTTATCAGTACAGGAAGAATTCTTTACAGTAAGAGCGGCTAAGCTATACAGTGCATCACTGCAGGGGATAGTAATGGTAAAATCAATAATGGAATTAAAGAAGGGACTGGTGAATGTTTTACAGTGTACGATATCCACAGGGCGAATTTTATAATATAATACAGTATGATGGGAATAGTTTGATTCCAGGAATTGATCTGAGTGCATGTCCTGTGAGCAGAGAAAGAGATCAATTTCTAAAGAATGGCAAAGCAATACCTTTTCAGTTCACCGGGCTTTGGCCATTTTCATATTCAGGAAAACAATGCAAGCTCTACCAATCAGAATATATTCTGTACTGGACATCGGTAAGGTGAATTCTGATTGGCTGGAATAGACTCCTCAGTTTTGTCTTTAGTTTTAAGAAAATGTAACAAAATGATACAAAATATCAGATTTATTTTATTTGGAATTTTTACATCATTTAAAATATTTAAATTTCAGTTGTTTATGGTGTCTCTAGCCCTGATGAAGGGAGTGGGGCCTTGCCCTTGAAACACGTTGTTCTGATTTGTTTAATCTTAGGAAATCAGTACATTTGGGGGTTGATTTACTAGAGGCAAAAGGTGCAGTTGCTCCAGAGCTTAGTAAATGAGCAAAAGCTCTACTGCCTTCCATCATCCAATCATGTGAAAGCATAACTGCTATTTTTTTTTTTCTTCCTTGCATATGATTGGATATTCTTTTCAAAGTGAAGCTTCATCTCATTTACTAAGTCCTGGAGCAACTGCACTTTTCAAAATGTCAAATATTTGCAAATATTTTCCTTTAGTAAATCATCCCCTATGCATTGTGTGCCGCTTCTCAGGGGTTCAAACAGAATTGTGAATTGTGCAGATCAGCCAATCGGCTTGCAGGTGACTATAGTCAAATTAAATGGGGGGGGGGTGACCTCTGATTGGCCATCATGGGTTTCTGTCATCTGCACGTTATCAGTCGCTGTCGCAGATCTGCTTTTCTCTCTTATTCAGGATTTTTATTAGTAGAGACGACATTCCAAAAAATAAAAGTTACCTCTGAGATGATTTATAGTAGACACAAAGCTGAAAGCTGATCAGTAATATTTCATGGGCTTTAAAGTATAAGTAAAGGTAATTTTTTTTTTTTTTTATTAGAGTGGAGAGGGTTTGGAACCCCTGCCAGTTTTTCTTGCTGACTGTGTCCCCATTAGGGAGATTCAGCCCCTCTATTTGTCCTGTTTACCATTATCATTGAAAGTAAAAGAAAATGCCAAATTTTGGGTTGTCCCCAGAAAAGTAATAGAAAGGAAATCTTCCAATGGAGACGCTAGTTCTGGTGATCTGGGGAGTCCCAATAAATTCCCTTAATTTGCAGGGACTTCCTGTTTAGCTATGGGACAGGAAGTAAAGGAAAATCTCCCCAATGGAACACATATGGCAAAAAAAAAAATTGACTGGTTATAACTTTCCCTTACTCAATCCAAAATGAAAATAAAATGTTTTGCCTATAGTTCTACTTTAATGTCATTTACTTTTTCAATAATTTTTTTTAAAGTGGAACTTAACTGTATCTGAGCACTACAAATCAAAAACGCTATTTAATTCATTTTTAATATTCAAAGCAAAATCCCCCATCCATCCATGTCTCCAGGCTTTATTTTGCACTTTGAAAACCACCTCCCTAGCATTTCTGGCCGTGGCCATCTTAAGTAAGGGCAGATGATTCATATTTATGTAGCATTTACTTCCTGGAATGCAGTCCTTAGCCCTTAGCTTAGGCATGCAGGCAGGAGGGTGTGCTTAGCTGAGAAAACCCCTCCTCCCTTCCTGAAAAAACATGGGATGTATTAGATTATTAGCCTAGGTATGAAAACAGGAAGTAACTGAAGAAACGTTAAAAAAAAACAGAGTTAGGTACTTGGTAACTTTTTCTAGAAAGTCTTCCAGGGCAGCATCTGAGAGATAGGTGTCCTCCCACCTAAATCTGGAAACACATCATCCACCATTTTAAAAGCCCATCAGTGCCTCAGTAATATACAAGTACCGGAGGAACAACAGACAAATATACACTATCCTTCCATAAAGCTTCCGCCTAAAAAACATAGGGACGGCTGCCCTGGAAGACTTCCTAGAAAAAGAGTTACCAGGTACCCAACTCTGTTTTTCTCAAGTCGTCTTCCAAGGCAGCACCTGAGAGGATTTTGCTAGTAATACTCTTTTGGGGGGGGGGGGGGGGGCTACAGCCTAAGGAACCTTCCCACTGAAAGATTGGTCTTGGCTGGACAGGTAATCTATCCTATAATATTTTGTAGGGGTACTGAAGCTTGACCAGGTTGCCACCGCCCACCTGGAAGATCTTGTCTGGCGTAACTTCTGCTTTCTCCACATATAAGGTTGGCCAGGCCCTGGTAGAATGGGCTGTGATCCCCTTGGGTGGTACCTGGTTGAGATTGGTAGATGTAAGAGATGCTAGTCTGATCTAACTGCCAGCCCTGTGGAGCTATTGAGGCGAACCCCTTCCTCAGTCCATACTGATGTCAAAGATTTGAGAAATGACTCCACTGAGAGGGTCTACCTATAACTATGAAGAGTAGCAGGGAACCCCTAATTAAATCAGTTTTATGAATCATACTGAAATTGATGACTCTGTGGGCCATTGGAATAATATTCCACACACTGAAGACAATAGGGACCAAAAACCCCCTACTGCGGTAAACAGAATGCCACCCAAAAAAGGCCACAAAAAAAAAAAAAAAACATTGGCCCCCGGGACCACCCAGACACCATCCAATGAGCAGCCAATCAGGCACTGTAAGCATGGAGACGCTGCTTTCCATCCCTGGTTGGGTCTGCAGATTGCTAAGATCACCCATACCCGAAATTGGAGTGAACTACTATAAGACTATAGAGACTGGGGCAAAAAACAGTCTAGTAGAATTCCATGATACCTAGACCATAATTACCACTGCAACTCCTGATGTGTCCAAATAGCTACTTAAAGCATTGCCTAACATACAACGCCCTTGACCATCGGTGTAAAACGGGGTGACCAGGAAAGCGCTCTGACCATAAAAGAAAGAAATACAAAGAAACTGCTAGACTGCCAATCAGTTGTTACACATATGAGCAATATGTAAGAACAATCATGCAAGTACATTCTTGCATACGCAATATAAATGTCTCCTCATCTGAATTCAAATATCAGGTGTTCTTCCTGTATATTAAGTCTGAGTCCCCCCATGGACTCTGGCACTAGTTGTGATACTGGTATGAGTAGAGTTGGGTAGATCCCTGCTTGAAAAGACTGAATCTGTAGCAGTAAGAGCCCGTTCACACTGGGGCGAACTGTCAGGCGACCTGGTCGCCTGACAGGTCGCCATAGGTCGCCTTCCATAGAAAAGCTGTGGACCCGTTCTAATAGGAGCGACACAAGTCGCTCCGACTTAGAAAAAGGGTCCGGAGCTTCTTTGGGGCGACCCGGAGCGACCTGCATAGACTTCAATGTTATGAAGTCCCTGCCGGCCGCTCCGAGGTCGCGGTGCGAGCAGCGCGCCGCGACCTATGAGGTCGCCCCGGCAAGTCGGATCGCCCCAGTGTGAACGGGGTCTAACAGGATAACCTGTTCATGTTGTTTGTTACACCACGTTATGTTACATAGTTAGTCAGGTTGAAAAAAGACACAAGTCCATCTGGTTCAACCAAAAAAAAAAAAAAAAACAGTATTGAAAACCCAGCCATACAATCCCATATACACAATCCTATGCCCGCTGTTGATCCAGAGGAAGGCGAAAATAAACCCCAGCAAAGCATGATCCAATTTGGTACAGCAGGGGAAAAAAATTCCTTCCTGATCCCCCAAGAGGCAATCGGATAGAGATGTTAGAGAGGACGGTCAGAAAACAAAGTCCTGCTATATCACCTTAGGCTGGCCCCTTCTGCAGGTATAGCCAGGGCTGCTGATAGGGGGGGACCACCAGCCCTCTTGTAGGGGGCCCGAGCACACAGGGGGGCCCACACAGAGAGGGGGATTAGTGATGGACAACAAATACATAAATCTTCCTCCAGCACCTGAATCTGATCTGTCCCTCTCCCTGCTATCAGCTTTTATCTGTTGAGAAAGAGACAGTCGTCCCTCACTAATCCCCCTCCCTTGTGTGGGCCCCCCTCCCAGCACTGGCTCTAATGTTATCTCTACTCAGGAGTTTATTTGTAAATTGTAACCTTGTTTCTCTCTCTCTGTCTCTCTGATCACTGAGCTCCAAATGCCCAGCCTGTATATTTTTCTCATCTCATCTTCTTTTTTATTTAACATTGTTTTTTTTTTTTTAGATTTAGCAGGAATTATGCGAGTTATGTTATATTTGTGTCTGATAATAGTGATTTTGTTGTAATTTTAGCTAAATATATCTTTAATATTTTCTTGGGGGGGCCCCGCCAGGTAGTCTGCATGGGGCCCAGCGATTTCTAACAGCAGCCCTGGGTATAGCTATGTAAAATGCTAAAAATAAGGGTCTCTACTGTGTAAAATTCAGTAATACTCTGACTCATCCTGCTTTGCACATGCTCAGTTGCTCCCCATTTTATGCATTTTTAGGCAATGCCGAGATTGTAGACCGATCTGCTGATAGACTTAAAGCAGAATTAAACCCTATTATCCTTTACTGCCTAGGAAGCTGCTTCTGTCTGATCTGTAACCGTCATGGTGCTTGATGGGGAAACCCCAAAACTCAAGGGGTTTCAGTTACATTGACTGCTGAAGCCGAATTAAAAGAAAAATGTATTTTACAAGCATGAGGGGAGAGCAACAAGCAATACAGAGCATTGTTTCAAATAATGGCTGCTCTACTAACTAAGGATTTTCTATTACAATTGATAAATTCTGAAGTGGGTGGCACCTAGCTAACTAAATTCTTTTGAAGTCCCATTTGAGTCTTTGGTGACATTCTTTGATATGCGGATGGTCATTCACATAAACGTGTCACTTCCAAGGTTCGTTAGCTGAACAGATCTTCAAAGATTTGAGATAGCAATCTTGAAAATGAAGGGCTGGGCAACTGGTGTGAAACTGGTGGTCTCAGACACAAGAAATGCAAGATGTTAGACAATCTGCTTCATTACAAATATATTTTATATAAAAAACGGAATTTTTGTAAAATCTTACCTGTAAAATTCCTTTCTCTGAGTCCTCCGACAGTCGCCGCCTCTTCATATTCGTCACATATGGGGTATTAGACTTTGCTCCGAAGGAGTAGCTAGGCAACAGAATATGTTAACATTAAAGCTTTTAACATATCCCACCCTCAAGGGGTGGTCCCCTCAGTCAATACCCTCCTACTTCCTGCAACCATATCTCAGTTTCAGTGGAATAGCAGTAGAGTATACAACCAAACCCCAAAAGAGGGGCGGGGGCGGCGACTGTCGGAGGACTCAGAGAAAGGAATTTTACAGGTAAGATTTTACAAAAATTCCGTTTTCTCTTACGTCCTCCGACAGTCGCCGCCTCTTCATATTCGTCATATATGGGGACGTCCCAAAGCAGTGCAAACATGAGGGGTGGGAAACGCATCCGCGCCGAAAGGCAACGCAGTCTCCGCATCAAAGAAAGGAACCTTACCAAAGGAAGGAAACCAGCTGGGCTACAGGAAAAATAATTGCCCAACAGGAGCAACAACCCAGGAAAAGACAAATAACCAGGGGATAAAAAAACTTATCCCAACAGCCAGAGGTCCCCAACAAGGGACCCTAGGGAATTGCCCCACTAAGAACCTTGCGGCCAAAGGAAGCATCCGCCGATGCCTGAACATCTACTTTGTAGAATTTCGTGAAAGTGTGCACGGGCGACCAAGTCGCCGCCTTACACACCTGGGCTACAGAAGCCCCATGACGACCGGCCCAAGACGTACTCAGAGATCTAGTAGAGTGCACCTTCACAGGCACAGGGGGAACCTTCCCCCGCAAAGCATAGGCCTGTTCAATGGTCTGCCTGATCCATTTGGCGATGGTAGAGGCCGACGCCGCCATGCCCTTCCGAGGACCCTCTGGAAGAACAAACAAGGAGTCCGTCTTTCGAAAACACTCAGTCGATTTAAGGTAAACCCTTATCGCCCGAACAACATCCAAAGAATGTAATCTCACCTCCTTTGGATGTTTAGGCTTCGCGCACAGCGAAGGCAAGACAATATCCTCATTAAGATGGAATTCCGAAACTCGCTTCGGAAGAAAAGAAGGATTAGGTCGCAAGACCACCTTATCCAAATGAACAACCAGATACGGAGACTTGCAGGACAAAGCCGCCAGCTCCGACACTCTGCGAGCCGAAGTGATCGCAACCAAAAAGGCGACCTTTTTGGACAACATAGACAACGAGATCTCCCTGATCTGTTCAAAAGGAGCACGTTGTAACACAGATAGAACGAGATTCAAGTCCCAAGGGGGCAGAGGATCCCTCCAGATGCCGCACTCCCTGAACAAAAGTGCCAACCAAGGAGTTGGAAGCCACGGGACGTTGAAACAGAACGGCCAGCGCAGACACCTGACCCTTTATCGTAGCCAGCGCCAAACGCTGATCGACACCCGTTTGAAGGAAGGACAGCACTCGGGAAACCGAGTATGTGCGGGGTGAAAACCCCCTGGACTCACACCAGGCAAAATAGGCCTTCCAAGTACGGTAATAAACCTTCCCCGAGGAAGACTTCCTCGCGTTGATCAAGGTATGAACGACCTCTGGGGAGAGACCCTTCTCCTTCAGGACCTCGGTCTCAACAGCCACGCCGTCAAAGCCAGCGACTGTAAAGCAGGATGGTATATCGGTCCTTGAGACAGGAGATCGTCTCGAGGAGGCAGACGCCACGGGGCGTCGACCGCCAGATTCACGAGGTCTGCGTACCAGGACCGGCGAGGCCAGTCCGGTGCCACAAGAATCACCGTGCTGCGTTCCGAGTGTAACCTGCGAAGGAACCTGGACAGCAACTGAATCGGTGGAAACGCGTACATCAGCCTGTACTGATGCCACGGGGCCACTAACGCGTCCGACGCGTCTGCCCGAGGGTCGCGCGTCCTTGCCACGAACCTTCTCACCTTGTTGTTGAGACGAGACGCGAACAGGTCCACATCTGGAAGACCCCACTTCGCGCACAACATCTGGAAGACAGCCGGGTGGAGAGACCATTCCCCCTGATCCAGGGTCTGGCGACTCAGATAGTCCGCCTGCCAGTTCTCCACCCCCGGAATGTGAACCGCCGTTATCGCCGGGACATGAGTCTCGGCCCAAGACAGAATGTCGGCCACTTCTCGAGCCGCTCGGGCACTCCTGGTGCCCCCTTGGTGGTTGATGTAGGCCACCGCCGTGGCATTGTCCGTCTGCCCCCGAACCGGGCAGCCCTGCAGCCGGTCCGTCCAGCGACGAAGACAGAGATTTATCGCACGCAATTCCAGAATGTTGATCGGAAGGGAAGACTCCCCCTCCGACCAAGTTCCCTGGGCGGACAGAACGCCCAGAACACCACCCCAGCCCGACAGGCTGGCATCCGTGGTGATCACCGTCCACGAGATAGGACGAAACGACTTGCCCCCGGACACCATCGGGGACTGGAGCCACCACAGAAGGTCTCTTCTGGTGCGATGACTCAACGAGATTTGAAGATCCAGAGATTGAGGTCGCCCGTCCCACATGGACAGGATCTCCGCCTGGAGACCCCGCGTGTGAAACTGGGCGAAGGGAATCACCTCGAAGGCCGAGACCATCAATCCCAGACATCTCATGCACGTCCGCAGAGACGAGTGCGGAACGTCCCTGAGGGACCTGACTTCCTCCTGAAGAGTTCTGAGTTTGTCTTCCGGCAGGAAGACCTTCGCCTGCACCGAGTCCAGAATCATTCCCAGGTAGGGAAGACGAACCGACGGACTCAGTGTCGACTTTGGAAAATTTATCGTCCAACCAAACTCCTGCAGAGTTTGCATCGTGACAGACAGGTCCCTCTCCAGACCCTGGCTGGTCGCAGACCGAACCAGAATGTCGTCCAGATACCCCAGGACAATAATGCCCTGGGCCCTCAATAATGCCAGAACCGGTGCAAGCACCTTGGTGAAGACCCGCGGAGCCGAGGCGAGACCAAAAGGCAACGCCACGAACTGGTAGTGATCCTCCGCAATGGCAAATCGAAGGTACCTCTGGTGACCCTCGAAAATGGGGATGTGAAGATACGCATCCTTCAAATCGATGGAGGCCATGAATTCCCCCGGAACCAGGGCAGCCACCACCGACCGCAGGGATTCCATGCGGAACTTGCGAACCCGCACAGAGCGGTTCAGAGCCTTCAAGTCCAGAATCGGACGAACCTTGCCCTCCTTTCTGGGCACGGTGAACAGATTGGAATAAAACCCCCGAAATCTGTCCCGATGAGGCACCGGAACTACCACTCCCTGAGCCCTCAGGTCCCGCACCGCCAGGTGCAGGTCCCGTAAACGCTCTGGAGACAGTTGAAGATTTGAGGGAAAAAATCTGCTCTCCGGCCGAGAGAGAAACTCGATCCTGTAACCAGATCGAACGATCTCCTGAACCCATCTGTCCCGCACGCGGGCCAACCAGGGCTGAAGAAAACCGAGCAAGCGTCCCCCCACCCCAAAACTGGGTGAGGGCGCCCCTTCAGGCCGCACTGTTATGGGCTGCGGATCCGGATTGACCGGACTTCTGTTTTCCAGACCAGGGCTTCTTCTGAGAGCCTTGACCCTTGAACGGTTTGCCGTTGTAGTGCGACCGAAAGGCACGAAAGGACCCCTGAGGGGGCCGAAAATTCGCATGCTTCTTCCCAGAAGCCCCCTTAGCCTTGGGGAAATGGGGCAAGAGAGTGCTCTTACCTCCGGTGATCCCCTTAATCAACACATCCAAGGACTCCCCAAAAAGGCGAGACCCATCATAAGGCAGATTGGCTAAGGTCTTACGTGAAGACTGGTCCACCGACCAACATTTCAACCAAACCAGGCGGCGAGACAACACCGCCACGCTGTGCACACGTGCAGCCAACGGGACTAGGTCCAAGTCCGCATCACACAGATACATGACACCCTGGTGGATTTGATCCACCATATCCAGGGTCACCGGCGAGGCCGAATCGGCCACTAGGACGCGCCTAAGCATCTGCGTCCAACTTGCGACCGCCTGGGCCGCCATGAGAGAGGCAAACAGAGCCTTAAGCATAGAACCCGTAACAGAATAAGTATGACGGGCAAGAGACTCCAATCTCCTATCCGTGGCATCACGGAACACAGGGGAATCCTCTGCAGGAATCGCAGTGGATTTGTTTAAAACCGCAATTGCGTGATCCACTGGGGGTGGCACACACCACCTTTCATCAGTGGAAGGCGAGAAAGGATAACGCAGCTTGAACCTACTTGGTACAGCAAAAGGTTTGCGCAGATTGCGCCATTGTTCCTTAACAGCGCGCTGAAAATCATCATTGCAGGGAAAAACCTGCGGCGTCCTGCGTTTTCTCTGCGTCCCATAAGCCGCCAAGGCAGATGGGGGGACACACTTCATCCTGCAAACGCAGCGTTTGTTTTATGGAAGCAATCAATTCATCCATGATTGCAAGCTCTTCAGGCGAGCCAGGGGGAGAATTATCAACCCCTTCAACTTCAGCCTCCACCTCGGACCCCAGTAGATCCAGGGAGGAGCGGGACCCCGATAAGGAGGCCCCCGCCATAACAGCCCCATCACCTTCACCCTCAGAATCAGAGGAAAGAGAAACTCTGGGTCTTTTAGTAGATTGAGCAGCCACCAGCATCTGCACCTGAGCAGCAAGGCCAGCCACAATAGTGGCTAAATCCCCCCCTGGGGGGAAAACAGCGGTCCCCTGGCTTTCCACCAAGGCGGTAGGAAATTTGCCCTCCTGAGAATCCATTGCCCCTATTACAAATGCCGGATAAGAAAGGGTTAACTGCCCCTTTAACAAGCGCGGCGAGCGCAGCCCACCGCACCACACACAAGCACAATGAGACCCCCACAGGGACAATAAAACTGACACAGGCAATGGATAGGAAGGATATAACCTGAGGAGACCCTCGCCGCTGCTGCTGCCTCGATCGGTGTTCCTGGAGAAGAGGAAGTGATGCTGCCAGGGCGCTCTATGAAAGCCTATGGGAGGCTACAAGAAAATGGCCGCCATGCATTTAGAACATGCGGCCAGAGCGAGTGTAGGCAAAATGGCGCCGTTTGGCGCCGAAACCGCCGCTCCACAGTACAGTAATGCACACATGTCATCCATGTATAAAAAAACATGTCAGATCGCCGCAGCGATCGCTGTATAGTGCCCAAACATGCCCAAAACATGCCCCACAGCACACAGCTTCTCACACTGACAAGGCTGACACACACACAGTGTCACACAGCTCCCCCCCCCCCCCTGCAGCCCACAGCATGCAGCCGAGTGATAGGGAGACAAACAGTGTGAACAGAGGCAGGTTACACAGTCCCAGACTGACACCCCCCCAGACAGACAGGTCCCCACATAGATACACTTACCTCACAATGGCGTGGGGGACCCGCACAGGCGAACAAGCCGCTGCACATGAGGCAGGGAGAGTCGCATACAAGACGCACAGAATGGGGGTTAAGAAACCGCACAGCGTCCAGTGAGGTAGCCACCTCACCAATCATCCCTGCACCGAACAGGGATGGGTCGTTCACTGTGCCAGGAGCGTTACCTGGCTGAACGCTCGATGGCAGGCTGGGAAGCCACTGACCCACGACCTGCGACCAGGGGGATCAGCCTGAGACCCAGCCCGCATGATCCTCTTCATCCGAAGAACTAACTAACGCTGACAAAAAGAACAGCTAAGTAAAGGTAGAGAGAAAACTCAAACAAAAAATCAAAAAAGAAGAAAGAGTCTGGGGCACAAAGCCCCAGCACAGAGAGAGCCAGCCACTCCTGACAAGCTAGACATTGAAACTGAGATATGGTTGCAGGAAGTAGGAGGGTATTGACTGAGGGGACCACCCCTTGAGGGTGGGATATGTTAAAAGCTTTAATGTTAACATATTCTGTTGCCTAGCTACTCCTTCGGAGCAAAGTCTAATACCCCATATGTGACGAATATGAAGAGGCGGCGACTGTCGGAGGACGTAAGAGAAAATATTTTTATAACTAAAATGTCTGTTCCCTTTTCCCCATCAGTGCTGCACATGCAAGTCACGACACCAGCCACTTGATGGCTTAACAGCCTGGTTGATGCAACAAGCACATGTTACAGCTAGCAATCCAGGCATTTCAGGAATGTAACTTTTTAGAGACCTACATCGGTGGAATTTTTTCCACTGTAGGTCCCTTTTGCCCTTGTGCGACCTAAAAGTCATGCGATTTTGAATGGACTGAAGCAATGCCTGTGTAATCTTGAGGTCTATAGACCTCAAAACACATCAAAGTCGGGCCAAAGTAGTGCAGGGACTACTTTGAAGTTGCTGCGACTTAAAGAAGTCGCACAGATATGAACGGTACTCATTGGAAATCGAGTATAACTTGTCATGTGACCTGCAGTCCCAAGTCGCAGGACAAGTCACACAAATGTGAAAAGAGCCTTATGATTCACTTCTGTTCAGGAGCCATATAAAAAGATACATATTGACTATATTTGAATATAGTGCTATAACCCCAGCCAGGTATAAGGCCAGAGTGATAGCAAATAATGATAGGCTAAAACACCCATAAACACTGCACATAAAATGTGCTGCAGATTATCATGTGAATGATCTGGCTGCCTCTGCAGCCCTGGCCCAGGATATATTATTGTATAGAACAGACACTATGATATAATGTAGTGGCCCCACATCCTTAGTGTAGGCACACCCTCTTATATAATGCCATAACCTGAAGACCATCTCTACTGTAGGGATGTCTACATTAACACAATTGCTTTTAATGAGATAAGTGATATAACATATTCCCCTGAAGCTAGAGGACTGGAATCATGTCCTATAAGCTACCAGTGTCAGGCCCAGGGAATATGTCTGGTAATGCCTGAATGTGTGGGATATGATTGTCTGCTGAATGAAGCCTCAGGAGCTAGGCCTCCTGGGCAATCCATATACACAGACAGATACAACCTAGTCAGCCTCCTGCCCAGAGGCCTTACCCCCAAACCAGACACACACATGTTATCTATGCATAAAGACAACCATATTGCCAACTGCATATAGTCGGAGTTAAAGCAGTATGCCTATAATAATAGCTTCCCAAATAATGGCCTATATACGGCTAAGGCCCATGCACAAAGTAGACTATCAGTAGTATCAAATAAAAACAGAGTCAGAGATAATTGGTAAAAGCCTTGATCTGCGACAAGGAGAACTTAGGTACTGGACCAGAGGCATACCTAGAACCTTCAGGTCCCCAGGTCAGGAAACCATGAAGGGCCCCCCGTCCCCCTGGCCGGGGCCCTTCCCTTCAAGCCTGGGGCCCTGGGGCCCTTTACTCTTGTTGTGGGGCCCTTTATTACAGTCCTGCAGTGGGCCCCCTTCCTGCCATCTTGGGGCCTCCCCACGGTGGTGGAATGCCAGGGCCCGGTCGCAAGTGTGACCTTTGCGATCCTGGTTCACCCACTGGTGTCAGTAGTTTTTATTTTTTGGTATTTTAATTGTATTATTTTTTATCCTTTTATTTTATTTTTTTACAATGTCACTGACTTTGACTCTGTCCATTCAGAAAAGGAAGGAGCTGGTAAATCACATATTTACCAACCCCTTCCTGGTTCTCTATTGTGACACATCCCCTGCAGAAGCCAGCAGGAGAGGGGAGGGAGCACAGTAGGGGGGGCAGCACAGTGGGGGGGGGACCAGGGGAGCACACAGGGGCCCAGAGACAGCAGAACACAAGTAAACTGGATAGGAGGAGTGTCGGGGGAAGCATATAGAGGAACCAATCTCCTCCATCTTCCTCCTTCAGCTACAGGAGGAAAAAGGAGGACAGTGATTTCTCTACATGCTGCCCCCACCGCCCCTCCTATCCAGGTGTACAGGGGAGCTGCACAGGCCTCCTGGAGCATGGGGCCCGGTGGCAATCGCAACCCCTGTAATTAAGCCCCTGTTCTGGACATCTAGTTGCCAAAGTTCAACGTAGGCTCCATTCACACCTGACACAAGTCGCTCCGACTTAGAAAAAGGGTCCGGAGCTTCTTTGGGGCGACCCGGAGCGACCTGCATTGACATTGATATGAAGTCCGTGCCTGTGAGGTCGCCCCGGGAAGTAGCGTCGCCCCAGTGTGAACGGGGTCTAAATATAAAATAAATATAAATATAAGTAAATATAAAATAAATATAGTAAATATAGAAAATAAAGTACATAAATATAAGTAAATAAGTTATTTTACTTATTAAGCATGTTAGCACTTAATCAGTTAATTTTTTGTATCATATGTAATTTTATTAGTTGAGTGTAGTTTACACGCATGGGGAGGTATAATTATTTAGTTTTATTTTTAAAGAGATAGTGCACATTTTGCTTAATTCTCCCTTTGAGAATTGCCCATTAAAAAGCAACAGCGTCCCCAATACCTCTCTCCCTACACTTACCTGTCAAAAACAGGTACCCGCTACCCCAGAAAGTTGCCAAATGTGGCACCGGGGGGGGGGGGGGTAATTGGATAAGCGGAGCTTCCCCTTTTGGGTGGAACTCCGCTTTAATCAGACATGGCCAACAGTCGTCAGTATCAGGAAACTTTCCCTGAGGAATGCCATGCAGCCATCATTGGAGTGTATGTAGACAGGAAGTCTCTGCAAAGAGTCTGCTGGAGATAGACAGCACTGAGATGTAATAAAGGATGAAAAAGATGAAAACAGGATTTTAATAAAAAAAAAAAGAAAAAGCAATTACATAGTTACATACCCTGTTTCCCTGAAAATAAGCCCTACCCTGAAAAATGAGACCTAGCGTGATTTTTGAGGATGGCTGCAATATAAGCCCTACCCCGAAAATAAGCACTAGTTAAAATCCCTGTAAAAACATGTAATCCATTTCGTAAAAAGATTATATAATGTGCATTGTGTCTGTTTGTAACTTTATTGGGAAAAATACCTTAATTACACAATAAAGTTACAAATGGAGACTCACTGGACATTATATAATCTTTGTAGTTTGTGAGGTTGAAAAAAGACATCAGTCCATCCAGTCCAACCTATGATGTGTGTGTGTGTTTGCTGCTAACCGTACATTGTATACCCCTGTATGTTGTGGTCTTTAAGGTGCCCATCTAATAGTTTTTTGAAACTATCAATGCTCCCTGCTGATACCACTGTTTGCGGAAGAGAATTCCACATCCTTACTGCTCTGACAGTGAAGAACCCCCTACGTATTTTAAGGTTAAACCGCCTTTCCTCTAGTTTTAGTGAGTGGCCACGTGTCTTATTGTATTCCCTTTCTCTGAAAAGTTTGTTCCTTATGCTAGGGTCGCCAGTACAGTATTTGTACATTGATATCATATCCCCCTCAATCGTCTCTTCTCCAGAGAGAATAGGTTCAGTGCTTGTAGTCTTTCCTCATAGCTGATGCCCTCCATTCCCCTAATTATTTTTGTTGCCCTTCTCTGGACTTTCTCCAGTTCCAGCACATCCTTCCTGAGGACCGGTGCCCAGAACTGGACAGCATACTCCAGATGTGGCCGGACCAGAGTCTTGTATAGCGGGAGAATAATCTCTTTATTTCTGGAGTGAATCCCCTTTTTTATACATCCCAGTATTCTGTTGGCTTTGCTTGCAGCGGCTTGGCATTGCATGCCACTGCCAAGCCTGTTGTCTACCAGTACCCCCAGGTCCTTTTCCATCCTAGACTCACCCAGAGGCTCCCCCCCTAGTGAGTAGCTTGCTTTCATGTTTCTGACGCCTAAGTGCATTACTTTACATTTTTCAACATTAAACCTCATCTGCCATGTAGTTGCCCACCCCATTATTATGTTCAGATCTGCTTGTAAGGTTTCCACATGCTGCAATTGTATATAATATAAAGTGCACAGAGCAAATTCGTTTAAATCTACCTTAATTTCCTAAACATTACATTTTAATGTTTAACCCCTTCATGCCGATGGAACGGAAATATGCGGCCTCGGCTTCAGGGGGTCGTACCGGGTTGATGCCTGCAGCTAGAAGCATCACCCCGGTACCGTTGTTTAGAGCCGATGGTCAACTTTCTTGTAATGACAACCGATGGGGCTCAGCAGCCATTACAAGGAGTGGGAGGGGACACACCCCCCTCCGCCGCCTTCTGCGGCTCGCCCAGGTCTCCCGTCCCACCGGGAGACCAGAGCGACCAGCGGGCACGTCCGCCGACTTGCCGAAGACGCGAACAAAGCCACATTCAGCCCTGATCGGGTCTCCGATGTCAAAAACCCAGGGAAGCAATGTCATGACATCACCTCTGGGTACTGGACCCTAAAGGCACCAGATTTAAAAAAAAAAAAAAATGACAGCATTCAAGACAGCCAAACTTGGCGTTTTGAATGCTTTTAACTGCAGAGGAGGGATTTGGGGTCTTTTACACCCCAGATCCTTGCATAAAGAAGGATTACTGCCTATTACTGTCACAAGGGATATTTACATTCCTTGTGACAGCAATAAAAGTGATCAAAAAAACTTTTTTTCTAAATGGACAGAGTAAAAATAAAATAATTAAGGGAAACAAAAATTGAATGCGCCCCATCCCTCCATGCTCGCACGCAGAAGCGAACGCATACACAAGTCGCGCCTGCATATGCAACTCTAAACAGGTGACTGTTACATTTTTTAAAGCGTTGTCTATGGAGATTTTTTTAAGTACTGTAGTTTGTCGCTACATCCACGAGTGTGCGAAATTTTAAGAGCCGGTTCACACTGGGGGGACCTGTCAGGCGACCTGGTCGCCTGACAGGTCGCCGTAGGTCGCCTTCCATAGAGAAGCTGTGGACCCGTTCTAATAGGAGCGACACAAGTCGCTCCGACTTAGAAAAAGGGTCCGGAGCTTCTTTGGGGCGACCTGGAGCGACCTGCATAGACTTCAATGTTATGAAGTCCGTGCCGGCCGCTCCGAGGTCGCGGCGCGAGCAGCGCACCGCGACTTGTGAGGTCGCCCCGGTGAGTCGGATCGCTCTAATGTGAACCGGCTCTAAATCTTGACATGTTAGGTATCTATTTACTGTGCGTAACATCATTCTTTACATTATACAATCAAATTGGGCTAACTTTACTGTTTTTTTTTTTTTTTTATTTCATGAAAGTGTATTTCTTCCCCAAAAAATTGCATTTGAAAGACCGCTGCGCAAATACCGTGTGACATAAAATATTGCAATGATCGCCATGTTATGTTACTAAATAGATAAAACAGAATATAATTATGTATAATAATATGAATATATTATTATTAGTCATTATTTATAATAAAACTGCTCTGTGCGATCCTCGGCTCATTATGACGATAACCAAGCAACAAGAATTCTGCAGCCAATTTATAGAGGTTTTGCTGTAAATCTCGCGGATGATCGGCTCCTCATTACACCATCATAACAAATTAATCAGAATTTTTATAATCTGGATTACAATGTATCTATTCAGTGAGAAGCGATCCATCACCAGGCTCCATATACTGTGTTCCATTATAGAGGACTTTAATGACGGATATATAAATTCCAGCAGACAGATTTCATAGAAGGTGTCTATGGTGCAGATCTGTCCTCATGCTATAGTAAATTACATGTAATTAAAACCTCATTATCTTAATAAATGTGTGTGGTGATATAAAGCTTCCCACACGTGTAGCAAATCCTCTCCTGTGTACTCTCAGTTCCATCTCCATAGTATAATCCTTTGAAGCTGCAGCAGATATATTGAGCCCAATCTACATTGCCTGCCTGAGGTGCTTCAATCATCATCCATCTCCTCTCCCCCTGATCCATCGTTGGCCCACCTCTCACTATCTGTGGACAGTTCTGAAAAAAAAAACATTATTTTTCACTTTCTGCTATATAACATTCCCAAATAAAAAATTTAAAAATAAATGGGGATGCATGTGGGGCACTGACACTAGCGAATCACAGTGGAGGGGTGAGTGCTGGGGGACTGTGGAGGGGTGAGTGCTGGGGGACAGTGGAGGGGTGAGTGCGGGGGGGGGGGAGGGATCAGTGCTGGGGGCAATGGAAGGAAGTGAGTGCGTAGGGACAGTGGAGAAGTGAGTGTGGGGGGACAGTGGAGGGGTGAGTGCTGGGGGCAATGGAAAGGGGGAGTGCTGGGGGACATTGGAGGGGTGAATGCTGGGGGTCAATGGAGGGGAGAGTGCATGGGGGCAGTGGAGGGGTGAGTGCGGGGGGACAGTGAGGGGTGAGTGCGGGGGGGGGGCAGTGAAGGTGTGAGTGCGTGGGGGGCAGTGAAGGGGTGAGTGCAGGGGGTGAGTGGAGGGGTGAGTGTGTGGGGGCAGTAGAGGGCTTAGCGCGGGGGGAGGCAGTGGAGGAGTGAGTGCGAGGGGGCAGTGGAGGGGTGAGTGCGGGAGGGGCAGTGGAGGGGTGACTGCGTGGGGGGCAGTGGGGGGGTGAATGCGGGGGGGACGGTGGAGGGGTGAGTGCGTGGAGGCAGTGGAGGGGTGAATGTGGGGGGCAGTGGATTGTTGAGTGCGTAGAGGCAGTGGAGGGGTGAATGCGGGCGGGCAGTGGAGTGGTGAGTGCGTGGAGGCAGTGGAGGGGGTGACTGCGTGGGGGACAGTGGAGGGGTGAGTGCGGGGGGGGCAATGGAGTGGTGAGTGCATTGAGGCAGTGGAGGGGGGAATGCGGGGGGGGGCAGTGGAGTGGTGAGTGCGTGGAGGCAGTGGAGGGGTGAATGCGGGGGGGGCAGTGGAGTGGTGAGTGCGTGGAGGCAGTGGAGGGGGTGACTGCGTGGGGGACAGTGAAGGGGTGAGTGCGGGGGGGCAGTGGAGTGGTGAGTGTGTGGAGGCAGTGGAGGGGGTGACTGCGTGGGGGACAGTGGAGGGGTGAGTGCGGGGGGGGGCAGTGGAGTGGTGAGTGCGTGGAGGCAGTGGAGGGGGGAATGCGGGGGGGGGGGGCAGTGGAGTGGTGAGTGCGTGGAGACAGTGGAGGGGTGAATGCGGGGGGGCAGTGGAGTGGTGAGTGCATGGAGGCAGTGGAGGGGGTGACTGCGTGGGGGACAGTGGAGGGGTGAGTGCGGGGGGGCAGTGGAGGGGTGAATGCGGGGGGGCAGTGGAGTGGTGAGTGCATGGAGGCAGTGGAGGGGGTGACTGCGTGGGGGGCAGTGAAGGGGTGAGTGCAGGGGGGCAGTGGAGGGGTGAATGCGGGGGGCAGTGGAGGGGTGAGTGCGGGGGGCAGTGTAATGGTGAGTGCGTGGAGGCAGTGGAGGGGGTGACTGCGTGGGGGACAGTGGAGGGGTGAGTGCGGGGGGGGCAGTGGAGGGGTGAATGCGGGGGGCAGCGGAGGGGTGAGTGCGAGAGGGGCAGTGGAGTGGTAAGTGCGTGGAGGCAGTGGAGGGTGAATGCGGGGGGGCAGTGGAGGGGTGAGTGCGTGGGGGACAGTGGAGGGGTGAGTGCGTGGAGGCAGTGGAGGGGTGAGTGCGGGGGGGGGCAGTGGAGTGGTGAGTGCGTGGGGGACAGTGGAGTGGGGAGTTTGGGAGGGGCAGTGGAGGGGTGAGTGCAGGGGGGCAGTGGAGAGGTGAGTGCGGACCTGGGGGGGGGGTTGTTTGCCACCCCCCCCCCCAAAAAGTTTAGCACCAGCCACCACTTTGCAGACTGATGACATCAACTCAGCATAGGCAAAGTCACTGATTGGAGCTCAAAGACGGCTTTTTAATGATGAAAGGGTGGAGCTTTACTGATAAATGATACTGTCGCTGTAGATTGTAACATTTCAGGATTTTAACAATGGCAGCCTCCTATTTCTCTCTGGTTAGATAGTTGAGAACAATAAGGGGGCAAATTTCAATCTTTCATATTTCTGTTATCAGAAATTCTTACCCAAGCCCAATCTTGGCTGGCATGGCATGCTGGGACTTATAGTTCCACAGCGACACATAGATATGTGATATTTGTTCATCGGACTTGTTCATGAAACGCGACGAGTTCCTCCTAGAAAAGTATCGCCGCAGCGAAGGAAGATGAAGTGGGAAGGTGCAAGGAGGGGGGGGGGGGGGGTATTCGCCTCTCTGTGCTTCCACCGCCGTGCAAATTGTCCCTGAATTATTAATGTCCGCTGCAGACAGCCGGCCTTCTGCAGACAGTGGATCTGTGGAGGGCTGGGAGTGGAGCCTACGCAGCCTGCAGAAACCAGCTGAGCCATGCCACCTGCCTTGTGCCATTTCACCCCCTTATTGTAACCCCAAATTCCACCTACAGGAAGCTCCCGAGGGGTGCTCATTTGGGGGGGGGGGCACTCTGGGCCTACCCCTCCCCCGTGACACCTGGCAGTACAGCAGGACACACTGCATAATAAATGTCCTTATTAATGGACTGACGAAGGGGGCCACTGCATAATTAATCACAAATTTCTGACACAGAGGACCCCGGAAGATTTATTTCTGTTAATTCTCATTATTCTCTAAATATAAATGCAAAAAAACTCCAAATGTGGAGGCCCAAATGACAGTCACCGCTCCCTCAGTATTATTTAATCATATGTAATACCATTCATTTTGATTATTATTATTATTATTTAATATATTTATTATTTATATTACTTTTAAACATGATCTCACTAATGTGACTACTTCCATTTAAAGTACAGCCAGCGCCCTCCATGTACTCCCATCATAACCTGCAAAATATTTTTAAAGTGGACCTGTCAGTAACTTCACACATCTGCATGAATTAAACCTCACAATGCACAATGCACAGCAACACTTTCATTTTCAGAAAAAAATTAAACAGCCATGCTCGAGCTCCAGTCAATGACTTTGCCTAGGCTGAGATGATGTCATCAGTCTGCTGCAGGTAGGAGAAAGCATTTCCTTAGTCTCCTACCCCCTGTGACCAAACTGCAACATTGTAACTTTGTAGCAAGTCACAAGTTTGCACCAGGTGCTGATCTGTGTCAGACATTTGTGAAGACAGCCAAGAACTGCACAGGCAACCAGAATTTATATGGCTATGTCATCTATGAACTGGCATCTCAGTCTGGGAAATAGTTGGTAACTCTGGATAATGCATGAATGAAGATGGTGCCGTCCTTCTGGAGAAAAAAAAAAAAAAAAAAAGCAGATAAAGGTATTGTCAGGGGGAATATTGTAATCTCAGTGAGAGGTAATATATACCTGGAAGGGTTACACTGACATATTACTCAGCATGCAGGGACTTACTATGAAAATATATCTGATGCTAAGCCTTTAAATCTGTGTAGTCAGTCTTGTGATTTTCAGTGCCTAGCCAATTTGGGGAGGGGGCACCATTGCCATAGAGGACATAATATTAAATAATAGATGTTGGGGGAATGGAGTATATTTTGGGGAGGTGTTGAACACTATTTTCTCCCTCATACCACAGGTGAGTTCCTTCCCTCCTATAGCTGCCCAAATATTGCATTTTTTATAAAAAAAAAAAATAATAAAAAAAAAAAATTATATATATATATATATATAGTTGTTAGTAAGAGGAGGAATATTCTACCATAGTTGGTAAGAGGAATAAAATTCTACCATAGTTAGTAAAAGGAGTAATATTCTACCATAGTTAGTAAGATGAGTGATATTCTACCATAGTTAGAGGAGTAATACAGTATTCTACCATAGTTGGTAAGAGGAGTAATATTCTACCATAGTTAGTAAGAGTAATACTATTCTACCATAGTTAGTAAGAAGAGTAATATTCTACCATAGTTAGTAGGAGTAATACTATTCTACCATAGTTAGTAAGAAGAGTAATATTCTACCATAGTTAGTAAGAGGATTAATATTCTACCATAGTTAGTAGGAGTAATAATATTCTACCATAGTTAGTAAAAGGAGTAATATTCTACCATAGTTAGTAAAAGGAGTAATATTCTACCATAGTTAGTAAGAGGAGTAATATTCTACCATAGTTAGTAGGAGTAATAATATTCTACCATAGTTAGTAGGAGTAATAATATTCTACCATAGTTAGTAAAAGGAGTAATATTCTACCATAGTTAGTAAGAGGAGTAATATTCTACCATAGTTAGTAAGAAGAGTAATATTCTACCATAGTTGGTAAGAGGAGTGATATTCTACCATAGTTGGAGGAATAATATTCTACCATAGCTGGTAAGAGGAGTAATATTCTACCATAGTTAGTAAGAGGAGTGATATTCTACCATAGTTGGTAAGAGGAGTGATATTCTACCATAGTTGGAGGAATAATATTCTACCATAGTTAGTAAGAGGAGTAATATTCTACCATAGTTAGTAAGAGGAGTAATATTCTACCATAGTTGGAGGAGTAATATTCTACCATAGTTGGAGGAATAATATTCTACCATAGTTGGTAAGAGGAGTAATATTCTACCATAGCTGGTAAGAGGAGTAATATTCTACCATAGTTGGAGGAGTAATATTCTACCATAGTTGGTAAGAGGAGGAATATTCTACCATAGTTGGAGGAGTAATATTCTACCATAGTTGGTAAGAGGAGGACTATTCTACCATAGTTGGTAAGAGGAGTAATATTCTACCATAGTAAGATGAGTAACATTCTACCATAGTTGGAGGAGTAATATTCTACCATAGTTAGTAAGAGGAGTAATATTCTACTATAGTTAGTAAGAGGAGTAATATTCTACCATAGTTAGTCAGAGGAGTGATATTCTACCATAGTTGGTAAGAGGAGTGATATTTTACTATAGTTATTAAGAGGAGTGATATTTTACTATAGTTATTAAGAGGAGTAATAATCCTGAAGAAGTCATGTGGGCGGTGACACAACGCATCGGGCAGAGCAGAGTGAGGTCATGTCCAGTCGTGGCTGAGACTGGAAGCCCTGATTTCCATTTATTTATAAGATTGCTATTATTTGGACATACTGAGGGGAGGAGCAGAAATTGACAGTGCGATCTCTCATTTAAGTGCTACCCGACCTGTATGAAAATATGGGTCTATATCTAAGATGAGCGGGCACTCTACACAAAGGTGGAGCATGGGGTTTGTGAGCACAGCGAGGTGGAGTTTATTTGGATCAACTGTTGACAGAATTGCGCGGATTGAGAAATTTCTGAACACCAGATATTGGATTAAGTTTTATACATTTTCCTGCTTGCATGGACATTTACTGACAACACTTTAGTGAACATTACGAACTTCACTGACAGCACTGGGACTATTATATAAATTCTCACTTGTGAATGATATTTTGGCAGTATTGGATTATCTACTCTTTGCACTTTATCTAAAGCACTGAATTTGTGAATTCAATTTTCAGTAAAACACATAGCACTATTTGCGTACTCAGTACTATTTGGAGCACTTCTTGCACGAATGAATTGATATTAGTTTTTATTACAGGTACTGATATAGCTCTGTAAATTTACACAGTGCTTTACATATACATTGCACATTCACATCAGTCCCTGCCCTCAAGGAGCTTACAATCTAAGGTCCCTAACACACATTTATACATACACATATCAGGGACAATTTAAACAGGACCCAATTAAAGAGGAAGTAAACTCTTAACTTTTTTTTCCGTGCAAAATAAATGCATAATGTGCTAGTATGCATCGCATACTAGCATATTATGTGACACTTACCTGCAACGAAGCCCACTTTGTCCCTGCTGCCGGCCGCATCCATGTTCACCCGTCTTCCTTCCGGGTCTGTGGACTCCGGCTTTATTACTGGCCGGAACCGTGTGACGTCACCCCCGTGCATGCGTGCGGGAACCGCCAGTCACGGCACAGGGTTCTGAAGAAATGGCATGGGTGGCCGTTTCTTCAAAACGCATGCGCCGATGACGTCCTTGGCTGCATGCAATGTAAAGATCTCCTAAACGGTGCAAGTTTAGGAGCTATTTATTTACAGTAGCTATAGGTAAGCCTTAATTTAGGCTTATCTGTAGGTAAAAGTCATTAAAGTGGGTTTACAACCACTTTAACATACCAGTATGTCTTTGGGGTGTGGGAGGAAACCTACACAGGCACAAGGAGAACATGCAAACTCCATGCAGGTAGTGCCGTGGTTGGGAGTTGAACCAACAACCCTAGTGCTGCCAGGTAGAAGTGCTAACCACTGAGCCACTTTGCTGCCATTTTAGCTTATTTGTATTTCATAAATATTCTTTAGCATGTTGTGTTTATACATTTTATTGTTTGTGCAGATCACATTAACTGTGTAGCTTCATGAGAATATTGCTCCTCTTACTAACTATGGTGTATGGTTAATTACTAGAGCAAGCACCACATTATTTATGCATTTCTATTGATAAACTGCCACCATCATTCTATAAAAATGGTGTCTGTTGGGTTACATGAAACACTCAATCAATAATCAATAGTCAGTCAGTGACAAACATCTCCATTGATCAATCTTCAAACAATTTGAAGTAAGGAGGGCTGTCCGGTATGCTTTTGTTGCTGCTAGCAGCAGGCCGGGTACTTGTGTGCCAAGAACTGAGCGGCCACAGTAGCATTACATTTCTGCTGACAAGGAATTATGGGAAAAAATGTATCCATGCAGCCATGATAAGGGGGTTTATCTTCCCATAGGGTCATGCGGTTACACAGCTCTGGCAGTATGATGCAGGCTGATGGTTCACCATTTTTGTATAAGTTCTCCGTGTTTTGCAGCTCAGCATGCTGTCATGTTCTTGTGGCTTCTTGGGACCCTGGGGGGGAACCTCTTTTGTAGCGATTGATAAATATGCGCTACCTTGGAAAGGAGGTTCTACAAAAAGGCGTGTTTCCCAGATAGAGGTTAGGTGGATTTATGAGTTAAAGTCCTATGTCCCCCATGGACATAAATTCTTTTAGAAATATCTCTTGATAGGTTTTTTTTATTTTATTTTTATTTTTTAAGTCATAGTACTGTTTATTATGGATATTCATCTATATAAATATAATACATACTAGCAACCTGATTTTGATATAATTATCAATAGATTGTATTGGGGTCCCCTGCAGAAGGAGGACAGCCACCTTCCCCCAAATATCCTCTTCTTTTTTTATCAAAATGTACTTTTTATGTAACAGTACATTTCTCCTGGCAAGATATGAGACATATATCCTCCTGAAATATTTGTTTGTGTTAGATAATATACAGTGCCTTGAAAAAGTATTCATACCCAGGGCAGCCATTAGAAAATTTGGGGCCCCTTACAAAGTTTTAGGCCTGGGCCCCCCAGGCTTGACCACCAACATTCTCCAGGGCCTCACACCTCTGCCATCTCCTGACCCTGCTGGGTGGCTGGGCCCTTCAGGATGCCCGGGCCCCCTACATGTGTATGGGCTGTCCCCCCCTGATGTCATACCCCTTGACATTTTCCACATTTTGTCATGTTACAACATAAAACATAAATTGTATTTTATTGGGATTTTATGTGATAGACCAACACAAAGTGGCAAATAATTGTGAAGTGGAAGGAAAATGATAAATGATTTTCTAAATTTTTTACAAATATCTGAAAAGTTTGGCGTGCATTTGTATTCACCCCCCCCCCCCCTTTACTCTGATACCCCTAACTAAAATCTAGTGGAACCAGTTGCTTCCAGAAGTCACCTAATTAGTAAATAGAGTCTACCTGTGTGTAATTTAATCTTGGTATAAATACAGCTGTTCTGTGAAGCCCTCAAATGTTTGTTAGAGAACCTGCAGTTTGCGAGAAGCCATGTGAGGGACACATCATACATGTGTAAGAAGGTGCTCTGGTCAGATGTGACCAAAATTTAACTTTTTGGCCTAAAAGCAAAACGCAATATGTGGCAGAAAACGACTACTGCACATTACCCTGAACACACCATCCCCACCATGAAACATGGTGGTGGGATCATCATTGGAGAGATGTTCTCTTCAGCAGGGACAGGGAAGCTGGTCAGAGTTGATGGGAAGATGGGTGAAGCCAAATACAGGGCAGTCTTAGAAGAAAACCTGTTAGAGTCTGCAAAAGACTGGGGTGAAGGTTCACCTTCCAGCAGGAAAACGACCCTAAACATACAACCAGAGCTACAATGGAATGGTTTGGATCAAAGCATATTCATATTTTAGAATGACCCAGTTAAGGTCCAGACCTAAATCCATTTGAGAATCTGTGGCAAGACTTGAAAATTGCTGTTTCCATCCAATCTGACAGAGCTTGAACTATTTTGCAAAGAATGGGCAAAAATTTCACTCTGTGGATGTGCAAAGCTGGTAGAGACATCCCCAAAAAGACTTGCAGCTGTAATTGCAGTGAAAGGCGTTTCTACAAAGTATTGACTCAGGGGGCTGAATACAAATGCACGCCACACTTTTCACATATTTATTTGTAAAAAAATTTGAAAACTATTTATAATTTTTCTTGCACTTCACAATTATGTGCCACTTTGTGTTGGTCTATCACATAAAATCCTAATAAAATACAATTTACGTTTTTGGTTGTAACATGACAAAATGTGGAAAATTTCAAGGGGTATGAATACTTTTTTAAGGCACTGCACATTTAACTAGATCTGACATTATTCAGGATGTTTAAGATGTTACACCTAATTGATTAACATCTTGGTTACTACCATTCATAATCTTGGTTATTAATATTTTGTTGGTTACATACACCAATTTGGACTATTTAGTCTTTTTTTTAAGTTGTACTTGAGCGTTATGAATTTTGAATATCTGTGAACCGGGATTTATATTCCAGAACAACGCTTTGATATCATTATCCAGAATAAAGTCTGGTTGTCATTGTTTTTGTTAAACCAAGGCTTGGCTATCTATAAAAGTGTATAAACAACCATCTTATTTCCAAACTGAGGTTTACCCATTAGGCTTACTGGAAAGACGACCATATTATTTTTCAGAATGAGGTTTGGCCATCTATCTTGATACAACAGTGGCCATATCAACAGGCAGCCCGATTTGAACAGAGGGGACAGCTGTGCTCTTTCTGCTCCGGACAAAATATATATATATGCGTGGTGATGGACATGGACTGCATGCCCCGATTACGTCAACTCTGACGAAAAGCATAGGGCGGAGTACATGTCTGTAATGCTGCAAACCAACTCTGTTTACAAGCGGACCAGTTCCCGGGAACCATTACATTTTACATGCTGGATTTTATCTGGATTTCTGTAAGTTCATAGCAACATTTTGTTTTAAGAAAGCATCATACGTTTTTTTACTATGTGGGAAATTTCTTTCTTCCATATGGGTCGTGATTTGAAGCGATTTTCACTGTCAGCCATGACATGACACTGCCCCCTTCAGCCTAAATACAAAGGAAATTAATCAGATTTTCTGTGTATTACCCACGCTTATCTAGACTCTTAACTTGGAGTCTAGTGTTTGGGTAAGCAAGCATTTTGTATGATTCACGTTGGAGGTGCACCTGGGTGAGATCTCAGATTATCCGCTCACCTATCAGACACTCAGCAAGAGACTTTTGCTTCACCATCACTATTTAAATCCTCTTTGGAGCACAACATGAGCTGTTTTTTCTATATGGACTTTTTTTATTTCACTTTGATCGTTTAGCACCGCAACGTATGTTATGCATATGTTCTTGTGGCTGCCTAGCTCCATCCTTCGTTCCACCCATCACAACCTCATTATGGGGGTACAAGAAAAGCTGTTATTTGGATTAGGAGTTAGTCTGTTACTTTGATATTCTGGGATTTGTAGTTATGTAATGCATCGTATGTTACACCTGCTCTCCTTACCTTTTTCATCCGAGGATCTATGTCTTCTCTCACGCAGGACGTCCCACTCCAGGGCCAAGGCTGAAGCAGCAGCTGCTGCAGCTCTGAAGGCGCAAGAGGAAGCTCAGATCGCCAGGATCGCTGCCAAAGAATTCTCTCCATCCTTCCAGCACCGGGAAAACGGTCAGTGCCTAGTTTTGGAACTCGGGAGGGGTAGGGGTAATAACATTATTAGTAGATGGTCTGACAGACCCTGATACCTCCGTCTGACCTTCTGCATCAATAAAAAGATTTGTAAAGTAAGACCACTTTTGGACCCTCATTTACGCCCCCCCCCCCCCCCCCCTACGTGCTATATGGCTGCAACGGGACAGGGAGATAACATTACATCTACCAGCTCCGTGGCACTGGTCTGCCTCTGTGCTCACCATGAGCTCTCTCCCTCCCCTAAAACTGAACTCTGGGAAAACTTCAGAACTCCCTATTAAAAAGCACTTTCACTTACCTGATCCCTAGCTCCTGCAGGCTTTCTCCTTACCGTGCCACTGGTTTCCCAAAGCAGCTTCCCTTCAGTGCTTCATCACTCACACTCTGACATTGTCACGTACAATGCAGGGCCAGCAGACCTGCATTCAGGGCCGGAACAAGGGGTGGGCAGGAGGGACGATTGCCCTGTGCACAATGGTTTACTGAGTGTAGCACCCTCTAAAATTGCACATCATGAATGGGGGAAGGGGGCGCCGTTTGGCATCTTTGCCCTGGGCGCTGAATGATCTTGTACCGGCACTGCCTGCATTGTAAGCAAGGATGCCAAGGGCCCCTCCACAACCGAGTGTATCAGGAGAAAGAGGGAAAAGGTAAGTGATCAGTGTTTTTTTAATGTACCCTAGACAAAATGAGCATTTCGTTTAGCCCTTGCAAAGTGGGGTGGGGTGGGGGGTTGTTGTTGAAATTTCCTGGAAGTCAACTTTAAGCTCGCTCCCCTGACCAACCTCATACAGATTGGGAGACTTATTATTAAGAAACATCCAAATTCCATACAACGTACATTGTAATCTCCCAGCCTCATCTCTCAGTGGTGTCATAAGACCTGGCAGTAGTAAAAAGCTAATGGCTGCTATTTCAGCTGTCAATATGGCTGCCTCCACTGCATCTCTGTGACAGGTTCACTTTAACATTAGCAGCAGCTTCAATTTTGTGTGTACGTATATCCAAAACTTTTTTTTTTTTTTTCAGTTTTGGATAGGGTAGAAAGGGGTTAAATCCTCTGCAGGTTTATTTTTTCCAGTCTGTTTTCCATTGTAAAGATTTCCCATCACTTCCTTTCCTGGAGACGGAACAGGAAGTGAGAACAAATCTCCCAAAAATGGGAGGAAATCCCTTCTTATACAGTTGTCACCCAAACAGGTGCCCCAGTGGAAGATTTCCCTTCTTTTACTGTTTGGGTGACAGTTGTAAAATTTTGGATTTTCGTGACTTGTGGTCCCAGTGACGAATAGAGAGGGCGAACCTCCTCAGTGGGCAATAAATTCCTGACCTGGGGTCCAAACCCTCCTTGTCCCTTCATACACTTCATAACAGGTTCTTAGTTGGTAAGATGTTAGAGAACAAAGAGGCATGATGTCTGCCTTGTTCGAAAACCCAGCTGTACTTCTGATTGCTTCTGATTGGCTGCCCTGATCACCGCCAGATCCCTTTTGGCCCCCACTCCCTGAGCTGGCAGTAGAGCATCTTGGAAAAGACGCTGCATAAGTCTGAGCTAACCCTGATAATAGGGGGAAGGGGCAGACCAGGAAGCAATTAGGCGGACCGTCCCTAGAGCCAGGGCTTCACCGCAGTGACTGCTGCTACGTCCGCCATCAATGCTGCTCGCCTTCCAGTGATCTTCTTACACCGTCCCATTAATAAACCCCAGCGGGGCCGAGCTTCACAGTACAGTCTAATGCAACACGCCGCTAAGACCGAATGTCAGGGTATAATTGGTGCTTCTACTACAATAGAGATCACTATGAGGAATCACAGGAATTCAAGTTTTTATATACTGTAAATACAGTATATATATATATATACTATATATATATATATATTTATATATGTGTGTGTATATATGTATATATATATATACATACACACACACACACACACACAAAATATATATATATATATAATATATATATATATATATATATATATATACACACACATTATATTTCTAAATTATTATTTATATATACACTATATTACTATATTATTAAGTATCGGGACGCCTGCCGTTGCACGCACATGAACTTTAACTTTAAACCGGAAGGTTTTACCCCCCTTAATGACCAGGCCATTTTTTTTGTGATACAGCACTGTGTTATTTTAACTTACAATTGCGCGGTCGTGCGACACTGTACCCAAATAAAATTGATGTCTTTTTTCCCCCTACAAATAGAGCTTTCTTTTAGTGTTATTTGATTACCTGTGAGACTTTAATTTTTTGCGCTATAAATGAAAAAAGAGTGACGATTCTGAAAAAAACAATATTTTTTACTTTCTGCTATAAAACCTTCCCATTAAAAAAAATGTAAAAATCAAATTTTTTCATAATTTTAGGCCAAGGTGTATTCTGCCACATATTTGTGGTTAAAAAAAAATCCCAATAAGCGTATATTGATTGGTTTGCGCAAAAGTTATCGTGTCTACAAACTAGAGGAAAGGTTCATGTCAAGATTTTTAGCGGGACTGCCACATTGCGGCGGACAGATCGGACACCTAACGGACATTTTTTTACACTCTTGGGGGGGACCAGTGACATTACTACAGTAATAAGTGCTAACAAATATGCACTGTTATTGTACTAATGACACTGGCAGGGAAGGGGTTAACACCAAGGGCGATCAAAGGGGTAAATGTGTCCCTAGGGGGTGTTTTCTAACTGTGTGGGGGATGGACTTGCTGGATAAACATAAAGACCTGTGTTCCTAGATAGGATTCCTGTGTTCATCACTGACAGAACAGCAGTCTGCAGTGTTTACATCGGCAGACTGCCGTTCTGTCTCCACCGAGAGCGATCGCAGGTGCCTAGCAGGCATCGCATCCACAGGACCGGCTGATTGGCTCCCCCTGTGGCCAATCAGCATGTGCGTGTGTGCCCCACCATCTGTCTCACGAGGCGACGTACAGGAACAGGTATTTCATTTCGCGGGACAGAGCTGAACTACCGCAGTATAAGTATGGCGGCTGGTCAGCAAGTGGTTAATGGCATTCCAGTCTTAGTCTGTAGGGTTCAATATTTAGTTGGCCCACCCTTTGCAGCTATAACAGCTTCAACTCCTCTGGGAAGGCTGTCCACAAGGTTTAGGAGTTTGTCTATGGGAATGTTTGACCATTCTTCCAGAAGCGCATTTGTAAGGTCAGGCACTGATATTGGATGAGAAGGCCTGGTTCACAGTCTCTGCTCTAATTATGGACCTTGATTTGTGCACTGGTCCAAATCATTTGGTGGAGGAGGGGTTATGGTGTGGGTTTTTTTTTCAGGGGTTGGGCTTGGCCCCTTAATTCCAGTGAAGGGAACTCTTAAGGCATACCAAAACATTTTGGACAATTTCATGCTCCCAACTTTGTGGGAACAGTTTGGGGATGGCCCCTTCCTGTTCCAACATGACTGCACACCAGTGCACAAAACAAGGTCCATAAAGACATGGATGAGCAAGTTTGGGGCAGAGGAACTTGAGTGGCCTGCACAGAGTCCTGACCTCAACCCAATAGAACACCTTTTGGATGAATTAGAGCGGAAACTGCGAGCCAGGCCTTCTGACCTCATAAATGCGCTTCTGTTCTGGAAGAATGGTCAAACATTCCCATAGACACACTCCTAAACCTTGTGGACAGCCTTCCCAGAAGAGTTAAAGCTGTTATAGCTGCAAAGAGTGGGCCAACTCAATATTGAAAACTATGGACTGAGACGAGGATGCCATTAAAGTTCATGTGCGTTTAAAGACAGGCGTCCCAATAATTTTGGTAATATAGTGTGTGTGTATGTGTATATATGTGTGTGTGATATCCTGCTGGTGGATGTAATCGATAAGATAGAGAGAATGTCCAGAGCAAACTATTCTCTATGGAGGATCATATTGGAGGTTTCATATTTTGGTGGTGGGTGTAATCAGAAAGGTAGAGGGAATGTCAGGAGCAGAGTATTTTCTACCTTCGCCATTGAGCTGATATGACCACGTGAACAAATATGGACAACATCATTAACCAGATATGGCCATGTGCCCATATTAGGTCAATGATGCCACTAACATCCTTGTCCCTTTGTTATGTGTGTTTTTTGAGCAGGGATGCTGGTGATATCATTAACCAAACACGTCGACATGGCCATATTTCAACAATGTCATTGACCAAATATCACCATATAGCCATAATAGGTCAATGATGTCACCAACTTCTGTGCCCCAAAGCCACACGTAACAAAGGGGCAGGGGTGTTGGTGACATCATTGACCTAATTTGGGCACATGGACATATTTTAACAATATAAAAGGTGATTATACCCGCGCTATGGGTTTTTTTGATCAGTGTCCTGTCAATTATGGTGTATTCACAACTATGTGTAAATAATTAACATATAATAGACTCAAATTTGAAAGTGCATAAAAAGTAAAAAAAAAAAAATTGAAATTGAAGCTGCTGCTAATGTGAAAGGTTAAAAACCTCATACAATGACAAAAAAAGTTATTAAACTTCGCACTGCTTCCTTAAAACAATAACACGTACTAGTAGTATATGAAGTGTCAGTGCAATCAATGATATATAAAGTGAAGGTGAAATCAAACAAATAAATGTCCATCAATGATAGTTAGGTGCTAGTGATGTCTCATATAGGATTCAGGTGACACTCCTTGCTCCCCTCCTGAGTCCCCACTCACCAGCAATATGATTAAAAGCAGCGTGGTATATGGATGGATGGATCTAGCTCCTTCCTTTTCTGGCAGTCACCAAGGCTCTCAGCATAATGATGGTATATGTTCCAATGAAGAGAGAGATAATCATACTGTTTGCTTTATTGAAAGATAAAAGCATAAATGCACTTACAGCAATAAAAAAAAGTTTGAGCAAGTAAACCAAAGGTTCGTCGCCAGAGCATTTGTATCAGCTGTCGGTTTGACGTCTCTACCTTTTTCCCCGCTTGACGCGTTTCGCCCCTCCCACTCGGCGTCTAAAGGAGCTAGGGGCGCTTGTAACTGGCTCTCTCTTTAATCCTAAACCTCTCCTACTACACTCAATACCTCCCACTCCTCCCTGTTACTTCCAATTTATAGGGTTCTGCATCACATCTTGAAGTGGTGCGACCCCCATATTGGTACACTCTATTGTGTGAATACTATGTCCTCCATATGTCTACCCCCCATGACAATTCCCAAATATTGTACTAACATTTAATCCTTAAACAGGTGGCTATACATAAAGTTTGATCAATTACAATATAATTATAATTTGATTATGGACCAATGGATTTACCACTCCATGGGTATATTATCTTATATATAACGATTCTACCTTTTATTGTCTATATGGACAGCGTAACCCATGCTCATACATTTACAACATTATATGGATACAAATGTATATACATTAAACAAAAAATAAGTATATTGAACCATAATTACTACAGGTGATTACACAATATAATATATATATATATATATATATATATATATATATATATACATATATATATATATATATATATATATATAAATGAAATATAAAAATTCTAAAATGTAGATTTTAAAAAAAAATATATATATATATATATTTTTTTTTTTTAATTAGTGATGAAGCAGTTTATATCTAGGTCCATGTTTAACCCTAAAGGTGCCATCGTATGTAACTGATATATCCATTTTGTTTCATTTTGTGAAATGGCCCTTTTCATATTTGTTCCCCTCCAGTGTTTTTCAATTTTATCTATTGCACAAAAAGACAGTTTGGTTGGGTCCCTTTTAGAATAAGAAGTTTATAGTAAAGAGATTAATAAACACAAACATTAATAAACAGGTTTATAGAAAAAGGATGCAAACATTCATATTTACAAAAGGTCCAGAATGAAGTAAGCACTATGAATAGAGGAGAACTTCTTATTCCCAAACAAAAAAAGAATGATGAATTTGATATAGTATTTTGTACAGAATATAATCGACAATACAAACAAATAAAAAAAGTAGTTAAAAAACACTAATCAATATTACGCAGAGACCCCATTTTTTTGCCAAATCCTTACCTAAACGTCCCAGATTTTTATATAGACGTCCACCAACCTTATCAAAAGTATCCCTGACCCACCTAAAAAAACAGTCACTTTTTTAGACCAGGTGGGATTTTTATTCAGATGTGGAAAATGCCTCACATGCAGAACTTGCAAATAAGAGAAAAGAAAAACAACACATTTCCAATCTAATGCCGCAGCACAAGTATATGAAATATCTAGATTTATTACGTGTTGCAGCACACGCGTCACATACCTATTATTGTGTGATTGTGGACTGCAATATGTGGACAGAACTAATGGCACTTTTCCACTGCATGGTACCGCATGGTACGGTGTTGGAACAGTTCGGTATGGTACGGTGGCACTTTTCCACTACATTTAACCGAACGGTACTGCTCGCTTAAACAGTACCACCTCAGTTGTGGTTCCAAGAGGGCCATACCGGTACCATATCCCACAATCCTTTGCATGCAACCTTGACTGTTTGTCACTTCTAGCCACTGATTGGTCAGAGAATCGTTGTTATCCCACCCACTTACTACTTTAGTGGAAAAGCAAACCGTACCGAACTGTTCCAACATCGTACCATGCGGTACCATGCAGTGGAAAACCAAATGAGCCAAGCAGGGCGAAGCAGGGCCGAGTGGAGCCAAGCCGGTACTTGCAGTGGAAACGTGCCATAAGAGAGAATCAAGAATAAGACTCAGGGAACATGTAAACAAAATTAAAAAAGGTTTCCGTCACCATAGTCTCTAGAATCCTTTAAGAAGATACCATAATAGGTAAAAAACTGTCTTTTTGTGCAATAGATAGAATTGAAAAACACTGGAGGGGAAAAAAATATGAAAAGGGCCATCTCACAAAGTGAAACAAAATAGATATACCAGTTACATATGATGGCACCTTTAGGGTTAAACGTGGATCTAGATATAAACTGTTTCATCACTAGATTTAAAAAAAAAAAAAAAGATTCCTTTAAGAAGATACCATAATAGGGACCGTAATAGAGACCCAACCAAACTGTCTTTTTGTGCAATAGATAGAATTGAAAAACACTGGAGGGGAACAAATATGAAAAGGGCCATTTCACAAAGTGAAACAAAATGGATATACCAGTTACATACGATGGCACCTTTAGGGTTAAACGTGGATCTAGATATAAACTGCTTCATCACTAAATAAAAAAAAAAAATCTAATTATTTTAAAAATAAATTTTATCATTTTTTTATTTATGTTTTTTTTATATATATTTTTATATATATGTTATATTGTGTATTTATCTGTAGTAATTATGATTTAATATACGGTACTTATTTTTTGTTTAATGTATATACATGTATATTTCCATATAATGTTGTAAATGTATGAGCATGGGTTACCCTGTCCATATAGACAATAATAGGTAGAATCATTATATATAAAATAATGTACCCATGGAGGGGTTAATCCATTGGTCTATATTCTGATAGTATTGGTGTTGGACCGCATTGTAATTGATAAAATTTTATGTATAGCCACCTCTTATTGATTTAATGTTAGTACATTATTTGGCAATTGTCATAAGGGTGTAAACATATGGAGGACATAGTATTCACACAATAGGGTGTACCAATATGGCGATCACACCACTTCCGGCTGCCAACCGGAAGTGATGCAGAATCTTGTAAATCTGAAGTAACAGGGAGGAGTGGGAGGTATAGGGTGTAGTAGGAGGGGTTTAGGATATAAGAGAGAGCCAGTTGCGAGTGCCCCCAGCTTCTGAAGACGCCCAGTGGGAGGGGTGAAACTCGTCAAGCGGGGAAAGAGATAGAGATGCCAAACCGACAGCTGATACGAACACTGTGGCGGTGATCCTTTGGTTTACATGCTCAAACCTTTTTTTACTGCTGTAAGTGCATTTATGCTTTTATCTTTCAATAAAGCAAACAATATTTTGCTATGATTATCCCTGTCTTCATTGGAACATATACCATCATTATGCTTTGAGAGCCTTGTTTACTGCCAGAGAAGAAAGGGGCTAGATCCATCTATCCATATACAACGCTGTTTCTAATCATATTGCTGGTGAGTGGGGACTCAGGAGGGGGGCACGGAGTGTCACCTGAATCCCATATGAGAAGACATCACTAGCACTGGCACTTTACGTAATAAAGGGCAGAGATGTGGTGATATCATTACCCTAATATGGCCATATGGCTATTTTTCAGCAATTTCATTGATCAAGTCTGAAGATGTAGCCATATTAGGTCAATGATGTCACCAGCATCCCTGTCCCACAGCCATAAGTAACAAAAAGGCAGGGATGTAGATGATATCATTGACCTAATATGAGCACATGGCATTGAGCACAAATGGCCAATGTCATTGGCCTAATATGGCCTTGTGACCATATTAGGTCAGTGATGTCACAAGCATCCTCATCCTTTGTTACATGCAGGGGCAGAGATACTGGTGGCATCATATGGTCATCATATTTGGTCCATGACATTATCCAGATATCACAATGCAGGGCAAGTAATTCCACGGCCGCAGCTAATTGAGCCAGCAGGCAGTTATCATGTGACTGTTCAACCGAGGTTGGGCCGAACCTTAACCTATTCCTAGTCATAGGTATATGTATGATGTTACATTAATATGGGTTGTTTGTTATGCCTACGTAACATTGGTTTTCCCTTTCTCTGTGCCCAGGGCTCAAATGCCAGAGGCCAAAACACCAACACTCCAGTGACGACATCGAGGTCATCTCAGCAGAAACCCCACCGCAGCAAGATAGCCCGGAACTGTACCGGAAAGGGACCACCCCGTCCGACGTCACTCCGGACGACAGTCCGACAAGGAGCCCGCTATGCAGCCCACCCTCCACCCCTCCTCTGTCACAGCCAGCCCCTAAGTCCAGGAACAAGAGCGCCCATTTCTCCCGACAGCTGTCTGTGGATGAGGACAGGGGAGGGGACATCCAGATGCTGCTGGAGGGCCGAGGCGGGGACTATGTCAGACCCAACAGTTGGGGAGAAGTTGGCGGGGGTAGAGTGGGGATAGGGCCGGGTAACCCACTGGGACCTTGTTCCATCCCAGAAGACCTGGTGATGAAGAGCACTGGCCACAAGCACCAGGTCTCCAACCACAAGCCGAGGGAGCGGTGGGCCGATTCACCCACCACGGTGTCATGGACTTCCCACCGAACCCACAACCACAGCCCAGGTGGTAACAAGCTGCTGGAGGTGGACGAGGAAAAGCTCAGCAACTACGAGATGGAAATGAAACCCCTGAAGAGGATGGATTCTTATATGCAAGAGATACACACCCAAAAAAGACACTACGTCAAAGGCGGCCCACGGAATCCCGCTGAGGGCCACCACCTAGAGGACCGCACGTACGGCGTTCAGAGACTGAGGTCCAAACCTCAGAACAAAGAGAACTTCCGGCCGGCAGCCCTGGCTGAGCCCACCGTGCAGAAACTGGATACACTGCGGTTTGGGGAGAAGGGCGAGTCTCGGCTCCTGCGTCGGGATTTGACCCTTTCCCCGCCTCAGAAATCTTTACCTGTTGCACTAGAATCCGATGAGGAGAGCCCGGCAGAGCTCAAACCCACGGTAAGGGCTGAGCTCCTTATCTGCTCTTCACTATCATTTTTTTATATTTTCTATGTTCTTTTATAAAATCATAGAACAGATTTTAAGGTGTATGTATAGCAAAAACTTTTCGTTGATATTTTGGATAGAGTAGGAAAGGAATACATCCCTGATCAGTTTATTTTCTGCTATCTGTGTCCCCCACTAGGGAGATTTTCCCCTAAAGCAAGTTTATTCTGCTTATATTTTGCCCTCGCTAATTCTCTGCTCCCACCCCTCAACATAAAAATTACATTTTTAATGTAAACCTTCCATTTTCATTACAGATCTTATTTTAGTCCCAAATATGTCATCACTGGGACTCTGCACTTCTTTATGCAATGCAGGCAGATCATGGCTAGTGGAGGGGCTGGCAGGGTGCTGTACATGGCTTCCTGAAAACATCACAGCACCCTGCCTCAGTACTCCTCTAAAGAGCCCTCAGTACTCCTCTCAAGAACCCTCAGTCCTGATGCAAGCAGGGGGCTGGTTCTTGGGAGGAGATATGCAAATATCAAAATACCTTGATATATGGGTGTCGATTTGGAGGAGTAGGTGTTCCTAGGCAGCCTGTATTTGCAAGCAGAGCGCCCTAGTTTTATGATGCTGAGGCTCCATTTTTGACAGAACTGAAATATAATTAATGAAAGGGGCTGGCCAGGGGGGGAAAGTGCTAGATGATGCTGGACCTCCTTCAGGCAGAAAATTAGGCGGGCTCAATCTGACTTGATGCATCTTCTAATGCACATTGTGAGAAGCTCACAGTGTGCAGGGAGAATGGAAAATTGTATCAAATACTTACCGTCATTTTCTTTTCCTAACGCCAATACATAGCAGCATCCATATGATATAGCTCCGCCCCTATATCCACCCACAGGAAGGACCTGTTTAAATCTATAAAAGTCTGACTGAGAGCAACCTTCCACATTCTCCATATAAAGCACAGGGATCAGAGGGAGGGTTCGTATGCTGCCATGTATTGACTTCAGGAAAGGAAAATTACGGTAAGTATTGGATACAATTTTCCATTTTCCTGACACCAACATGGCAGCATACATATGATAAATAATGACCTTTTGAGAGGGAGGGTTTAATGCTGCAAACTTAAGCCCCATACACACGATAAGATTATCGAACGATCTGCCGTCCGTTTTTTGTGGCATGCTTGTCTGATGTGGAATGTGAAGAGGTTATTTTCATACGAATTTTCCCGTATGACAGAATTCTACTTCAGAAGTGATGTCATGTGTTGGATTGCTTTCTATGTGTTCTTTCATCTCTGAGCATGCCTAGTCTTGCTCATAAGATTTTTCCCTGTCTAAATCTGTACTAATGAGACGAAAATCGGACGTGTGTCGACAGAGGACAAAAATTTTAATGCCTGCTCATCAGGATTTTGTCAGCCGAAAAGTCGGAGTCGGCTGTCGAAAGCACCATACTAACAATCCGAAAATCCGCAGATCGATCGTCGGACGAAATTTCCCTTCCGAATTTCTTATCGTGTGTACGGGGCTTTAGTCTTTATTTGACAATAGACATAGAAGCTTGAATAGTTTTCTTCCCAAACTCTACTATAGCGAGAGCTGCTGGATCCACCTTGTAGTGTCTTAAGAACGTATCATGTGAAGACCAGCTATCCGCTCTAGAGATAGGTTGTTGGAGAAACATGGACTTTAAAGGCACTGAGTATATTAAAATATAACAATTTTATTGATACACAACTAACAATACATCAAAGACATAAGTAGCTTGCCTCAAAAAAGGCGTCAGTATATGTAACCTCCATAACAAACTAATGAGGTACAAACACAAACAGTGGTAACTGCGGTATTTTTTAGATACTTCACATCAAAAGGATCTCACAGAAGATGACAGGCGTGTGTACTGCCGTCCATCGAGATCGGTTGATGTGATGATAGGTATACAGAAATTTCATAGAAATTTCATAGAGCCAGGTCGCTCGACATGTTTCGCTTGAGAAGCTTCTTCTGGAGCTAATAGTTCAGTGCTCTGTATATAATCAAAACATCAACATGGTATAGAGCTCAAAGCCTCAATATGTTGGCGGGGAAGGTGGAGCAACTTGGAAACAATTGATGAAGGCACAAATCATGTCCTTGCATACTAACCGCCTGCAGTTGTTTATCAGGGTCAGATATTGTAGGTCCAAACAGTACAATTGTTCTGTAGGAAATCATGGGGCAGGGCTACCCAGTAGAAAAATCGGTAGGCAACCACAGCAGCAGGGGAGGGCTGGCAGCCTTAGGCCTGGGGGGCAAGTCCAGTCAAGTGGCCCATTGAACCATGGAATCAGCTCACTATCCATGCCCACCTGGTTTAGGACTGACAGCTGTATACAGTGTCTGGCCCCTACATTAATCCAGCCCTGAGTGCAGCCATTTTACTAGTTTTTACCACTTTTCAGAGTGGCCCGGGGGGCAATTGCCACCCTGCCCCCCTTGCCAGTCCTCCCCTGCACAGCAGGACTTGCTGCCTGTGGAAGTGGCCCTGAATAAAGTGGAAAGCAATCAGATATGCGGCCAACAAGCGTGTCTCCACCTTCCCCGGATGGGGATAAACCGCCAGCTAGCCGCTCTGCAGACTGTCTCCAGAGACACTCCTGAATGTGCTGCCCAAGAAGAAGACATTGCCCTGGTTGAGTGAGCTCTAACCACCTCAAGAGGATTATTCATGGCCACTCTATATGCTCGATGAATAGTTTTAACTAACCAGGCCGAGATGGTTCTGGCCAAAGCTTCCCTTCCCTTTAAATTTTCCGGTAGGTAGGATGAAAAGTCTGTCATAACGTCTGAACGCAGAAGTAGCCTGGAGATAGGATTTGAGGACTTTTAGAATGTCCATTTCATGCAGGTAAGTATCTGATTCTTCTGGGAAGGCTGGAAGCACCCATTCACTGGAGAGGTGAAATATTGAAGCCACTTTTGGGACAAAGTGATCCAATGGTCTCAGCACAACCCTATCTGGGAAAAACTAAAATTATTAATGTAGCACCACCCCCGCAGGAGCTGCTGATTATATTATTGGGTCTACACCCTGCCTAACAACCCAATCAAATTGGCTCGATCCCTCCTCAGGCACAACTGACCCAGAATAGGACTGGACTATCAAATAGATACACAGGTTGGAATACAATACTTCACTATGCAACAATACCTTGTTACCTTCTTGAATAGTAGTCCTTCTGGGTGACACAATGGAACAACGCACAAGATTGTAATTAACCAAACTTAGTTTACTATATATCAAATTGAATAGGGGAGATACAATACAATACAATACAATACAAGTCCATAAAAGGTTATTTAAAACAGCTTTAAAAAGGTAAAAGAATACCCCCACACTCCTCCTGCATTAAGGCTAGACACAGTACCAGGTAGGTGGGCCTATCTGAGTCCCTCCCCCAGAGTTCTCTTCTTTCTTGTTGATCTTCGCTAGCAAGGTTATTGAATAGAGCTCATTTGTAATCCAGATTAGGAATAAAGATCAAGAGAGAGAAAACAACGAGCTGTTAGTTGTCACCGCAGGGTGTCTGCGTAACTGAGCAATAACTTCTGCGAGAGAGATAAGCCTCTGGCGACTCCTTTACAGACCTTATTGTTTGTCTATGAGTCTCCTGAGAGAGTATGGTGATAAACCCCGGGGTTTTATCACCTCCTGCTGCGCTACCGCTATCTGTAGATAAAACTGTCTCTTCAGCAGATAAAGTCAGTTATTGGGCATGTGCCCTCTCACCAACAGAAGTTTCTCCTTCGCGCGCTTCCACTGCGGTCTCAGTCCTTTGGCTATATGCCAGCCGCGCGGGGTCCTTCTGGCGGATGACTTCCGGTCTCGGCAAACAGCAGTATGACCTCCAGGAATGTGCCTCGTGCTTGAGATGGGACGGTTCCACGTCGTCCCTCCAGGCTAAAAGGCTCTGGCCCAATATCCAGTGTCAGTCCTTCACTCTCGCTCGCTGGTTCCTCAGAGTCCAGCGCAGAAAGGCCCCCCTTCGCGCGCTTCTCAATCCTTTAAATAACCTCCCCCATAGTGCCGTGCGGTGCAGCCGTGCACCCTGGATCTTGCAAAGCAGCCTGGGAGATGTAGTTTCTTCATCTTGTGAAAAGGAAGTCACAGCCCGGGAAATTCCATGCAGCTACCACTAGAGGGAGCCTAGTTCCTGGATCTTGCAAAGCAGCCTGGGAGATGTAGTTTCTTCATCTTGTGAAAAGGAAGTCACAGCCCGGGAAATTCCATGCAGCTACCACTAGAGGGAGCCTAGTTCCTTCCCACATATCAAACAGTGTCTTTAGGCATGTTTAACCCCGCTACACACTCCCCCCACTTGAGAAACTTTGGTCCCCAAAGAGGTCAACAGTATGTACCCTAGTGCATAGGTTGGCATTATACAACAAAAACATTAACATTTTGCTGAAATAAGTCAATCTGAATACATCCAATTTTATATTCTAATAGCAGTGCAACAGTAAAACGATAAAGTGCAATTAATAAGCAAATAAGTGATTTCTACAGTGTTAATATAGTGCTGATTTCTAGTGCTTTTATATAGTGCTCCTTTAAAAAGCACATGTGCCTTTGCAATTTCTTAAACACTTACATCTTAAAGTTTGTGTTGAAAAAAAAACATCAAAAGGTGAGAAAGAGAAAAAAACATATAGTGAGGTCAGAGCAACAAAATGTGCGCAAACATTAACTCACAAAGTAAACCAAATTGTGAACATCAAAAACTGTGCTTATTATAATGGCCAAACCCAATATCCTTATGTACAAACTTAAATGCAAACGTTTTCTACTTCAATACTTTGTTCTCATGATCTCTCACAGACCCCCCAAAACTTGGGTGGCTTGTACAGTTGTGCCTGGGGGTGAGCTAGGGTTGTCCCCCACCAAATCTACAGTGGAGGAACTAGGCTGGTCAGGAGACCTTTTGGAGATAAAAACAGCTTCTTCCGAACATTCACCCAATTGATCATAGGTCAGTCTCTTAGGTGGGTGAATGACTCTCCTTTCCCTCTGTTCCCGTGGAGGCATGCTCTCAGAGGTACTAGGATCAGGCACTTCTGAGGATTCTTCCATGTCCCCCTCCTCATGTTCCAACACAGAGGCACCTGATGGTTCAAGAGAGGTCAGTTCTTCTTCAGAGAAGGGTGCAACCTCCTCCTCAGGATCTTCATCCTCAGCTGCTTCTTCTGGAAGCATATGAAAGGGTATGAATTCAGGGGCTTCTGCCCGAAGGGCTCCTCTATCAGCCAAGTCAGACGAAGACAGGGAGGCAGGTGTGGGTTCTGGCAACTGAGATGACCACAACCAGTCGGGTACCTCCTCTTCATCTTCCAAATCTTCAGATGGAGAACTTCCCTCTCCCTCATCTGGGAGCATCGTCTGAGATCTGGTAACTGGTCTGGACCGGCGAGAAGTCGAAGGGGCCGCTGACAAGTCTTCCACAGGGGGCATACGAACCGCTTCAGAGAGAGGCAGCAAATGGTTCCGATGCCAAGCCTTCAATGGACCCACACTTCCCTCAGGCCGAATTTGGTACACAGGAAGGTTTGGCAGTTGCTTACAGATAACATAAGGTTGGGACTTCCAGCGGTCTGCCAACTTGTGTTTTCCCGGGACACCCAAGTTTCTCAACAAAACCCTGTCCCCTGGTTGCAGGTCATGGATCCGAACTTTTAGGTCGAAATTTTTTTTATTCCGCAGTCCACGTTGATCAGATGTGGCCTGAGCCTTGTCATAGGCCGCTTTCAGACTCTTCCGCAGTCGGTCCACATATCCTCTATGCGATGCTGAAGAGGTATGATCAGGCGAAATGCCAAAGGCCAAATCCACTGGCAACCGAGCCTCCCTTCCAAACATCAGCCGATAAGGGGAATATCCAGTAGCATCACTGACAGTGCTGTTGTAGGCATGCACAATGGCAGCTACGTGCCTGCCCCAATGCTGTTTCTTCTCTGAGCTCAAAGTCCCCAACATATCCAAAAGAGTCCTGTTAAATCGTTCAGGCTGGGCATCCCCCTGTGGATGGTAGGGAGTGGTTCTAGTCTTTTGAATGCCTAACATATCTAACAGTCTCTTGATCAGTCTGCTTTCAAAGTCCCTTCCCTGATCAGAATGGAGGCGCTGTGGTAACCCATAATGTACAAAGAACTTCTCTACAAGAACTTTGGCTACCGTTGAGGCCTTCTGATCCCTTGTTGGGAATGCTTGAGCATATCTGGTAAAATGGTCTGTTACCACAAGGACATTCCCCTGGCCACTCAGATCAGGCTCTAAGCAAAGGAAATCAATGCACACCAGCTCCATGGGTCCCTGACTTTGTAGATGGCCCATTGGGGCTGCTTGACGTGGCAGAGTCTTCCTCTGTATACACCGGACACAAGAATGACAGTATCCTTCAACTTCGGCCCTCATACAAGGCCAGTAGAACCTGTCCCTGACAAGCTGAAAGGTTCTTTCGGGCCCCAGATGGCCATGATTATCATGAAGAGCGGCCAGAACTCCCTCTCTGTATTTAGCTGGTAAGAACAGTTGCCACTTCTCCTCCAGATCTTCAGATGGACCTCTCCGGTAGGCCACTCCTTCTCTGATCTGTAACCGGGTCCACTCTCTATGCAACAGACGGGCCCCCTGAGGGGAGTCAGTTAGAAGCAACTCAGGGCTCTGGATCTCCAGGGCTTCCAAGAGAAGTTTTCCCAAAGGGTCTTCCAACTGCTCCTTCCGCAAGTCCCTTTTGGACAGCCGGGGCAAACCCTCCCCTTCAACTTGGGTCACCTGGCAGTAGCATTTGGGTACTCCGATAGCCGAAACCCCAATCTCTTCTGCTCTTGACCCTCCTCGGGATCGAAATTCAGTTCCCTGATATAGGGCACGCACCCCTTCTGGAGCCAAATGAGTCCATTCTTCCGCAGGTTCCTGTGGAACATGCAACCTTCTGGATAGGGCATCTGCATCCCTATTTCCGATTCCTGGCCGATACTTCAGGCTAAAATTGAAGCTAGAGAGGGCAGCCAACCATCGATGTCCTGTTGCATCCAGCTTGGCCGTAGTCAACAGATAGGTGAGGGGATTATTATCTGTCTTGACAATGAATTCAGCTCCGTACAGGTAGTCTTTCAATTTGTCAACCACTGCCCACTTCAAGGCCAAGAATTCAAGTTTGTGAGTAGGATAATTCCTTTCAGCAGGCAGTAGGCTTCTGCTCACATAGGCAACAGGTCGCAGATGACCCTCATGCTCCTGATAAAGTACCCCCCCCAGCCCATCTCGGCTGGCATCAACATGCAGTTCATATGGTTTTGTGGGGTCCGCATAGGCCAACACAGGGGCAGTGGTTAGGGTTTCCTTCAGCTGGACAAAGGCCCCTTCGCATTCCGGGGTCCACTGATCCTGGATGGATTCCTTAGCCTTCCGGGGGCCTATGGTGGACTTCGCCGGCTTTACCAACTCAGGGACATCATCTTCTTCATTCTTCAGGAGCTCATTTAGGGGTCGGGCAATCTGGGCGAACCCCTCCACAAACCTCCTGTAATAGGAGCAAAAGCCCAAGAATGACCGGAGTTCGGTCACATTTGTGGGTCTCGGCCAGGAAGCAACAGCATCCAGCTTGTCCGGGTCAGTGGCCACCCCTTCTTCAGACACGATATGGCCCAGGTAATGGACCGAGGACTGATAGAATTGGCACTTCTCAGGAGAAAGTTTCAGACCTTCTTCATGTAGCCTCTTCAAGACCTTTTCCAACCTCTCCTCATGTTCTTCTAAAGTTCTGCCAAACACGATAACATCATCCAAGTATACCAGTACCTCTATCAAATTCATATCTCCAACGGTCCTCTCCATCAGCCTTTGGAAGGTAGCAGGGGCCCCGGACAACCCCTGAGGCATGCGATTGAACTCAAAGAACCCCACAGGGGTGATGAAGGCTGTTTTCTCCCGATCTTCAGGGTGCATGGGGATCTGATAATACCCACTCTTTAAGTCCATCACACTGAACCACTTCGCCCCTGACAGACTCTGTAGGGCATCTTCGATTCGAGGAGTGGTATACTGGTCTGGGATGGTTCTTCTGTTCAGCGTTCGGTAGTCGATACAAAGCCTCAAAGATCCATTTTTCTTCCGGACTACCACTATCGGGGAAGCATACGGGCTCCTGGATTCTCGGATAATCCCGATCTTTTTGAGCTCTGCCAGCTGTTGACGTAGATCTTCTAAGTCACCTAAGGGGACTCGCCGGACTCTCTCCCTGAAAGGCTTGTCCTCACTCAGGCGGATCTTATGAGTGGCGCTCCTGGCACATCCCACGTCAAACTCGTCCTTAGAGAATATTTCCCTCCATCGAGCAAGTTGTGCCTTGGCCCTCTTCACCCATTCCGGCGGGAGGGCAGCGTTTCCAGAGCAAAGCTCCTCTATAACCGCTTCACCCTGTTCCTTTTCTTTGAAATCAATGGGGGCAACTGGGGTAGCCGGGTTGACTTGGCCCAGGAGCACTCTGGCCGGTACCTTCACTGGTGTAATAGAGGTGTTTCTGACACTCACTAAAACCCTTCCACGGTTTTCCTGTAACACCTTCAAAGGGATCACCTCAGGGATCACTTCTATCCCTCTCTGTCTCTCCTTTTGACCTGATTCAAAGATAATGAAGGGACCCGGCTGTTGCCATGTGAGTTTAACAGAAGCCTTAAAACAGGCCACCTCTCCTGGCTGTAAGACCTTTTCTGCTCTATCCAGCTTCCAGAGTCGTCCAACTCCTTCTGCGGGGGTCTCTTGCCCCAACACTAATCGTTGGTAGGCCTGCCGTAGCATGGGATGGATCCTTGGCGCCTGAGCATCTTGTCCCTGGACCAGTTGTATCAGAAGGCGCCTTACCAGGTCAGTGTTTGTTCCTACGATGAGAGAGCTTTTGTTGGCCCCTGGTGGACGAGGACAGACCACCGCTAAGGTGTCGAAGGTTTCCGCTTCACCAGCCACTGATGGATCAAAGGTCAACTTGATTGGCAGATACCCGTCATAGGGAAAACTTTGGGTCCCAATACCCCATATCTCCAGATCTTCCAACTTCTGCAAAGGTAGATGGGTAAGATATTTATCATAGAAGTCTCTATACAAAAGAGTCACCTGGGCCCCTGTGTCAAGGAGGGCTCTTGTGTAAATTCCTTCCACCTGAACCGAGACCACTGGGGAGGGCCCGACCAAGTTAGTTGGGAATTCTCTTGATGTAGCCTTGTTATCTGATTCAGTTCTCTGTACCCTGGCCCTCTTCTCCTTTTTCTTCCTTGATCTAGGCCCCCGCCGAATCCGGTGTGCATTGACTTTCCTTCCCTCAGTAACCCGGAGTCTAGAACTGGGGGTGTTATATTTGGGTCTGACCCCCTGACTCAGTTTCCCTGATCCTGCACCACTTCTGGAGTCCCTTAAGACTGGCGGACACCCGGTTGACTCCTTCACCGGTGTCCTCTGAAGTTTCCCGCTGGCTCGCGAGGTTTCGCGGCAGCATTTCCTGAGCTGGGACATACCCTTCTAACATGCCCAACTCCCCCGCAGTTGAAACAAGTTAACAATCTTGCAGGCCGTGGCTCTGGATCTGTGCTGAGACTAACAGGTTCATCTGGCCTCTCTGATATACTCCCCTTGGGTAGAGTGGATACCTGACCAGTCAGGATGGACACCATTTCTATCAACTGAGACACTTGGGTCTTTAGGAGTTCAACTTGAGAGTCACCCTCTTCCACACTTATCACTCCAACCCGGGCAGTTGAGTAAAACTGCCGACTTTTCTTCTTGTTGTCCAACATGACCTCGTCCTCTCTGACCATTCGAATCAGATCGGGGTATTCTAGAATGCCGCCATCTCGACGAGTTCGTAACAGTATGGCAATGGGATCTAAAGGTTGAGCCCCTTTCAGAACCTGTCGTGCACGAGTCTCATCTATTTTCCGGGGGTCTATTCCTTTCTTTAACAGAATCTGGTGGATAATCCTATCCAGACGTTTAATGAATTCGGACAACTTCTCCCCCTCTTCTTGATAACAGTGGTCCAACTGGTAGAGAAGTTCAGCCGCGTTCTCCGTCCGACCAAACACATCTTGCAGAATGTCCAAATAATCCTGTGCAGTGCAGTTCTTCTTGCTAAGCTTTAGATTACGTACAGCCTCTAATGCAGGTCCCCTTAAACTCTCTGTGATCCTCTGCTTCTTGTGCTGTTCTGGTACCTCCCATTCCTCCAAAGCCTGAGTGGCGGTATCTAGCCACTCTTCGAACCCATCTTCTGCTGAAGGCACAGGCTGTTTCCCAGAGAATGTCCGGAGCTTCCTATATCCAGTCATCAGATAGCTCGAGGAGTCCCTGCTACATTGTGCCACAATCTCCCCAAGAACAGCACACAGTTCTGAGCTAAAAGTCGACAAAGGTGATGACTCAGGATGCCCTTCTTGGACACCTTTTTCTTGGCTGGATACCCCAGGGGTGGTGGATGAGGGACCCGCAGTAGGAACTCCTGGATGTATCAGGAAAAGTTCTGTTTGGTCAATAGTTTTTACACTGTTTCCATTGAAATAATCAGGGACCCCTTTCCTCCACTCACACAGTGCATACGTGTGTGGGGCAGTGGTGTCAGTTTTTATGTCAATCACCCAGAATTTCCTGTCTGTGGATAGTGCCCTTAAAACAGGGAGGAGCTTTTCTTCAGTCCAGGCTTCTCCCTTGATTTCAACCACCAGGCCATTTTCCACTATGACATTCTCTTCCTTGCACCACTCAGCAGCAGCGACAGGATCCATTTCTGCGTGGGAGGGGATTCTGGGGCTGAGAGGGTTGTGTTGCAGGACTGTAGAAATCCCGGACGAGCCCCCACGTGTAGCACCACCCCCGCAGGAGCTGCTGATTATATTATTGGGTCTACACCCTGCCTAACAACCCAATCAAATTGGCTCGATCCCTCCTCAGGCACAACTGACCCAGAATAGGACTGGACTATCAAATAGATACACAGGTTGGAATACAATACTTCACTATGCAACAATACCTTGTTACCTTCTTGAATAGTAGTCCTTCTGGGTGACACAATGGAGCAACGCACAAGATTGTAATTAACCAAACTTAGTTTACTATATATCAAATTGAATAGGGGAGATACAATACAATACAATACAAGTCCATAAAAGGTTATTTAAAACAGCTTTAAAAAGGTAAAAGAATACCCCCACACTCCTCCTGCATTAAGGCTAGACACAGTACCAGGTAGGTGGGCCTATCTGAGTCCCTCCCCCAGAGTTCTCTTCTTTCTTGTTGATCTTCGCTAGCAAGGTTATTGAATAGAGCTCATTTGTAATCCAGATTAGGAATAAAGATCAAGAGAGAGAAAACAACGAGCTGTTAGTTGTCACCGCAGGGTGTCTGCGTAACTGAGCAATAACTTCTGCGAGAGAGATAAGCCTCTGGCGACTCCTTTACAGACCTTATTGTTTGTCTATGAGTCTCCTGAGAGAGTATGGTGATAAACCCCGGGGTTTTATCACCTCCTGCTGCGCTACCGCTATCTGTAGATAAAACTGTCTCTTCAGCAGATAAAGTCAGTTATTGGGCATGTGCCCTCTCACCAACAGAAGTTTCTCCTTCGCGCGCTTCCACTGCGGTCTCAGTCCTTTGGCTATATGCCAGCCGCGCGGGGTCCTTCTGGCGGATGACTTCCGGTCTCGGCAAACAGCAGTATGACCTCCAGGAATGTGCCTCGTGCTTGAGATGGGACGGTTCCACGTCGTCCCTCCAGGCTAAAAGGCTCTGGCCCAATATCCAGTGTCAGTCCTTCACTCTCGCTCGCTGGTTCCTCAGAGTCCAGCGCAGAAAGGCCCCCCCCTTCGCGCGCTTCTCTCTCCTTTAAATAACCTCCCCCATAGTGCCGTGCGGTGCAGCCGTGCACCCTGGATCTTGCAAAGCAGCCTGGGAGATGTAGTTTCTTCATCTTGTGAAAAGGAAGTCACAGCCCGGGAAATTCCATGCAGCTACCACTAGAGGGAGCCTAGTTCCTGGATCTTGCAAAGCAGCCTGGGAGATGTAGTTTCTTCATCTTGTGAAAAGGAAGTCACAGCCCGGGAAATTCCATGCAGCTACCACTAGAGGGAGCCTAGTTCCTTCCCACATATCAAACAGTGTCTTTAGGCATGTTTAACCCCGCTACATTAATAATAAAACAAAGCAAATAAAACGAATGTGCAGACAAAAATGCAGATCCAGAAAATTCTAGTATTCCCTTACATCAGTGATCAGTGAGAAGAATGTCCCTTACATTAGTGGTCAGGGGGATGAATGCTCCTTACATCGGTGATCAGTGGGAAGAATGTCCCTTACATTGGGGGTCAATGGGATGAAAGTTCCTTACTATGGTGGTCAGTGGGAAGAATGTCCCTTACATTAGTGGTCAGTGGGAAGAATGTCCCTTACATTGGTGATCAGTGGGATGAATGCTCCTTACTATGGTGATCAGTGGGAAGAATGTCCCTTACATTGGTGGTCAGTGGGAAGAATGTCCCTTACATTAGTGGTCAGTGGGAAGAATGTCCCTTACATTTGTGGCCAGTGGGAAGAATGTCCCTTACATTGGTGGTCAGTGGGAAGAATGTCCCTTACATTTGTGGCCAGTGGGAAGAATGTCCCTTACATTGGTGATCAGTGGGAAGAATGTCCCTTACATTGGTGATCAGTGGGAAGAATGCTCCTTACATTGGTGATCAGAGGGAAGAATACCCCTTACATTTGTGGCCAGTGGGAAGAATGTCCCTTACATTGGTGATCAGTGGGAAGAATGCTCCTTACATTGGTGATCAGAGGGAAGAATGCTCCTTACATTGGTGGTCAGTGAGAAGAATGCTCCTTACATTGGTGATCAGTGGGAAGAATGTCCCTTACATTGGTGATCAGTGGGAAGAATGTCCCTTACATTGGTGATCAGAGGGAAGAATGCTCCTTACATTGGTGGTCAGTGAGAAGAATGCTCCTTACATTGGTGATCAGTGGGAAGAATGTCCCTTACATTGGTGATCAGTGGGAAGAATGTCCCTTACATTGGTGATCAGAGGGAAGAATGCTCCTTACATTGGTGGTCAGTGAGAAGACTGTCCCTTACATTGGTGATCAGTGGGATGAATGCTCCTTACTATGGTGATCAGTGGGAAGAATGTCCCTTACATTAGTGGTCAGTGGGAAGAATACCCCTTACATTAGTGGTCATTGGGAAGAATACCCCTTACATTAGTGGTCATTGGGAAGAATACCCCTTACATTAGTGGTCAGTGGGAAGAATACCCCTTACATTAGTGGTCAGTGGGAAGAATAACCCTTACATTGGTGGTCATTGGGAAGAATACCCCTTACATTGGTGATCAGTGGGAAGAATGTCCCTTACATTAGTGGTCAGTGGGAAGACTGTCCCCTACATTAGTGGTCAGTGGGAAGAATGTCCCTTACATTTGTGGCCAGTGGGAAGAATGTCCCTTACATTGGTGGTCAGTGGGAAGAATACCCCTTACATTAGTGGTCAGTGGGAAGAATACCCCTTACATTAGTGGTCATTGGGAAGAATACCCCTTACATTGGTGATCAGTGGGAAGAATGTCCCTTACATTGTTGATCAGTGGGAAGAATGCTTTATACAGTAGTGATCAGTGGGAAGAATGTCCCTTAGACCAGTGTTCGGTGGGAAGAATGCTGCTTACATTGGAGGAATGCCCCCTTACAAAGACGTAAAAAGATTACTGATTTTTGAGAAGAAATTGCTCATTCTGAAGGAATGTCTCTCAATCTGGTGTTCTATGGAACCCTGGTTGAGATTGGCTGCTTCATACAATGTATCAATTTCAAACTTTTAAGATTAACGCTATCACCGCTGGCCAGGGCTTTAGGATTCAGCGCTGTGGGCTAAATTGACCTTGTCCCATGGCCACATTTGAACCAAATCCCAGCTCATCTCTACTCCTGTTCCTCTCGGAGGAGCTGCGAGATCCCGGGGTTAAAGATGGAGGGTTACGGCAGGGTGTTGGTGCATGTCTTGTATCCAGCCAGCTGACTGTCACCCTGTCGCATTTGGTTGGCTGCCTTGTTGCTAGGCAACATCTTACGCTTCCCCTCTCTCAGCAGCATCTCTGTCAGCTGACGAGGGGAGAGGCGATGCAGAGGATAACAGCAGGGGGAGGGGCTGCAGCAGACGATTAGCACTGATTAGCTTGTGCTGTGCATATAATACAGACCCTACAATGGTGTGCATATGGCCGAAGTCCGACATCCAGCCACATTCTATCATTATACTTGCCCCCTACAGTCATACATTATATTATACATTTATATAGCTCTGACATATACCGCAGTGCTGTACAGAGAACACTGAGCCGTACAGTCATGCTATGATTATTATACATTTATATAGCTCTGGCATATACTATGGGGCTGTACAGAGAACACTGAACCAGTCACATCAATCTATGCATCAAAGGAGCTTACACTCTATTGCCCCCCCCCCCCACAGTCACACATAAGTATTAATAATACTAAAAGTATTCATATATAATAATAATAATATAATCATTTAAATACTACTAATGTTTAGCAATCTTAATACTATGGTACACAACCATAGTACATTATTCTTCCATACTTTAAGACAAAACCACCAAAATCAGATATATTTTTGGTACCCAAACCTTTTCAAACGTTAAAAGGAACATTTATTGGTACTTGTGCCATCAGATTGCTTGTTATAGATTCTTCTTTGTAATTTTATGATAATTTGTTTCATTTTCTGTTTGCTTATATTACTTTGAAATTTCTTGGAAAATAATAATGAAAATTAAAAAAAATAATAAAATAAAATACAGAGCCAGTCACATCAGTCTCTTCACCAGGGGAGCTTACACTCTAGTGTCCCCCCACAGTCACACTATTATTATACATTTATATAGCTCTGACGTGTACTATGGGGCTGTACAGAGAACACCAAGCCAGTCATGTCTGTGTCTGCACCAGAGGAGCTTACACTCTAATGTCCCCCCACAGTCACACACTATTATTATTATTATACATTTCTATAGCCCAGACATATACCATAGTGCTGTTGAGAGAACACTGAGCCAGTCACATCAGTCTCTGCACCAGAGGAGCTTATACTCTAATATCCCCCCACTATTACACATTATTATACATTTATATAGCTCTGACATATACCATAGTGCTGTACAGAGAACACTGAGCCAGTCACATCAGTCTCTGCACCAGAGGAGCTTACACTCTAATGTCCCCCCACAGTCACACTATTATTATTGTTATTATCATACATTTTTGTAGCACTAACATGTACATTGGGACTGTACAGAGACCACCAAGCCAGTCATGTCAGTCTCTGCACCAGAGGGGCTTTCACTATAATATCCCCCCACAGTCACACATTATTTTTATACATTTATATAGCTCTGACATATACCATAGTTCTGTACAGATAACCCTAAGGCGGTCACATTAGTCTCTGTACCAGAGGAGCTTACACTCTAATGCCCCCCCCCCACATTCACACACTAATATTATTATACAAACTATAGCCCTGACATATACAGTAGTGCTGTTTAGAGAACGCAGAGCCAGTCACATCAGTCTCTGCAACAGAGGAACTTACACTCTAATGTCCCCCCACAGTCACACATTATTATACATTTATATAGCTCAGACATACCGTAGTGCTGTACAGAGAACACTGAGCCAGTCATTTCAGTCTCTATACCAAAGGAGCTTACACTCTAATGGCCCCCCACAGTCACACTATTATTGTTATTATCTTACATATACTGACATATACTATGGGGCTGTACAGCTTACACTCTAATGCCCCCCCCCCCCCGTCACAAACTAATATTATTATACATTTATATAGCTCTGAGATATTCTGTAGTGCTGTACAGAGAACACTGATCCAGGGGGGACAATAATAATGATGTGGTGTGTTCAGAGCAGGGGCTGACTGGCAACTTTCGGCCCAGGGGGCAAGTACAAAGCAGAGGCCCATGGTGCAGTGGCTTTGCGCCCCTCCCACTCTTCTCCTGGCCTCCTCCTGACCCCCATTCAAAGCTGAAGCTCTGCTCCATGTACTCTCTACTGATTGAATCCAGGTTCCCCACCTGGCCAGCAGGGGGCAGTTGGGGGTTGCTGGGACAGCTCGGTCAGGGCTGGCTGGGGGAGGAGAGTCTCCAGTGGGGCATGACACCAGCCTCTGCTCAGACACAACTTACACCATCAATGCTGGGGGGGGGTCTGCGCTTTTTCCTAATCGTCATCCCGCACTCAGTAGGTCAGCAGTGGGGACTTTTTACTTCTTTTCACCAGGAATCCTTTAGCCATGTCTGTGGCAGAAGCGGTGCAGCCTTTTTATGGGGCATCAGAGCAGCCCGGGGGGCAATTGCCCCCCTGCCCTCTGGGCCAGTCCTCCCCTGTTTCAGAGACACCTGGGCTCACACTACAAGCAAATAACTCAGGGTAGTGGAGGGTATCCTGTACTATGTCATCATTGCTCTTATTATTGTTCCGATGGTTCATTTACGGTTGGACAGAAGATAGAGATGGCTCTTCAAATCTTTCAGCTCATAGTTACATTGTTAGTCAGGTTGAAAAAGACACAAGTCCATCTGGCTCAACCAGTAAAAAACAAAACACAACCATACAACCCCATATACACAATCCTATGCCCACAGTTGATCCAGAGGAAGGCGAAAGCATGATCCAATTTATTACAGCAGGGGAAAAAATTCCTTCCTGATCCCCGAGAGGCAATCGAATATTCCCTGGATCAACTTTACCTTTAAATTTTAGTACCTAGTTATATTATTTACACCTAGGAAAGAATCCAGGTCTTTTTTAAAGCAATCTAGTGAGCTGGCCAGAACCCCCTCTGGAGGGAGTCTATTCCACATTTTCACAGCTCTTACTGTGAAGAAACCTTTCCATATTTGGAGACGAAATCTGTTTTCCTCCAGACGTAAAGAGTGCCCCCTTGTCCTCTGTGATGACCTTAAAGTGAATAACCCAACACCAAGTTCACTATATGGACCCTTTATGTATTTATACATGTTGATCATATCCCCCCTTAATCTGCTCTTCTCAAAAGAGAATAAATTCAGTTCCTCCAATCTTTCCTCATAGCTGAGCTCCTCCATGTCTCTTATCAGTTTGGTTGCCCTTATTTGCACTTCATGAAATAATGCCGCATTAATAATTTTTCATAACATAATTACACCACAACAGAGGGAATTCACCGGGAGGAATCAGCATGTATTGCCATACTGAATGTTTTAGTGGTTTAATCAAGATTCTTCTGTGACCCCGGGAAAAAGCGTTCTGTCTATAAACTCCATCCAGAACTTTGAAATTCGTCATTTACAGGTTGGCCCATCCAATAGATTTTTACTTGCAGTTTACGAAATATTCACAGGACATTTGCAAGACATCTAGGCAAGCTATAGATTTTATTACTTTTTGCAGTAACCCCAGATAAACATTATTTACCATTTCCATTTGATAACGCCATGCCATTTCCATTGCTCTGCTGCAGTCATTTTTGATATGACACTTTTTTTACATTGCTCCCCCTGGTGGCTCTGCTTGTACCCTACATGGTCAATATCTGTGAACACCTGACCATCACACCTACAGTATATTATATCGTCAGATGTACATGAACTCCCCCTCCTAATAATGGAGTTCAGGTGTCTCCAGTGATGGGTCCTGTTAATACTATATTATACTAAGATATTGTAGACCATTGTGCTCTTCCAGCCTTGTTGTACCAGTTTGGTGAAGACCCTTCTCCGTTACCCCGTGACTGTGCCCTGTGTGCAAAGCCAGCCCCATAAAGACATTGTGGGACCAGTTTGGTGTGGAGAAATTTGAGTGTCCTGACCTCAACCCCACTGAACACCATTAGAATGAATTGCAACGCCAATTGCGAGCCAGGTCTTATCGTCCAACATCTGTACCTGACCTCACAAATGGGCACAGATTTCCCCAGACACCCTCCAAAATCTTAAGGAAAGTCTTCCAAGAAGAGTAGAGGAATTTATAGCTACAAAGTGGGCAACTCCATAATAATTGGTCATGAGGGAAGGGCAGTTCCATATTAATGATGACCATGGGGGGGGGGGGGCAATTCCATATTAATGACCATGGGAGAGGGGGCACTCCATATTATTGGCCTTTGGGGGAGGGGGTCAACTCCATAATAATGACTATGGGGGAGGGCAACTCCATATTAATGTCCATGGTGGGAGGGGGGAAGCTCCATAATAATGGTCATTGGGGGAAGAGCAACTTCATAATAATGACCATAGGGGGAGGAGACATATTAATGAGCATGGGGGAGGGGGCAACTCCATATTATTAGCCATTGGGGGAGGGCGGCAACTCCATAATTATGGCCATGGGGGGCGTGCAACTCCATATTTTGATCATGGAGGGAGGGGCAACTCCATAATTATGGCCATAGGGGGAGGGGTGGGCAACTCCAAATTAAAGTGGTTCTAAAGCCTTAAGGTTTTTCACCTTAATGCATTCTATCCATTAGGTGAAAAACCTTCTGTGCTGCAGGATCCCCCTTAGCCAACTCTTACTCTTACGCCGAACCAGTCCATTGGAGTGCATAAGAGCAGCGACTCTCGTGCTGTCTCCCTCCACCATGAGCAGATTGTCAATCAGATGCTGTGCCGAGCAAACAGGGGGGCAGGGCCGAGCCACCCACTCTGTGTCTATAGACGCAGACAGGGTGGCTCAGGAGCGAGCCCGCACGGGTGCCCACATGGAAAGCGGCGTTCCGTGGGGGCACTTGCCGAAGAGGAGAAGCCTGAAGCGCTAGTGGAAGATCCCAGAAGAAGAGGATCGGGGCTGCTGTGTGCAAAACCATTAATCAGAGCACAGCAGGTAAGTATAACATGTTTGTTATTTTAATTAAATTAAGCTTTAAAGTGTTACTAAACCCAGGAGCTTGCAGTCACTATATCTGCTCTCCCACAGTACACAGAACACGGAAATGCAATTATTCTAGTAAATATAAACTGCTAAATACCTTTTCTCATCAGTATATAGCAGTCTTGTGACTTCTATCATTATCTGGTTAAAGCTTGTAGGAGGAGTTTTCATTCTCCTCTGACTGTCCTATGAGGCTACATGACCTCTGTCTGGACAGTGCTGATTGGCCCTGAGCTGAGCACATGCACCCTCACAACGAAAAAAAAAAAGCAATACACACCAAACTGAGCATGTGCATCGTGCCCCCAAGGCTCTGTACTATCAGGAGATGGATTGGGGACAGTGGAAGAAGGGGAGGATCAAAGAAGACAGGATCAAACAGCATTTTTCCACAATGAATATAACAAGCATGCTTTACTGCATATAAAGACTGATTTTACTGTTGTGGGTTTAGTAACACTTTAATGTCAAATTAATGACCATGGGGGGAGGGCTACACTCCCTATTGGCCATGGATTTGGAATGAAAGTCTAACAAGCTCATGTAGGTGTAATGGCCAGGTGTAAACAGATTTCATCTACAGAGTGTATCTGTATGGGTATACAATGTATATCAGCCTGCTAAGTGTCTGCTGAGATTACAGGATAAGCCATGTCCTGCATCTGCAGTTTTCAATCAGTGTTGAAGCTGAACTGTAGAGAGGATAAATCTCCAGTTAGAGTCATCTGATCTGCAATCTTGATTTAAAGTGACCAGGGAAAAAGCTGAACTCAGAATGAACGCGGTGCATGCAGCCCAAATCTAGAGCAGCACTTTTTTTCTACTTTCTTTCATCCCTCCTCTACACTGAATGTAATCGCTTCCTGCAGTTTCTGCCGCTTCCTGCACCCACTAATACAAGCTGGGAGACGTCTGTCCTTTCTCTGTTGGTATTTTCTGCTATCTTCCACCACCCATTGAAGCAACCAATGCATTGTTATCTCCCCTCCCCCTTTCCTCCTGAAATGATAATGATTGGTCAGAGATTTTGTAAGGCGTAACTTTCTCTGCAGCTTCAGATATTCATAAATGCTCAACATCGCCCCCTAGCTGGCACTGTAAATGTCCTAATAGTTACATTGTATCTTTGCCAGAATCAAGACTCGCTGATTGGAACTTTTCCAGTGCAGGAACAACACATCTGCCAAGTCCAATCAAGTCTTTTTTTTTTTTTTTAGGCTTGAGTAGAGTGGGACTCTTTAACTTTTGTTGCTAAAAAATGTCCTGTCTTGTAAAGGTGTCCGACAAATCAGAAAGTAAAAAAAAAAAAAATCTCTGCAACAGGGACACAACTTAAACAATATTTTAAGTATAAAAGGGTTTTTTATGCTGTCTGTGTCCCTGTGTCCCCATTTTGAAAATGTTTTCCTCACTTCCTTTCTGTGTAACAGAACAGGAAGTGAGGGTACACAAAAATCAACCTTTCTGCAACCAAAACTAAAATAAAGTTTAGGCTTTGCCCTTTAATAAACCCTGTGTATATACTGCATGTATATTTTAGGGATCGACCGATTATCGGCAACACCGATATCGAGGGCTGATCTGCACTTTGCCCGATATATAGGAATCGACCCCTGAGGTAACCGATATTGCCGATATTACGGAAAGTGCTGTACCGGAGTGATGCCTGCAGCTAGATGCATCATCCCAGTACCGGCATCCATAGCCGACGGTCGGCTGTCTTGTAATAACAACCGATGAGGCTGAGAAGCCGCTCGACTGTCATTACAAGGAGTGGGAGGGGACGTCGCCCCCTCCCGCCGCATTCCGCGCCTCTGCCGGGTCTCCCGTCCCACCGGGAGACCCGGGCATCCTACCTGCACGGTTCTGATCGGGTCTCCATGTAGAAACCCGGAAGTAATGTCATGACATCACTTCCGGGTACTCGGCACAAAATTAAAAAAAATGACAGCATTCAAAACAGCCAAACTTGGCGTTTTGAATGCTTAAGTGCAGAGGAGGGGTTTGGGGTCTTTTAGACTCCCAGATCCCTCCACAAGAGTACCTGTGAAAAAATAAAAATAAAAAAAATGTTTTTTTAAATGTCCGAAAATATCGGCCGATATCGATATCCGATGACTAAAATATTGGTATCGGCATCAGCAATAAAAAAACGATATTGGTCGATCACTAGTATATTTATATTCTATGTATATACTGCATGTATATCTAGTGATCGACCGATATCGTTTTTTCATTGCTGATACCGATATTTTGGTCATCGCGGTTGATATTTTGGTACATTTAAACATTTCTTTTTTTTTACTTGACAGGTACTCTTGTAGAGGGATCTAAATGACCCCAAACCCCAACTCTGCACTTAAAAGAATTCAAAACGCCAAGTTTGGCTGTCTTGAATGCTGTAATTTTTTTTAATCTGGCGCCGAGTACCCGGAAGTGATGTCATGACATCACTTCCGCGTTTTTTGCATGGAGACCCAATCAGAGCCGAATGCAGCTTTGATTGGGTCTTCGGCGGCTGTTCAGGTTGGTTGCCCGGGTCTCTCGGCGGGACGGGAGACCTGGGCGACCCACGGAAAGCGGCGGGAGGGGGGGGGGGCGCGTCCCCTCCCGCTCCTTGTAATGACAGCCGAGTGGCTTCTCAGCCGTATCGGTTGTCATTATAAGACAGCCGACCGTCGGCTATGGACGCCGTTACCGGGGTGATGCCTCTAGCTGCAGGGATCACTCTGGTACAACACTTTCCCGAAATATCAGGATTTCGGTAAACTCATGGGCCGATTCCGATATATCGGGGAAAGTGCAGATCGGCCCTCGATATATCAGCTTTGCCGATAATCGGTCGATCCCTACTTTATACCCTATGTATATACTGCATGTATATTTATACTCTATGTATATACTTATTGCATATTTATACCCTAGGTATATACTGCATGTATATTTATACTCTATGTATATATGGCTTTGGGATTTATTTTAAAATTTGTCAGACCAAAAAATTGTCTTTTTTGCTTTGGATGGAGACGGGAGGGATTAGAACCCCTGCCTTGTTTTTATTGCTATCTGGGTTTCGTTACCAGATGGGAAATGAACAGAACTCTACAACAGGGACATAAACAGAATTTAAAAATTGTTTTTATTTTTGCAGAGTAGGTGAAGGTTAGAACCCAAACTCAGCTGAGGGTGCCAGACCAAAGATCTAAAATGTAAAAAGTGAAAAATCTTTTAATTTGTGTTTTCTCATAATAAAGACAACATTGATCAACCAATGTGTTTCGGGGGTTTAGAATTTCCTTCTTCATCGGGGCTTATAAATGTTGTAACTGGACTCAATAAAATAAAATAAATTAAATTAGAAATAAATTGTAATAATAATTAAAAAAATAATTATTAAAATTAAATAAAAATAAAATAAAGCAAATAAAATTCAATTAATTCAATAAAATAAAGTGTTTTTAGTACTTGTAAGCATTTAATAAATAGTGCACTCCCAAAGTGCTTATGGTCACTGTCCACCAGGGAATTATTTGGGATTATTTGCAATTTTAGCACTATTTCTAGCATGTATAGCACTAGCACTTTTAATAAGCACGTTGCACATAGTAATTTATTTATATGTGGTTTTGTACTTGTATTTGCAATTTTAGGTTGGTATGTACTAATTTATGCACAACAGCACCTTCCCTGAAACATCACTACATAATTAATATTTATATAATTTTTCACATATTTTTACATATTCCCACCTATTAGGTAGCGCCACAAACCAACATCCCACATTAACACTTTGATACCGTACCCCAGTCCTCATGGGGTAAGTTGGTGGCAGCTTACACCTCCATATCTTTTAGTAGATTACATTTTTTCCATAACGCTGGTCTTATTAGTTTTCATTTTTTGCAGGTGTTTGGAGGCAAGCATTGACATCTAACAAAAACGCTGGTAACCTGCCCAAAAAAGAAGCTCATGTATTTTTTTGAGCTTCAGGCATTTTGCTTAGGCGACAAAACCCTCAGGGGCCATTGAAATGAATGGGATTTTGCTTGTTGGGCATTTTGAGACTTCAGAGATGAGCGTTTTACGAGCTGAAAAATGCTCAGGTGTGAACAGGGCCAAAGACTCCAATGAACAATCTAGATTGTATCAACCTACTTTGAGGGGACCCCCTGCCACCATCAGGGTTCACCTTTCATTGATATATAAAATTACAATTCTGGGTTTCCGGAGTACAGAAAAAAAAAGGGGGAGGAGTTGATGAGAGAGGATGTTCCAGATTTTTTTTTTCTGTCTATGTACCTGTTGCAGATTGTCCTCACTGCCTGTCTGGTGAAAAAGTAATCAGCAGGTCAGGAAGTAAAAGAAAAATCTCTTTAACGGAGCGCTGGATAGTAGTAAAAATCAGACAACATTTCTAATCCTTTTCTAGGCTAAATAAAAAAAAAGTTTCTGGTTTGACATACATTTTAAGGGGTGTATTCCTAATAAAAAAAAAAAAAAACAATGCAACGCTATTTGTCCAGCAAGACATTTTTTTTTCTCCAGGTCGAATGTTCTTCATTTATGACAATAACGTGAATCAGGAAAATACCATGTTATGGCCACTAGATGGAGCTAATGATAGTACATACAAATTAATTTCTTATGATCATCAGCTCCATCCAGTGGCCATGATGTGGTATTTTTCTTATTCACACTATTTATGTAATTAAAGAACATCCAAATTGAAGAAAAAATAATCTAGTAACATTCGATTTTGCTGGCACAGTAGGACAGTACATGCATTTTTACTGGATGAATAGCTCTGCACATTTTTTTTTTTTTAATAAATAATAAATCGATTTTGCTGGCACAGTAGGACAGTACATGCATTTTTACTGGATGAATAGCTCTGCACATTATTTTTTTTTTAATAAATAATAAATAATAATAATTTTTTAATAAATACACCTATAAGTCTTATCTGCATGGACTATGCTGTTTCTTTTTTCTTTCCTGTTTTCTAACTCTCTGTCTCCTTTCTGTCTCTTTCAGGGCTCCGCCCCCATCCTGGTAGTCATGGTTATTTTGCTAAACATCGGAGTTGCCATTTTGTTTATTCACTTTTTCATTTGATGGGACTGCTCCAACGTTTGCAAAAAAAAAAAAAAAAAATGAAAACAAATAATAAAATTGTCAAAACTTAAAACAAAAAAAAAAACATATATATGTAAACTAAAAATTCTAGAAGTCTGGACGCAGCTTATAGAGCCAGGAATGCAACTATGGCTCCGTCATCGGCTGAATTTTCTGATTGAGCCTCTACGTTTTAATATCCATTATTTAATTTAATTTTTTTTTTCTTCCAAAGGAACAAGAATTAATTTTGAATCACAGTTTGCCTTTCCCCTCCCGTGGGTAACGTCATTTAATTATTTTTTTCTTTCTTCTTTTTTTTTTTGTTTGTTTGTTGGGTTTATTCCTTCTTGCTTGTTTGGCATGTGAGAATGCAAAAAGATATTGACTTTTTTGGTTTTCTTTTTTAACCCTGGTCAGTCCTTTCCCGAAAGCTGCGTTGTACATGTGAGATGGGTTTTAACAGGGAAAAAACCTAAAAAAGAAAAAAAAAAAAAAAAAACAAGACACTTGGTTGACCCACTTAATGGACGATGTTGTGGACCATTCATGGTAAGAGGTTACCCACGACTGTTTAATGGTCTTCATTCTAGGCGGATGCTATGAAAAAAAATGTAATATGTAGTGCCATCGCTAACTAATGTTTTAATACTTTTTTTTTTCTATACAGCTAGACATTAAACAGTAGGCATTCGCTAGAGCTCACAGCAAATGGTTCTTCATGAGGCCATTTCTGTGATTTTCCACTTTTTATTGGGCCCAAATTCTAAATAGTTTTTCCAAAAAAAATTAATTTGTAAAAAATGTATACAAATTATACAAGTTTATTTCCAGCCCAAAAAAAATGTTTTGGCTGGACAGAGAAAAAAAATGTATATTGAAGTTAACCCATTTCTAATCTGGACTTAACGGCAGATAATTCTTGAAGCTCAGATTTTCATCAACCAAGGGCCCACTCGCACCTCTCAGTTCCGATGTTCCCAATGGTGCCCCAAGACACCTTGGACACGTGTCCAAAACAGAAGAAAAAATTGGATACAAAATAATTTCTATAACGACCCATTTGTGGTCTGGCAGAATCACTTAAAAGTTTGTTTTTTAGGATGCACATGTCCAAAAGGAAAAAAAAATGGATACCCCAAAAAATTGGACAACCACCCATTAGTGCTCTTGGAAAAATATAAAAAAAAAGTAGTTTTTCTTTTTAGTGAATGTGGTCCAATAAAAAGTGCACTTTATTGATAGCTCATTAGCGAACATTTTTATGTTAAATTGTGTTCACTTCACACATCCAGTTTCTTTTCGAGAAGCGTTTCCTTTTTTTTTTTTTTATTCACTTTCTATACACTGCTCACCAAAAAATAAGACCCTGCCAAATCATTTTAGAGCATACAATCAATCAGTTTGCTACAGGAACTGATGACCTAGGTTTAAAAACATTGATAGGGAACTGATGGCCTAGGTATCAAAACACTGATAGGGAACTGATGGCCTAGGTCTCAAAACATTGATAGGGAACTGATGATCTAGGTTTTAAAACATTGATAGGGAACTGATGGCCTAGGTCTCAAAACATTGATAGGGAACTGATGGCCTAGGTCTCAAAAAATTGATAGGGAACTGATGACCTAGGTTTTAAACATTGATAGGGAACTGATGGCCTAGGTCTCAAAACATTGATAGGGAACTGATGGCCTAGGTCTCAAAACATTGATAGGGAACTGATGGCCTAGGTCTCAAAACATTGATAGGGAACTGATGGCCTAGGTCTCAAAACACTGATAGGGAACTGATGGCCTAGGTCTCAAAAAATTGATAGGGAACTGATGGCCTAGGTCTTAGGGCCTTGATAGGGAACTGATGACCTAGGTCTTAGGGCTTGATAGGGAATTGATAACCTAGATCTTAGGGCCTTGATAGAGAACTGATGACCTAGGTCTTAGGGGCTTGATAGGGAACTCATGGCCTAGGTCTTAGGGGCTTGATAGGGAACTGATGACCTAGGTCTTAGGGGCTTGATAGGGAACTGATGACCTAGGTCTTAGGGGCTTGATAGGGAACTGATGACCTAGGTCTTAGGGCCTTGATAGGGAACTCATGGCCTAGGTCTTAGGACCTTGATAGGGAACTCATGGCCTAGGTTTTAGGGCCTTCATAGGGAACTCATGGCCTAGGTCTTTGATGCAGTGATAGGCTAGCTAAAAAGTAGCTACATCCATTATTTTTGTGTCACCGTTGTACCTAAACGGACCTGTGAAGTGAACACAATTTTCCTTAGCCCGCCAAGAATGCTTTGGAGGATTTCATTTTCATGGTGCAATATTCACTTATGACTGGCTAAGAACAGCACCCCTTCCTTCTACCCCCACCAAAACTGGAATGTAAACTGCGGGGCATTATAAAAAACTGGCTCTGCTGCTGCTGAAAACCATCCCTTCCCCAAATCAGGATTATAACAGCAATGTGAACATTGTATCTCTGGCATAAGTTATTTTATTCAGCTGAAAAAAATATCCGTACCCCCGTCTGTCTTTGCATGCAAGGTGTTGGCTTCTAGTCTTCTTTTCATCCACTGTAATGTAATCGGAGTGCCACCTGTCTCTTCACTAACACATTTTGGCCCATGAGAAATTTTGGAAAATGTTAAAGTTGTTGGTTTCAAATAGAGAGAGGTGTTTTTCTGAAGTCTTACTTTTCCTTTGTCTTGGCACCAAACTTGTGGCATCGATGGGTTGGCCATAAACAGCAAACCAATCATTTGCCAATTATTATTTTGGCTGTGGACTATTGGGTGTTTCATGTAGGAAGACTTGCTAAAAGAGGGGCTGCGACTTCAAAATAAGTTCATACAGTTAAGTGGAGGAAGATTTCCAATAGGCCCACTAGCTCTGGTGAGGTGGCTTACATGGTCTCCTCAATGGGTACTCAAAGGTGACTCAAACCATCAAATATAGAAAGAAGCGCCAAACCACAAAATGAGAGAGTCCAGGAAACAAGTCTTCATAACTTTATCATATAATAGCCAACGCCTAAAAAAAAAAAAATGAGTTTAACTGCTGCTAATCATTTTGGTATAACTGATTTTAACCACTTGAAGACCGGCATTTTTTTGGCACTTTTTGTGTACATGTGAAAATCTTTGCTAGAAAATTAGTTAGAACCCCAAAACATTATTTATTTTTTAAAGCAGAGACCCTAGAGTATAAATTGGTGGGTTTTGCAATTTTTTTTATATCACATGGTATTTGCGAAGCCGTTTTTTTAAATGCCGTTTTTGTTGTAATAACAGCCGAACCGCTGCTTAGCCAGAGAGCAGCTGCAGGCAGGCTTCGCTCCAGTACAAGCACTGGAAGTCAAATGATGTACAGGTACCGTATTTTTACATTGTGTCCAATTTTTTTTAAACCCTGATGCAGCAGTATGTTTAATTCCCAAAACGCTTTGGATTTTATATGATAAAATTATGAGCAATTAAAGACTTCTTGGACTTTCGTCTTGTGGTTTGGCTTTCCTTACTAAACCTATATGGTAAAAAAGCATCCGGTACACTATCTGTAGAGTAGCTGTTTTTTCTCTGTTACTTCATAGCACAAAATTACAATGATCAGCAGGCCCTTTCTAAGCCAGCCAACTGGTTCTGTTAATTTTTGTTCTATGTTCAGAGACAAAATAATAAGAGAAAGGTTGTATTCAAAGATTTGGAGATTTAGAATAACACCCCCTGATTTTCTTTTTTATTGTCTTTACAATCTACAAATCCTGGATGAGGAGTCTGGTCATGAGAAGGACCATAAAGGAGGAGGTCCGGTTCAGGTTCTAATGCCATTCTACCCTAGAAGCTAACAAATTAGAAGGATCAGATCACCAAGCAAAAGAAGGGTCCTTAAGCAGGCAGAGGTCAGGGCAGGCAGCGTTAAGGTTGAGCCATTACATAGGCAGAAGGTCAAGGTTGGTGGCAGAAAGGAGTCATATCACAGGCAGAAGGTCAAAGTACTGCCCTACAGACAACAGGAGCCAGAAGACATCCTTCATCAAAACAAGAGTAGTAGTCTGATGTAGGACAGAAGAGCCCAATTTCTCCTCCATACCAGGTGTCTGCTACACTTGCCCAACATTTTTATCCCAATCTTTTTCTCAGCTATATGTAAATTCACACGTACACCACTGCCACTGCAGGGCAATATTCCAGGTGGTCAGGTGACTTGATCCAACATGGCCGAACATCTTTTCAGTCTTTGTCTATCCCAGTAAAACTGCCTGACATATTTTATACTGTGAGACAACTTTAATTTGATTGATGGTTAATTTTATCAGCCCGTTACCATTTTAAAATGGTTCATGCAAGCTTCTGAGCAGGAGGACATCATAATAGCTTGTGTGAGGTCCTTAGGAGGATGACATCAGGGTGGCTCATATGAGGTCCTGAGCAAGATGACATCATGGTGGCTTATGTGAGGTCCTAGGTGAGATGACATCATGGCGGCTCATGTAAGGTCCTGAACAGGATTTTATGGTGGCCCATGTGGTCCTTAGCAGAATGACATCATGGTGACTAATGTGACATTCTTAACAGTATGACTTAATGATGGCTTGTGTGAGGTCTGTAGCAGGATGACATCAGGGTGGTTCATGTGAGGTCCTTAGCAGGATGACATCATGGTGTCTCATGAGGTTCTGAGCAGGTTGACATCAGGGTGGCTGACGTGAGGTTCTGAGCAGGATGACATCTTGGTGGCTGGTGAGGTCCTGAGCAGGATGGCACATAATGGCTCATGTGAGGTCCTGAGCAGTATGACATCATGGTGGCTAATGCAACGTTTTGAACAGGACACCACTACTGTGGCTCATGTGAGGTCTTCAGCAGGTTAACATCACAATGGCTAATGTGATTTCATTAGCAGGAAGACATCATGGTGGCTTATTTGAGGTCCTTAGCATGATGACACCATGGTGGCTTGTGTAAGGTCCTGAGCAGGTTGACATTGTGGTGGCTCATGCAATGTTTTGAACAGGACACCATTACTGTGGCTCACGTGCAGTTTTTAGCAGGTTAACATCATGATGACTCATGTTTAGTAATTAGCAAGATGACATTATGGTGGCTTATATGAGGTCCTTAGCAGGATGACATCAAGGTGGCTCATGTAAGGTCCTGAGCAGGATGACATTATGGTGGTTCATGTGAGGTCCTGAGTAAGATGACATTACAGTGGCTTTTGTAAGGTCCTTAGCAGGATGACATCTTGGTGCTTGGTGAGGTCCTGAGCAGAATGACATCCAGGGGGCTCATGAGCAGTTCTTATGGCACTTTTCCACTGCAAGTACCGGCTCGGCTCTACTCGGCCCTGCTTGGCTCGGTTTGCTTTTCCACTGCTGGTACCGCATGGTACGGTGTTGGAACGGTTTGGTACGGTATGGTTTGCTTTTCCATTAAAGTAGTACTAAAGTTAAGTGGGTGGGATAACAACGGGGTGGGTGGGATTCTGTGACCAATCAGTGGCTAGTAGTGACTGCATTCAAAGGATTGTGGGATATGGTACCGGGTATGGTACCTGTTGGAACCACAATCGAGGTGGTACTGTTTTTGAGAGCCGAACCGTTCAGTTCCATGCAGTGGAAAAGCGCCGCCGTACCGTACCGAACCGTTCCTACACCATACCATGCGGTACCATGCAGTGGAAAAGCACAAAAGCGAGCCGAACCGTTCCTACACCATACCATGCGGTTCCATGCAGTGGAAAAGCGCCAGCTGGTTACTATCATGGTGGCTCATGTGATGTTTGCAGCAAGATGACATCATGGTGGGTTATGTGAGGTCTTTAGCAGGATGACATCATGATGGTTCTTGTAAGGTCCTGAGCATGATGATATTATGGTGGCTCATGTGAGGTCCCGAGTAGGTTGACAACATCGTGACCTGTTTGAGGTCCTTAGGAGGATGACATTGTGGTGGGTCATCTAAGGTCCTGAGCAGTATGACATCATGGTGGCTCATGTGAGGTTCTGAACAGAATGACATTAGAGTGCCCAACCAAAAGAAACAGGTTCACTTAACTGCCCTTCCCTGCAGCTTATGCCCATCTTCCCTTCACTGCTCTTTTTCCCTGGTAGAGCAAAGTGAAATAACTGGTAATTCCATATTTTGAGATTATGTGATACTTTCTTTTCCCTCACTATACAGTGCTGGGTACCTAAACAGCTAATCTGAGGACTCCAGCCCTATACTCTGGGGGTGGGGAGAGTCCTTATCGACTACAGGGACTTGGAGCTTACAAAGCCCTTCTACTCTTCTTTCTGGAGGATGAATGTGGTAAGGCGCAGAGAAGGAAAGCTAAAAAATAAGCAGCCGGACAGGAAGGGGGGCAATTAGGTAAACCACAAATCACAGGTCCACTTTAAAGTGAATGTATGCACACAAGCAACCTATCACTCCGCTAGGAACGTCTGATGGCACCAATTTTCAGGGCATTGATAGACTTTGTTCTGCCCCCCCCCCCCCCCCCCTGAACACTGCTTGGGGCTTTTAGGTAATAATTAAGTCATAAAATTCAGCAGTACTGGATGGTGCAGCTGCAGCATTATCACCAGATCTTATACTCTTCACAACCAGATATTGGGGGAGGGGGGTTCGTCATTGTTGGGGGTGGGATGAAGCTGTTAAGTGGGTCCCAGAGGGTCCGTGGATGTCCACGCTTGAGATTAACAGCATGTTATTTCTTTGCACAATATATGCAGAATCCGACTGACCTTGTACAGAGATACTTTGGAAATGACAAAAACAAAAAAAAAAACAAAAAACAGAAAAAAAAAGACAGAAACAATGTATTCTTTTCTATATGTCTCCCAATCTCCATTTGTTGGAACTTCTTTGTACCATGCCTGCTGACCCCGTTCCCTCAGTTCCTTATGATAAATATGCATATTCATTAAAAATTACGCATTCTTGTTTCACCTTTCTTGTGGAGCCTCGTATAATTTCACCATCGTGTGGAGTCTTCTGTATTAATGCTTTTGTTCACAGGTTCCACATGGAGGTATTCTAAAACAGTGGATTTTTTCTTTGTGTTCTCAACTTAAATTATGGGCACTATAAGGAGCTCAAAATCATAGGAAATAAATGTTTATAAATGTCAGCTCCATCCAGTGACCATAATGCAGCACTTTCCTGAATCACTACACATTCGACCTGGAGAGGAAAATAGCCTAGAACAGGGATTCCCAAACTATGGCCCTCCAGTTGTTCAGGAACTACAATTCCCATCATGCCTAGTCATGTATGTGAATGTCAGAGTTTTACAATGCCTCATGGGATGTGTAGTTCTGCAACAGCTGCAGAGCCCTGGTTTGGGAATCCCTGGCCTAGAACATTTGATTTTGCCCCCATTCCCCGAGGAGGAATGTACATGTAGTTTTATAGGATTGTTAGCTCTTACACCCCTAAGTGCACAAAATAACATTTATTATTTCACATATAAACACATGCACGTTTAATGGCTTTTTATCCCTTTAACCTTTTACAGCCAATGAGAGATGACCCTTTAAAATTTTGTAACACCAGTGGCTTAGATGGGCTTCTTGGTCAAGTGATCACTGCAATTGGTTATCTCAGTGATCAAGTGATCTGCAGTCCACCCCATCCAGCTCCGTATCAACCAGATCCAGATCAATTGATCACAGTGATCTGGAGTCCACCCTTCCAGCTCCAGATCCCTTGATCACAGTGATCAAGTGATCTGGAGTCCACCCTTCCAGCTCCCAATCAACCAGCTCCAGATCACTTGATCACAGTGATCAAGTGATCTGCAGTCCACCCCTCCAGCTCCTGATCACAGTGATCTGGAGTCCACCCCTCCAGCTCCCAATCAACCGGCTCCAGATTACTTGATCACAGTGATCTGGAGTCCACCCCTCCAGCTCCCAATTATTAACAGTGCCTGGGAGCTTGCACTGGCACCAAAGCCACTGTGCTGGTGATACTGAGTGAGCACACTTCCAGGGAGCCAGGCGTACGCATAATTGGGGTTGACTGGGCTGTCACATTATTTGCATGGCCAGTGTTGGGGCTGTAGAAGTTCTGCAAGTACAGAAAAGTACCTGTTGATCTGCTGAAAATCCAGTGAGCTCCTAACTTCCTGTACTGAACTGACAACACTGCCTTTGCTGCACTGAAATCCCAAGCGGTATTGTCAGCGCTCACCAGTGACAAGACAGGAAGTGAGAGTGCATCTCCCAGCAGCAACACAGACAGCTTCAAACCTGTAACAGAATTTATGAAAACAATGCCTCGTCCTTCTATAGTCACTGAAAGGAGCGCTATCTATAACCCTCGTCACCTGCTCAGCCATTTAGGGTCACTCTACATGCCAGCTGCTCAGCTTTGTGAATGAGGCCCAGATCTTCAATGACCTGCGCAAGGCATTTCTTAGCAGCTGGTGGTGTCAGGAGTTGAGGCCTCACATGCAGCTTCAGTGTTAGCACACAACACATCATATTAATAAAGCTTCATTGGCACAGAGAGAATTGTTCAGACAACACTTGTGGAGCCGACAGGACGATTCTACACGCCCCATGTAGCAGCGACATCAAAGATTTGTGTCATGGCTGCAAAGCAGATGGCAGCAGCCCTATTCTGGAATGTGGTGGAAGAAAATGGGGATACGGCGAAGGGAGTATTATCAATGAAAATTCAGGTTAAAAAGGTATATATAAAATATACATTCTATTAAAAAATATATATATATATATATATATATATATATATATTTGTGTGTTTATACTACTTCCTGGGATGTTTGTACTAGTTTCCAGGTAAGAAGTCTTATCTTCGTTTATTACAGCTGTCATTTCACATTTGGTTTGACAAGGAACGTGGTTTATTAAAAATTGTTAGGCCCCTTTCACACGGGCGGTGTGCGCCCGGCGGAATTCCCTTTTGCTCAGTGGGGATTGATCCCCCGATCACCGCTGAGCAGGTGGATGACAGCTCAGTCTCAGCTTGGAGATGGAGCTGCTGTCAGAGGGAGATCAGATGAAAATGGACCAACTGTCCGTCTTCATCTGATCCGATAGATGAATGGAAAATAGGGTTTTCATCCGTCCGGATTTCACGGACAGGATCGGATATGTCAATGCTGACATCCGCTGCTCCAGGGCTGCATGGAGCATCCGCTCAGGTCCGCCTGAAAAACTGAAGGTGGATCTGATCGGAAAGCCCGTGTGGTAGGGGCCTTATTGGGAAAATGTGACGTGTATATTTTCACTTGGCTTGAGAATTGAGAAGTAAAAGAGCAATTGAAACGAATTATGGGCTACACATTCTTCAATTTGCTATATATATATATATACACACACACATATACATATACACACACACACACACACACACATATATATATATATATATATATATATATATATATATATATATATATATACATACAGTAAAAAAATATTTTATTATATATTTTCATGTGACAACACTGAAGAAATGACACTTTGCTACAATGTAAAGTAGTGAGTGCACAGCTTGTATAACAGTGTAAATTTGCTGTCCCCCTCAAAATGACTCAACACACAGCCATTAATGTCTAAACTGCTGGCAACAAAAGTGAGTACACCCCTAAGTGAAAATGTCCAAATTGGGCCCAATTTAGCAATTTTCCCTCTCTCGTCTCAGGTGCCTGTCAGTGCTCAGACCATACGCTGCACACTGCATCAAATTGGTCTGCATGGCTGTCGTCCCAGAAGGAAGCCTCTTCTAAAGATGATGCACAAGAAAACCTGCAAACAGTTTGCTGAAGACAAGCAGACTAAGGACATGGATTACTGGAACCTTATCCTGTGGTCTGATTAGACCAAGATAAACTTATTTGGTTCAGATGGTGTCAAGCGTGTGTGGCGGCAACCAGGTGAGGAGTACAAAGACAAGTGTGTCTTGCCTACAGTCAAACATGGTGGTGGGAGCGTCTTGGTCTGGGGCTGCTGGCACTGAGGAGCTACAGTTCATTGAGGGAACCATGAATGCCAACATGTACTGTGACATACTGAAGCAGAGCATGATCCCCTCCCTTCAGAGACTGCTGCAGGGCAGAATCCCAACATGATATCGATCCCAAACACACCTCCAAGACGACCACTGCCTTCCTAAAGAAGCTGAGGTAAAGGTGATGGACTGGCCAAGCATGTCTCCAGACCTAAACCCTATTGATCATCTGTTGGGCATCCTCAAACAGAAGGTGGAGGAGTACAAGGTCTCTAACATCCACCAGCTCTGTGATGTCATCATGGAGGAGTGGAAGAGGACTCCAGTGGCAACCTGTGAAGCTCTGGTGAACTCCATGCTCAAGAGGGTTAAAGTAGTGCTGGAAAATAATGGTGGCCACACAAAATATTGACACTTTGGGCCCAATTTTGACATTTTCACTTAGGGGTGTACTCGCTTTTGTTGCCAACGGTTTAGACATTAATGGCTGTGTGTTGAGGGGACAACAAATTTGCACTGTTATACAAGCTTTACACTCACTACTTTACATTGTAGCAAAGTGTCATTTCTTCAGTGTTGTCACATGAAAATATATAATAAAATATTTACAAAAATGTGGGGGATGTACTCACTTTTGTGAGATACTGTGTACACACACACTTACCAAAAGTATTGGGACACCTGCCTTTACACGCACATGAACTTTAAATGCAACCCAGTCTTAGGCCGTAGGGTTCAATATTGAGTTGGGCTGTCCACAAGGTTTAGGAGTGTGTCTATGGGAATGTTTGACCATTCCTCCAGAAGAACATTTGTGAGGTCAGGCACTGATGTTGGAGGGAAGGCCTGGCTCACAGTCTCCGATCTTATTCATCTCAAAGGTGTTCCATCGGGTTGAGGCCAGTCATGTTCCTCCACCCCAAACTCACTCATCCATGTCTTTATGGACCTTTCTTTGTGCACTGGTGTGCAGTCATGTTGGAACAGGAAGGGGCCAACCCCAAACTGTTCCCACAAAGTTAGGAGCATGAAATTGTTCAAAATGTCTGGGTATGCTGACACCTTAAGAGTTCCCTTTACTGGAACTAAGGGGCCGGGGCCAAGCCCAACCCCACACCATAATCTCCCCTCCACCAAATGATTTGGACCAGTGCACAAAGCAAGGTCCATAAAGATATGGATTAGCAAGTTTGGAACTTGACTTGCCTGCGCAGAGTCCTGACCTCCACCCGATAGAATACCTTTGGGATGAACTAGAGCGGAGACTGCGGGCCACACCTTCTCATCCAAAATCAGTGCCTGACCTCACAAATACACTTGTGGAAGAATGGTCAAACATTCCCATAGATACACTCCTAAACCTTGTTGGACAGGCTTCCCAGCAGAGTTAAAGCTGTTATAGCTGCAAAGGATGGACCAATGCAATATTGAACCCTATAGACCAGGGGTGGGGAACCCACGGCCGGGGGGCCGTATGCGGCCCTCGAAGTCATTTGGTCTGGCCCCCCATGCAGCTGAGTCTGTGTCTCTCAGCTGATCTGTCAGAATGGAGCCGATGCTTCCTATATAGTTTTGGCTCCGTTCTGACAGTCGGAGTGAGTCACAGGCGGAGTGATATCAAATGTCACTCGCCTGTGACCAATACAGGAAACATCGCCTCTTCCTCCAACGAGGCGCCGCTGCTAGCCAGCATTTCCTGCCAGCAGCACACACAGCAGTACCAGCCAGAGCCAGCAGTACTCACAGCAGTACCAGCCAGCTGTACCCACCAGCAGTACCAGCCAGCTATACCCACCAGCAGTACCCGCCAGCAGTTCTTGTAAAAACTTACCACCACAAAGAGTCGACTGCTCTCCAGACTAAGGCTCCATGTACACGGGACGTTGTTAAAAGTCCCTTTGAATGCTGGAATTTTTAGGACGTTTGAAACGTCCGTTCGGTCGCGTTTGTACCCGCGTTTAGCGGGCGTTTAGCGGCGTTTGCGGGCGTTTGCGTTTAGAAGCGTTCCTAGAGGTCAAAAAAATTATTCCCCTTTAAAATGGAAAAACGCGAACGCTAAACGCGGGTCATCGCGTTCGGACGCGTTCGGACGCGTTTGTGCGTTTGAAACGCCGGGAAACACACGTTCGAACGCAAATAATTGCGTTCTAAAAACAGTCCCTGAACGCAACTGCCTGCAAATGACTGTAAACGACCTGGTGTACATGGACAGATAAGATAAAATGTAGATGGGTTCAGGGGCTTCTGAAAAAAACGCCCAACTGCTCCTAAACGGCCATTTCCAGCGTCCCGTGTACATGGAGCCTAACCAACGCAAACCTGGAAAACCGGTTGCGAGTAGCAACATCATCAATACCAGCTAACATCACACACCTCACCAAAGAGAAGCAGTTGCAGCCATCACATTAGGGGTGAGTTAATTAAATGTTTGACCAAATATAAAAGGCACATTTTTAAGTTGATAATTTTGTACGGCCCTCAAATTATTTTATAAATACCCAAATGGCCCTTGGAAGAAAAAAGGTTCCCCACCCCTGCTATAGACTAAGACTGGGATGCTATATGGGGCCAGTTCATACCACATGTAGTCCAGTTCCTGCATATAAAAAAAAGCATGGAAAGTAGGTTATTTGGGTCTTTAACCAGTTCTTGCAGTTTCAGTGCGTTCCATTTCCAGAAAAAAGTAGAACATGCTGCATTTTTCCTGCACCGGAACGCTGTAAAATGCATCAAAAATGCACTGGAACGCACCTAAATGCACTGGAACACACGTCCTTATTTAAGGTTAAGCAAAAGGAGGTTGATAAATGAACTGGACTGCATCAAAAACGCACTAGGATGCATGAAAAACGCACAGGCATTAAAGCATCGGGAACGCATCCAGACTGTGTTTCTTTGGTGTCAACTGGCTATTTAAGATCATGTGCGTGTAAAAGCAGGTGTCCCAATACTTTTGACAACATAATGTAATTTCTTGCTATCCATAGGAGCAGTAGCAGGTAAGAATCCTATAAAGTTTGTGTATTAGGTTTATCATTGACCCTAAAGGGATTTTTTTAGTTCTCTGCAAAAGTGGAGTTCCAAGTCAAGAACCCAGCCAACTGGAGTGTCAACAAACCGGATCAGTGATCTTCATTCTGCGCCCGCGACCTTTCCCGAGTGTCAGAATCCTGAGAGGACTGCAAACTCTCTGAAGATGAGAGGTGACATCACTTGACCGGCAGACAATGCATTCTTCACAATTCACAAGTCACCGATAGAGCGGAGGTCCCACTTGACATGAAAGTGCTTCTGTCTAACATAAAGGGCTTTATCAGCTGACACATGCTTACCATGTAGAGCAGCCAGCAACAGATGAAGAGAGAACAGATAGCGAGAAGATTTGTAAAGTTACAGCAGTCAGGGTATAAATACTAATTTCTTGACTTGAGTAATCCAGCATCATCTAGCTTTTTTCTCCTCGGTCTAACTGTCCTTGGCTCACCCCTATCATTCATTGGATTTTCAGATTAGGGATCGACCGATTATCCTCAAAGCCGATATATAGAGGGCTGATATGCACTTTCCCCGATATATCAGATTCGGAATCGGCCCCTGAGGTTACCGATATTTCGGTAAAGTGCTTGTACCAGAGGGAAGCCTGCAGCTAGAGACATCACCCCGGTACCGGCGTCCATAGCCAACGGTCAGCTGTCTTGTAATGACAACCGATGCGGCTGAAAAGCCGCTCGGCTGTCATTACAAGGAGAGGGAGGGGACGTCCCCCCTCCTTCCGCAGTTTGCCCGGGTCTCCCATCAACCTGGGAGACCCGGGCAACCAGCCTTCACGGCCGCTGAAGACCCGATCAAAGCCGCATTCGGCTCTGAAAGGGTCTCCATGCAAAAACCCGGAAGTGATGCCATGACATCACTTCCGGGTACTCGGCGCCAGATTTAAAAAAAATTACAGCATTCAAAACAGCCAAACTTGGCGTTCTGAATGCTTTTAAGTGCAGAGGAGAGGTTTGGGGTCTTTTAGACCCCCAGATCCCTCCACAAGAGTACCTGTCAAGTAAAAAAAAAATTATAATTTTTTTTTAATGTACGAAAATATCGGCCGATACTGATACGCGATGGCCAAAATATCGGTATCGGTAACGAAAAAACGATATCGGTCGATCACTATTTCAGATATTCTAATCATGGAGGCTCAGCATCAAATGTGGACAATGCTTTACGGCAGTCTACATGCAAATGTAAAGAACAAACAAAAACTCTCCTGCACTCGGGTGGTATGTAACAAAGGATAAGTGTTCTAATATGGTCTTTGTATGCACCACTCTAGGTCTTGCTGCCCCCTCAGGACCAAGGGTATACAAAATACACTGAAAGACAAGAACAAAAGAAGGGCGCACCGACCTCATGCATTACCACTAAAAAGGTTTATTGCAATCCAAACAACGACATATATTGTACTGAGAAAGGACTGATGATATCGCACATAAAACACAATGGAACCGATGGATCCAAAATAACCAGGGAACCCCTGTGCTGGATGACGTGCTGGTGTCAGCAACTGTCTGGCTGGGCTGACGCGTTTCGAGGGAGGACCCTCTTCAGTAGCATGTTTTGGCTCTGAGGAAGAGGGTCCTCCCTCGAAACGCGTCAGCCCAGCCAGACAGTTGCTGACACCAGCATGTCATCCGGCACAGGGGTTCCCTGGTTATTTTGGAGACGATCAGTTCAATTGTGTTTTATGTGCGACATCATCAGTCGTTTGTCAGTACAATACATGTAGTTTTTTGGATTGCAATAAACCTTTTTAGTGGTAATGCACGAGGTCGGTGCGCCCCTTCTTTTGTTTTGGTCTTACATGCAAATAAATGTAGCCTGCCTAGGAAAGCCCACTCTTCCAGACTGACACCCATACATCCAAGACATTTTTAAAACTTGCATAGCTCCTCCAAAGAGCCAGCCCATTGCTTGCATCAGGGCAGAGGGTGCTGTGATGTTTTCAAGACATTAATTACAGCGCCCTGCTGGCCCCTCCCACCAGCTATGTTCTGGCTGTATTGTGTAGAGAAGCACAGACGCCCAGTGATGGGATCACTAAATTTAAAATAAGGATCTTCAGTTCATCCCACAACTCTATTCTCGTAGTGTTCTAAGGACATTTCAGGACCTGAAAGTAAGTCGTTATCAGCTTCCCCGCCAGGACTTTTTAAAATATCTACAGATACGACATGCACTCCAAACTCAATTTAAAAATACAGAGGTAACTGTAAGACCTTTGGCAATGATGTCCCTCCTGGCAGCTGCTAGCGAGAAAAGAGGCCTAGTTTCCACCCCATATAGTAAATTGCGGAGTTGTATACAGGATGTAAAGACTGGGCCAGGTAGAACAGGATAGGAAAAGGACGTGGGAAATATATCAGATGAGGAATGGTAAAATATCTTAGAGATGGTCCCTACTGTGTCCCTGTCACCAGCCATTGACACAATTGTTTATCGTACATAGAACTTATCGCACACCAGATAAGCTATTCCGGTGGGATAGGAGGAATGCCCCAGGGTGCCTAAGATTTCAACAATCACCAGCTGACCTCCTCCACATGCTCTGGAGGTGTCCCAAATTATTTAGGTACTGGTGAACACACTAAAGAGGCTATTAGTGATACAGATTACCTTGGATCCTAAGATATGTTTATTAAGCTGATTTAATGAAGAAACACTATCACCCGAGGTTTTAGTACCACTTACCAGATTATTATTTATCCACTTGCCGACCGCCCCACGCAGATTTTCCTGCGGAAGGGCGGCTCGGCTGTGCATAATCACGTACATCTACGTGATTACATGCACGCGGTTTCGGCGGCGACAGCGGGAGGCAGACGGCGGGCTCAATCGCCACCCGCCTTCCACAATCTTTTGCTAGACTGACAGGAGAGCTGTCTGGAATGTAAACAATGCAAGACGGCTCTCCTGTCAGAGAGGCTGGGAAAGATCGTACGATTCAGCTAAGCTGAATCACGATCTCTCTCTGCCTCTGTTAAATCCACTCCCCCACAGTTAGTAAGCACATATAGGGAACATATTTAACCCCTTGATCACCCCCAGTGTTAACCCCTGCCAGTTCTACGATCTTTTGCTAGACTGACAGGAGAGCCGTCTGGAATGTAAACAATGCAAGACGGCTCTCCTGTCAGAGAGGCTGGGAAAGATCGTATGATTCATAGCGCAAAAACAAAAAACAGCAGAGGGGATCAAATACCACAAAAAGAAAGCTCTATTTGTGGGAAAAAAAGGACATCAATTGTATTTGGGTACAGAGTCGCACAACCGCGCAATTGTCAGTTAAAGCAACGCAGTGCCGAATCACAAAAAATGGCCTGGTTATTAAGGGAGTAAAACCTTCCGGGGCTGAAGTGGTTAATGAAGAAACACTATCACCCGAGGTTTTAGTACCATTTACCAGATTATGATTTATAGCCCATAAAAGTATCGCTATGAAGTGGATGTCTCCTAGCCCACCTTCCCATGAGGACTGGCGACTCCAAGTGAATGATGCCCAACTAAGAGAACAACAAATTTACAAGAACAAGGATACACCACAGAAGTTTTATAAAATATGGGAGCCATGGTTGGCAGTATCTGGCATGGCCCCTCTTTCTCTAATCTCCTTTAGATTATTGCAATGTGGATAAACTAGTAATAGCATAGACAGCAGCAGTCTCTGTGGGAATGATAGCACATAACTATGTTATCTGAGATGCTATGTGATATTGCTGTGTATGGTCATATTGTTTTTCTTCATTCCTTTTTTGGGGGTGGATTTTTCTATGTGTTGGTTTGTATAAATGTAAAAATACAAATAAAAAGTATTGTTTTGGAAAAAAAAAAAAAAAAATATTTTAAATACGGTATGTAATGAAAATGGAAAGCTATTTAAAAATGTCATTGTCAGTTTGATTGGGGTGGTGGTGAAGGTGGAAGGGGAGGTCCAAAGTAAATTGAACTTTGGATGTAGAAATCCCCTTCACACCTGACTGGTCCACAAAATTTTTTTAGTGGAATTTCAAACACCAATGCTCAAAAGAATATAAGCTGGACCTTTACTTTTATTTCATGCAGTACTTTACTACGTATGCTATGTGCATTGTGGTGCGCTGCAGTGCAGGTCCTTTAAAAATCAATTTTTTTTAACATTTTAGACCACTTTGTATTCTGCTACATAAGCGTATTTTGATTGGTTTGCGCAAATGTTATTGCGTCTACTAACTACTAGAAAAATGTAATTTTTAGTGTTTTTTTTTTTTCTTTTACTAGCAATGGCGGCGATCTGCGATTTTTAGCGGGACTACGACATTGCAGCGGACAGATCGGACCCCCTAACTGACATTTGTGACACTTTTGGGGGGGACCAGTGATATTACTACAGTAATCAGTGCCAAAAATATGCACTGTTACTGTAATAATGACACTGGCAGGGAAGGGGTTAACACAGTGGGTGATCAAGGGGTTAAATGTAAGCCAGCCTAGGGGAGTGTTTCTAACTGTGGGGGGATGGGCTTTTGAAATGATCACAGAGACCTGTGACCCTATATAGAAGGATCACAGGTGCTCTGTGATCATTCCAGAGAGAACGGTCAGCTGTGATTACAATAGCTGACCGTTCTTCTCTCTCAGCCGAGAGCGATCGCGGGTGGCTGGCGGCAATCGGAGCCACTGGCCCTGTGCATCGGAGTCCCCACTGCTGAGTGGGGGCCCCCTAGCAGCAGGCGCACGACCGATGTAGGGCTACGTCGGTTCACTGCGGAGGGGCTGCCCACCTCAGTATATATGCGGCGGGTGGTCCGGAAGAGGTTAATAGAAGTTCTGTGTGTAGCCATAACACAGTGGTGTGAAGCTAGCCTTAAAGATATATAAGGCAAAAAAATGAGTGCAGCAGAGGGTGATCTTGGTCAGACAATTGAGAACACCGCCAAGAACTGCAGACACCAGGATTTACATGATGACTGTCATCTCTCAATCAGTATCTCTGTCCAGAACGTAGATGGTGACCCTGGATGATACCTAAACAAAGATGGCTTCGTCCTAGATTAAAAAGCAGATTAAGACAATGTCAGGGGGTCCTGTGTTGAACTGAATATAGGTAAGGTTCTCCACACAGTACAAAGATCCTGACATGTATTGTATTGTTTGTGTTCTCTATTATGGGACCTCATGATTAAAGCATCACGTCACAAATTGGGGTGAATATTAATTTTCTCAGAGCTGGAAAGAGTTACTACGTCTTTTGTGGCTGGCCTAGGAGGTTTACCAGCAGCACAGAGACGAGTCGCCTGCTGGGGCAATGTGCCATTGTTTATGTTGTCACATTGCATCAGACAGTGTTTACTCCAACCATAGAGGAGGCCGAGAGCCCATTAGGAGTTTATAAAAAGGCATCAGAGGTGCTAAGCAGGTCCCAAGTCACTCAGCTTCAGGATTCACTTACTAGAGATTATAACATGAAACGTGTGTGTGCAGTGCATGTGAGAGAAAAAGATTTCATTTATCAAAACCTGGGACCGGTGACATCACGGAGAATGCAGCCTATCCAATCACTAGAGACCAGTGACATCACCAAGAATGTAGCCTATCCATTCACTATAGACTGGTGACATCACTGAGAATGCAGCCTATCCAATCCCTGGAGACCGGTGACATCACTAAAAATGCAGCCTATCCATTCACTAGATATCGGTGACATCACTGAGAATGCAGCCTATCCAATCACTAGAGACCGGTGAGATCACTGAGAATGCATTCTCAGTGATGTCATCGGTCTCTAGTGAATGGATAGGCTGCATTCTCAGTGATGTCATTGGTCTCTAGTGAATGGATAGGCTGCAGTCTATCCATTCACTGGAGACAGATGACATCACTGAGAATGCAGCCTATCCAATCAGTAGAGACCAGTGACATCACTGAGAATGTAGCCTATCCAATCACTAGAGACCGGTAACATCACTGAGAATGCAGTCTATCCATTCACTGGAGATTGGTGAAATCACTGAGAATGTAGCCTATCCATTTACTGGAGACCAGTGACATCACTGAGAATGTAGCCTATCCATTTACTGGAGACCAGTGACATCACTGAGAATGTAGCCTATCCAATCACTAGAGACCGGAGACATCACTGATAATGTAGCCTATCCAATCACTAGAGAAATGCAGCCTATCCAATCACTAGAGACCAGTGACATCACTGAGAATGCAGCCTATCCGTTCACTAGAGACCGGTGACATCACTGAGAATGCAGCCTATCCATTCACTAGAGAACGGTAACATCACTGAGAATGCAGTCTATCCATTCACTGGAGACCGGTGACATCACTGAGAATGCAGCCTATCCATTCACTAGAGAACGGTAACATCACTGAGAATGCAGTCTATCCATTCACTGGAGACCGGTGACATCCTACCTACTTCAGTCTGTTTCTAGCAGGAGGAGGTTAACTCTTTAAGCCCTGGTGCCCACCCTGCAGCCCTTTTAGACTCCAGCAGCCAGTGAAGGGGCATTGATTTATAAATGGGCTGTAATCGTAGTGATCTCTAGCAGTTTCATGTAACATATCCCCAGTCTCTAACCATCTCCTACTATATATTTCAAGGCCTTAACTACATTGATAGCATGTCACCAGTGTCTGACCATCTCCAGCAGGTTATCTGCAGTCTCTGGCAATCCTTCCTGACATTACATATGCTGAATATTATGGAAGTCCCCCTATGCGTATTGGGGGCAGCAGGTGAGGACCCCAGTATCTAGTATGTTGACCATTACTGATCTAAAGAATAATTCTGCTAAGCAGTATTGCATTTACGGCAATTTTTGTCTAAACAGAGACACAAGAGTGACCAATGAGTTCACTGAGAATGCAACCTATCCAATCAGTAGAGACTGGTGACATCACTGAGAATGCAACCTATCCAATCCCTATAGACCGGCGACATCACTGAGAATGCAACCTATCCGATCCCTAGAGACCAGTGACATCACTCAGAATGCAGCCTATCTGATCACTAGAGACCAGTGACATCAATGAGAATACAGCCTATCCATTCAATAGAGACCGGTGACATGACTGAGAATGCAGCCTATCCGATCACTAGAGACCGGTGACATGACTGAGAATGCAGCCTATCCGATCACTAGAGACCGGTGACATCACTGAGAATGCAGCCTATCCATTCACTAGAGACCGGTGACATCACTGAGAATGCAGCCTATCCATTCACTAGAGACCGGTGACATCACTGAGAATGCAGCCTGGAGAGCATTAACATCGGATTATTTGCAGAAATATTCGCTCTTCTTCTTGGTTGAAACATACACATGAGAGAGCCAAAAATACATATAAAATAATTCTCTGTTAATTTTTCAGCAAAACCATCAGAAAACAAACAAACATTCTCTCTCAGGATTTGGTAAACAGTCCAGAAAAGTTCAAGAACAAAATTGAATAATAGTCCATTGAGCTTTGAGGACAGTCTAATCCCTAAACTCGTAGAACGTCTTTGCCATGGCATGTGCCACTTTCAGCACTTTTTTTTCTTTGGCCTCAGACCCCAGGTTGGTTCGAGCCAGCTGGATCCAGTACTGTTCTGTCCGTGCCAGGTAATCCGAGTACTTCTCCTTCGGTTCCACTGCGGGATGCTCATCATCATCTGTGGGACAAAGCATGAAATGAGGCTTCAAAGAAGTCCATAAAAGACCTCCACCACAACTGCACATATACACTGTGCTGCCACTTCATTCAGTGAAGGGTTAGCCTATGAAAGGTCTACATCATGACTAGTTAGTCTCTCCAACCCCATGTGACACAGCTGGGCCAATCACCAGGCATAAAAGGAAGGGGAGCGAGTCACATGATCCTCTATACTCAGAGGTATCAGATATTTTAGTACAGATTTCTGAATCAAGCAGTGGAAGAGGCGGCTAATTTTTAGTCCTTTTTCACACTGGTGTGGCCGCAGAGCAGTGCAATTTGCACCTCTGATTTCATTGTGGCTTGGCTTGCGACTTTGTTTAACCACTTCCGCAGTTTTACGTCGGTACTTTGACGTTAAATACCGGGGTTATTGTATCAGATAGATACCATAACCCCAGTATTTTCTTACAGAGTGGGTGGCCCTCTTTCACATAAATGTGGTCCCAGCTGTGGATTTGCCACGGGATCACTTTTATGGGCGGTGGGAGAGGTAACCCCCCCCCCCGGTCATTTTCCCTGCTTACTGGAGCCGTCCGTAGCAGGGAAAACGATCTGGTCTGTCCAAGGCAGGAAGTCGATTGAGGGAAAAATGGCCCCCCACTCGACTCCATGGCCTTGGAGAACCAGAGCGACGTCATACGTCGCTTTCTCCCAAGGGCCCATTTTTTATTTTTTTTGCTTTTACGTGTAGATGTGAGATCTAAGGTCTTTTTGACCCCAGATCTCACATTAAAGAGGACCTGCCCTGTTTATTTCTATTACAAGGGATGTTTACATTCTTTGTAAAAGGAATAAAAGGGATCAAACAGTGTAAAAATAAAAGGTTAAATAAAAAAAAAAAAAAATGTAAAAGCGCCCTGTCCCTCCGAGCTCGTGCACAGAAGCGAACCCATACGCAAGTCGCGCCCACATATGTAAATGATATTCAAACCACACATGAGGTATAGCCACGATCGTTAGAGCGAGAGCAATAATTTTAGCCCTAGACCTACTCTGTAACTCTAAACTGGTAACCTGTAGAAATGTTTAAAGCGTCGCCTATGGGGATTTTTAAATACCAATGTTTGTCACTATTCCACGAGCGTGCACAATTTTGAAGCATGACATGTTGGGTATCTATTTACTCGGCATAACATTATAGAAAATAATTGGGCTAAATTTACTTTTATTTTTTAATTCAAAAAAGTATATTTTTTTCCCAAAAATATTGCGTTTGTAAGACCGCTGCGCAAATACAGTATTGAAATGATCTCCATTTTATTTTTTAGAGACTCTACTAAAAAAAATATAGAATGTGTGGGGGTTCTAGGTGCTTTCCTAGCAAAAAAATTGGATTTTTGACTTCCCATAAAATCCATTTCTTTGATGTTCATTGACGGACACAGCTCCTGATTCTTCTTAACCATTTGGTTATACTGCCCCCTACAGGAGTAGGACACTAGGCAGGAAAAAACTTGACTACGCCTATGGGCATTCCCAGGGGGTATACTCCCTCTCTCAGCTATAGACACTCAGTTTTGTTACAAGCAATGTCAGAAGAAAGCCAACTCCACAGAGGGGTGGGTGCTGTGTCTGTCAATGGGCATCAGAGAAATGGATTTTACGGTAAGTCACAAATCCGATTTTCTCTTTCATTCATTGATGGACACAGCTCCTGATTCTTCTTAACCATTGGGATGTCCCAAAGCAGTGTTAAACATGAGGGGTGGGAAAAACATAAAAAAAAAATTCAGAAGGCTAACCATAGCTAACCAGGTAACAGAGCTCTACCATAACTGGAGCTCACCTGAAAAACAATACACCCTCAAAGAGGACCAGGTCCTCTAAAACAGCAGCCTTCAAAAGCTTGAGCCAAAAGAAGCATCCGCAGATGCCAACACATCCACTTTATAAAAACTTTGTAAAAGTGTGCCGTGACGACCAGGTGGCCGCCTTGCAAACCTGCCTCACTGACGCCTGATGACAGAAAGCCCAGGAGGCACTAGGCGCCCTAATAGAGTGCGCCTTGACAGGGAAAAGAGGAACCTGACCCTTGATGGAATAGGTCTGAACCACCGTCTGATCCATCTGGAAATGGTCACAGAGGAAGCGGACAACCCTTTGTGAGGTCCGTCCGTGAGCACCATAGAGTCTGACTTCCTAAAAGACTCTGCCAGGTACACCTTAATTGCCCAGATCACATTCAAGGTATGCAAATAAATTTCCTTTGGATGTTTAGGCCTGGGGAAAAAGGGAAGGCAACACAATGTTTTCAGTCAAATGAAAGTCAGAGACCACCTTAGGAAAGAATGACGGACAGGGGCGTAGCACCACCTTATCCTTGTGAATTACCATAGGGTGAATGACAAGATAATTCCAACATCCTGCGCGCAGAGGTGAAAGCCACCAAAAAAGGCCACCTTCTGGGGAAAGCAGGAAAAGCTACATATTTTCAAAGGGAGGCTTCTGTAGAGCTGAAAGCACCAAAATTAAGATCCCAGGGCGGCAACGGAGCCCGCACTGAAGGAACCAAATGTTGGACACCCTGAAGAAAGGTACACACCAGGGAGTGTCTGGCCAAAGGTCATTGGGAAAAAAAATGCCAAAGCCGATACCTGGCCCTTGATTGTACTCAAGGCCAATTGCTGTTCAACCCCCCCATTGAAGGAAGGTTAAAATTCGATCCACCAAGAAGGAGCGAGAATGAACCCCAAGAGACTCACACCACGCAATGTACATCTTCCACGTACAACGGTAGATCTTCCTAGAAGTAGATTTCCTAGCTTTCAACAGTGTAAGAATCACTGACTCAGACAAACCTCTATCCTTCATCACCTGGCGTTCAACAGCCAAGCCGTCAAAGCCAGCGACTGTAAAGCAGGATGGAAGATCGGTCCTTGGAACAAAAGATCCTCCCTGAGAGGAAGTCCCCAAGGAGCATCGGTGACCAGCAGTACCAGATCAGCGTACTAAGACCGCCGAGGCCAGTCTGGAGCCACTAGAATGACCGGAATCCTTTCTGCCTCAATCCTACACAGGAGTCGTGGCAGGAGTTAGAGGACTGGAACGAATCTGCAGCCCACCTTAGAATGCTGGCTACTTACCGAGCCGACAGGACACTTCTTGTGCCCCCTTGGTGACTGACAGACTACAGATTGTAGATTCTCACTGGAACAAAATAACAAAAGAAAGAAAAAAATTCCCCAAAAAAAAAAAAAAAAAAAAAAAAAAAAAAAAAAAATCGCCAGGACCAGAGATCCCAGCAAGGAACTAAGTACTTACTCCTGTCTAGGCAGAAAAGAACTGAGTGCCTATAGCTTAGAGTGGGTATATATCCCCTGGGACTGCCCATAGGCATAGTGTCCTACTCCTGTAAGGGGCAGTATAACCCAAAGGTTAAGAAGAATCAGGAGCTGTGTCCGTCAATGAACGAAAAAGAAATACTGATTTTAACTAGTAAACAACAAGTGTCAAAAAAAGGCCTGGTCCATAAGTGGTTAACAGAATCATAAAAAGGTAGTGCAGGAACCTTTTTCAAAGTTGCGGCGACATGTCGCCGCAATGTGAACGGTTCTATTGATGGCAATTGGCTGCGACATGTCATGCGATTTGGAACTGTCAAATTGCATGACAAATCGCACCAGTATAAACATGGGCTAAATTAGGGTTCTATAAGGGTGCAATCTGCACATGCTATACACAAACACCATCTGTGGAACACATACAAAGATTACATCATACCACTATCCTCTTCGCTTTCATCATCTTCATCCTCCTCTTCCTCTGCTCCTCCCTCTGCGCCTTCGGTCTCTTCCTCCTCGTCACCCTCAGAGTCAGATTCATCCAGCCACTCTTGTGTCTCTGTTTAGACAAAAAATGGCAGTAAATACAAGACTGCTTAGTAGAGTTATTCTTTAAATCAGTAACAGTCAACATACTAGATACAGAGGTCCTCAACTGAAGAAGCTAATGGAGCACAATCTGCAATCTATTAGCTTCATTAGAGGACAGTTAAAAACATCAGGAGTTTTTTTTAGACCCCTGATGTCTTACCAAAAAGAATTTGATTTATATTTGACAAAAAATGGGTAATATGTTGCACATGTGTGTCCTAAAACTAACTTAACGTATATTTTGTATTGAAATGTTGGGTTTTATAAACCACTGCGCTAATTTTGTGTGACTTAAAAAATATGAAACTACCACTATTGTGTTCTCCAGGGTGTCTGCTTTCAGAAAATATATGTAGTTTGGTGGTTTTAACTAATCTTCAAGCCTAAAATAATTTTTTTTAAGCATGTGCAAGAAACTGGTGATGAGCGTACACAGGGCTTTCATTGCTGAACTCCTGACTGGTAATACTCATAAATATTAAAGTGGACCTGTCAGTACCTTTACCTAATATATTACTGACATTTTCCAAAATACAGCAACTGTAGATGGTGATCCTAGTTGATGGCTGAACAAAGATGGCATTACACATTACTTAGCATTCACATATGTAAGATGGGAACATACCCGATGACAGGTCCCCTTTAAAGTTGAGGCTCTATGTATGTGCTGCTTACAGTAACCAATCATATTCTTCCTTCCAGAGAAGGCTGTGCAGTACACACAGACAACCTCCTGACTTACTTGGGTCCATTTCCACCAGCACTTTCCATTCCTCCATCTTGTGAAGGTCAAGGCAGTAGAGGTCATTCAGCGTGAACTGGCGGTCGCCAACCTCGAACATTCCTCCGTACACGTACAGGAGCCCTTGCTTGACGGTTATCATGGTGTTGGAGCGCGGGCACGGCTCTACCCTTGGCCCCGTTGTTTCTTCCTTCTCGTCATCGTCCTCTTCTTCGTCGCTGTCCTCCTGGTCGCTGGCTGGTCCTGTCTGGTTGGAGATCACCTGCTTGATGGTCATCACAGTCCCATCTTCAGCCACGATCTCCTTGATGATTTCCATGGGTTCTGCCGGGCGCTGAGCAGATGCCTCATCACTGCCGGCTGCCTCGGTCTCTGCGCTCTTGTCACCCCGCCGCCTCTTCTTTCGCTCCGATTTGGGGCCCTGAAGTAATAAAAGACACAAACTACGGATCAAATTTCTAGAGACAACAGTCAGTGATAGCATGAACGTGAGATGTCCTCTCTCTTTACCCCAAGATTAAAAAAGTGTGTTTCATGACAGTTTAAAAATTTGCTAAATTCAGCTTTTAATAATCGGTAACTTTATCGATGTATAAAATGAGGGACTGGAGGCTACGTCTCCTACAATATGAATTGTTGTATTCACCGGGCGTGTCCACAGTGCAGCAGGCATGAGTGGGCATGGCAGAACCAGAAATCTCCTGGCCTGTCAGTCAAGGTACAATGTCATGCTGGGCAGGAAAGATCAAGTGTCTCCTGGCCTGTCAGTCAAGGTATGATGTCATGCTGGGCGGGAAAGATAAAGTGTCTCCTGGCCTGTCAGTCAAGGTATTATGTCATGCTGGGCAGGAAAGATCAGGTGTCTCCTGGCCTGTCAGTCAAGGTATGATGTCATGCTGGGCAGGAAAGATCAAGTGTCTCCTGGCCTGTCAGTCAAGGTATTATGTCATGCTGGGCAGGAAAGATCAGGTGTCTCCTGGCCTGTCAGTCAAGGTATGATGTCATGCTGGGCGGGAAAGATCAGGTGTCTCCTGGCCTGTCAGTCAAGGCATGATGTTTATGATACACAGTGCACAGAGGAAAAACAGAGAAAAGTATATTTACATCGATTCACATCGGTGCGATTTGTCATGCAATTTTACAGTTCCAAACCGCATGAAAAGTTGCACTCCACTGTCGGCAATGGAACCGATCGAATAGCTGTGACTCATGTCACAGCAACTTTGAAAAAAGTTTCTGCACTACTTTTTACCGATTTCATTGCGACTTACATAGACTTCTGTTGTATAAGGTCACAAGCTGCAATGATATCAGCAGTGCGGCTTTAAAATTGCGCTAAAGTGACGTGATTTCAAAGCTGCACAGGTGTGAATGGAGCTTTAAGGTAACTACTTTAACCACTTGCTGACCAGCATCCATATTAAAACGTCCTGTCAGCAAGTGGTTATACCAGGTACCGTTTTTTTCAGCTGGCCATCGGCTTTCTTGTAAAAGTGATATGGGCGGCAGCAAGGGACCCCCTTTCTTCCCGCTGCCACCTGCAGTGTTTCCTAAACCTGGGGCTGCATTAAACAAATGTGACGGCTGCCCACAAAGGAGATGGAGGAACATTCTTCCCCCGATTCCTCTGTGATGAATTGACCCAGAAAAGATGACAATTTAATCACTTCTGGCTTCAGAGCCGTCACCCCTTGGCTGATACAGCCAGGGAAGCAGGTAATCAAGCACAATTTGTACTTGCTGAGCTGCTTTGTAGGGAAGGGGAGACATTGGAGGTCTAATAAACCCCTAATGTCTTCATAAAGAGGGCCTGTCATCTGCCAACAGTTATTATAGGGGGGCTCACCCCCTTGTGACAGGAATGAAGGCAAATAAAAAAAAAGAAAATAAGTAAAAAAAGTTAAATACAACCCTGTCTTCCTAAAGCGTAACAAACACATGCACGCATAGGTCCAACAAACACACACACATGTAAATGGTGACTGCACTACACATGAGATATTGCTCCAAACATCAGAGTGCGAGACTTACTTTAATTTGGCCAGCAAACCAGCGGTTCTTCGTCTGATCATAAAAGTAGATGTCGTTGAAGAAATCCCCTTCAATGCTTTCCTCCTCTTCCTCATCGAAGACCCCCCCAAAGAGAATGCTGCGGTAATTAACGCCGACCGCCATGGCAAATCCTGTCCGAGGGTTAGGCTTCACGCCGGATGGGTTTAGTCTGGTCCAAGTCCATTTATCTGGAGGGGAAACAAAGGGTATTGGGTTCAGATTGTGGAGGAAACAGCCATTTGCTGTGAGCTGCATTGTGTATGAGTGACTGGGGTATGTGGACACACACACATGGTGTGATGATGTGCAACAGTTGGAGTTTTTAAAAACACCTGCAGTAGAAGCTACTGCTGTCTAAAAACAGACATACACAGTGTTTATAAACGGACATGAGATTCACCTTTCACACAAGCGTCTCCCATTGCGATCACCAGGGGATCTGTCCGCTGATCTGAGCAGAGTGGGTGAATGACAGGTCTGTGTAGTTGGGATCGACCGATTATCGGCTAAGCCGATATATCGAGGGCCGATATGCACTTTTCCCGATATATTGGAATTGGCCCCGGAGGTTACCGATACTGCCGATATTTCGGGAAAGTGCTTGTACCGGAGTGATCCCTGCAGCTAGAGGCATCACCCCGGTACCGGCGTCCATATCCGACGGTCGGCTGTCTTGTAATGACAACCGATGTGGCTGAGAAGCCGCTCGGCTGTCATTACAAGGAGCTGCAGGGGACGCGCCCCCCCCCCCTCCCGCCGCTTTCCGTGGGTCGCCCAGGTCTCCCGTCCCGCCGAGAGACCCGGGCAACCAGCCTGAACAGCCGCCAAAGACCCGATCAAAGACAGAGGATAGAGATGGATGGAGTGTGTCAACCTCTTGCCAAAAATAGTTTTGCAAGGGAGACTGAAATCATCATTTGACTTTTTGTTTAGAATTAAAGAGTAGCGATGAGGCATTGCGTTCACATGACACCCTTAACTAGAGTACAGCTTGGGGCTTTTGAGCAGTAACTTAGTGTAGAACTACAAGCTCCAGCTTTCTCGGCTGTCAAAAGAAAAGTCTGCCACTAACAAGCAAGATGGATGGGAAGGCTACAATGCACAAGTGTGACCTCCTCCCCCCTCCATATCTCTCCGGCGGCCTAGTTGTTCCATTAATAACACTGGTTCGTCTTTTTTCCCCATTTTCTTTTCTTGAAGCGTCTAAGTGCGTCTGAAAGCCTAATCACCCGTGTCCATCCATATGCTCCCTTTAACGTCTGCAGGCCCAGGGGATATGTGTTTATTCAGATGAAACAGCGGATCAGCTGGTTAAGGCGGCCGCTTGACATTCTCCTATTTTTACTAGGATGCAGATTTAGAGTAATAAACAGGATGCCGGGTAACAAGTGCAGCACAGGGCAGCTAACCCCGTCCAGCAAATATTGCAGCCATGCCGCAGATAGAAAAATTTACCTACAGTGCCTTGAAAAAGTATTCACACTCCTTGAACTTTTCCACATTTTGTCATGTTACAACCAAAAACGTAAATGTATTTTATTGGGATTTTATGTGATAGAGTGGCACATAATTGTGAAGTGGAAGGAAAATGAGAAATGGTTTTCCAAATTTTTTACAAATGGATATCTGAAAAGCGTGGCATGCATTTGTATTTAGCCCCCTTTAGGCCCCTTTCACACAGGGAGTCCGTCAGGCGGACTCCGTTCTTTTTTCAGCGGGGGATCGATCCGCCGATCCCCCGATGAGCAGGCGGATGGCAGCTCTGTCTCTGCACTGTGTGCGGAGACAGAGCTGTCAGGTCCCCATTCTTCTCCATGGGGGAATCGGATGAGAACAGACCGTTTGTCCGTTCTCATCCGATCCGATCCGCCAGACGGATGGAAAATAGGGTTACCATCCGTCCGGATTTGACGGATCGGATGTCAGCAGACAGGTCTACGCTGACATGCGATGCCCCATAGAGATGCATGGGGCATCTGTTCAGATCCGCCTAAAAAATGGACAGGTGGCTCTGAACGGTCCGCCTGTGTGAAAGGGGCCTTACTCTGATACCCTTAACTAAAATCTAGTGGAACCAATTGCCTTCAGAAGTCACCCAATTAGTAAATAGAGTTCACCGGTGTGTCATTTCATCTCAGTATAAATACAGCTGTGAAGCCCTCAGAGGTTTGTAAGAGAACCTTAATATCCTTTCACAGGGGCGCCTAGGCTCAGCAGGGGATCCCTGTGGAGCAGGTGGATGACAGGACCTGTCCACTCCACTGTGCAGAGCAGACACGGACCGAGTCCTGCTCTCCTCTATGGGAAAAATTGGACCGCATGTCCGTTTCATCTGATCCGCCAGACAAAATGGAAAATAGGGACACCATACATCTGGATATTGCGGGCAGGATTGGATAAGATAGCAGCAGGTGTCAGCGGATCTACGGCTCCATAGGAGAGACTGCAAGGTCCGATCAGGTCCGTCTGAAAAACTGACAGGCAGACCGGATTGGACAGCCCATGTGAAAGGAGCCTTAGTAAACATTCAGCATCATGAAGGCCAAGGAACAAACCAGACAGGTCAGGGATAAAGTTGTGGAGAAGTTTAAAAGGTTATAAAAAAAATATCCCAAGCTTTGAACAGCTCACCAAGCACTGTTCAATCCATCATCCGAACATGGAAAGAGTATTGTACAACTACAAACCTACCAAGACATGGCCATCCAAATAAACTGACAGGCCGGGCAAAGAGAGCATTCATCAGAGAAGCAGTCAAGAGGCCCATGGTAACTCTGGAGGAGCTGCAGAGATCCACAGCTCAGATGGGAGAATCTGTCCACAGGACAACTATTAGTCATGCACTTCACAAATCTGCGCTTTATGGAAGAGTGGCAAGAAGAAAGCCATTGCTGAATAAAAAGCCATAAGTACCATTTGAAGTTTGCGAGAAGCCATGTGGGGGACACCGCAAACATGTGGAAGAAGGTGCTGTGGTCAGATGAGACCAAAATTGAAATTTTTGGCCTAAAAGCAAAACACTATGTGTGGCGGAAAACTAACACTGCACATCCCCACCGTGAAACGTAGTGGCAGCATCATGTTGCGGGGATGCTTTTCTTCAGCAGGGACAGAGTTGATGGGAAGATGGATGGAGCCAAATACAGGACACTCTTAAAAGAAATCCTTTGGCGGAGGTTCACCTTCCAGCAGGACAAAGACTCTAAACATACAGCCAGAGCTACAATGGAATGGTTTATATCAAAACATATCCATGTGTTACAATGGCCCAGTCAAAGTCCAGACCTACAGTATCTCACAAAAGTGAGTACACCCTTCACATTTTTGTAAATATTTTATTAGATCTTTTCATGCGACAACACTGAAGAAATGACACTTTGCTACAATGTAAAGTAGTGAGTGTACAGCTTGTATAACAGTACATTTGCTGTCCCCTCAAAATAACTCAACATACAGCCATTAATGTCTAAACCGCTGGCAATGAAAGTGAGTACACCCCTAAGTGAAAATGTCCAAATTGGGCTCAATTAGCCATTTTCCCTCCCCGGTGTCATGTGACTCGTTAGTGTTACAAGGTCTCAGGTGTGAATGGGGAGCAGGTATGTTAAAAATGGATTTTTGTAAAATCTTACCGTAAAATCCTTTTCTCTTAGCTCATTGACAGACGTAGTCCTCGGTGATACAGCACCTTCGGGTTATGTTGCCTCCACAGGAGCAGGACTAGACAGGAAATTAAAAAGCTCTGACCACACCCTAGGGGCAGTCCCAGAGGGTATATCCTCTCTCTCTCTGCCTCAGCAAATCAGTTATGTGAAAAAGCAGTCTTTAGAGATTTTAACCCAACCCAACTCAAAAAACAGAGGGGCGGGGACTACGTCTGTCAATGAGCTAAGAGAAAAGGATTTTACGGTAAGATTTTACAAAAATCCATTTTTCTCTAGCGCTCATTGACAGACGTAGTCCTCGGTGATACAGCACCTTCGGGACGTCCCAGAGCAGTATCACAAATGAGGGGTGGGAAAATGAAAATCAAATCCCAATCTAGAAGGCCCAACCGGTGCCAACTAGAAGTTTACAATGCTCATCCTTAATGATGAGACTCAACAAAAAAAAGAGAAAAATTTTTTTTTTTTTTTTTTCAAACAGAAAAAACCCTCGAGGTAGACCACCGGTCTCCTCAAATTGCGGCCTGCAAAACCTTGCGGCCAAATGAGGCATCCGCTGATGCCGTCACATCAATTTTATAGAATTTTGTAAAGGTATGTACCGACGACCAGGTGGCCGCCTTACATACCTGGACCACTGACGCCTGATGGCGAAAGGCCCAGGAAGTACTGAGCGCTCGAGTGGAGTGCGCCCTAACAGGGAACGGAGGACTCTGACCCTTAATAGAATAAGCCTGTACCACCGTTTGTCTAATCCATTTGGCAATGGTCGCGGCAGATGCAGGCAAACCCTTTCTGGGGCCATCCGTGATCACAAAAAGTGAATCCGTCTTACGGAATGATTCCGTAGCTTTCAGGTATACCCTGATTGCCCGAACCACATCTAAGGAATGCAACGCATGTTCCCGATGATGCTTGGGCTGAGGACACAAGGAAGGTAGTACAATATCTTCATTCAGATGAAAATCTGAAACCACCTTAGGAAGAAAAGATGGCTTAGGATGAAGTACTACCTTATCCCTATGAATCACTAGGTATGGGGACTGGCATGATAATGCAGCCAGTTCTGACACCCTGCGAGCAGAAGTAATAGCCACCAAGAAGGCCTCCTTCTGGGATAAAGTAAGCAAGGGAATCTCCCTGATGTTTTCAAAGGGAGGTTTCTGTAGAACCGACAAAACCAAATTAAGATCCCAGGGCGGTAAGGGCGCGCGGACTGGTGGAGCCAGGTGCCGCACCCCCTGGATGAAATTCCGCACCAAGGACTTGGTAGCTAAAGGCTTCTGAAAGAAGATTGCTAATGCTGAAACTTGACCCTTGATGGTGCTCAAGGCTAGCTTCTGCTCAACCCCTTGTTGCAAAAAGGCCAATATTCGAGTCACCGAATAGGTACGTGGAGGAAATCCTAAAGATTCGCACCACGCAATATAAGTCTTCCATGTGTGATAATAGACCTTGCTGGAAGTCGCTTTCCTTGCTTTAATAAGGGTAGGAATGACTGAAGTAGACAAACCTCTGTCCTTCAGTACTTGGGTCTCAATGGCCAGGCCATTAAAACCAGCGACTGTAAAGCATGATGGTAAATTGGTCCTTGAGACCACAGACACTCCCTGAGACGAAGTTCCCACGGAACGTCTGCGACTAGCATGTCCAAGTCGGCCAGGCCCGCTTGAGGAGGCCAGCCTAGAATTTCTAGGACCACTGGCGCTGATAGAATCTGAACCAGGCGTCCCTAGAGGTATCTGGCCCCGACCATCCGAGAAAGTCTGGTCGTTTTCTGTTCCCACACATTTATCAGATACCTGATTGTTATCAGGAAGGGTGATCTTTTCTGGTTGAACCTCAGGGACCGAAGTCACCCGACTAGAGGCTACTTGGCCTATCTGGTCAACCAGATCCGATTCCTGTGAGGTATAGGGACTAATCTTAGGAAAAGGTAAAGGAAAAGATCTATTCAGGGAACGGTAACTACCGCTTCCTGTAGTACTTAAATGTTGGAAGGGAAGAATCGCACCGGTAGTAGTGGTTGATGCTCGATCTAATGTCCTGAATACCGGTGAAAACGTCCCCCCACCCTGAAACCGGGTGGGGGCACACCTTCAGGCTGTGTACTCCTTTGCTTCGGGTTTGGCTGGGTTGGTCCTCTGCTTGTCCGACCAGCCCTTCTTGAACCCTCCTGGAGGAGTCTTGCCTTTCCCGCTTGTACCAGCCGGGCGCCCTTTATGGGCGGTAAAGAAAGGTCCTCCCTTGTTGCGAGGTCCCTTAGCTTTAGCAGCCTGTGGCAAAAAAGTGCTCTTGCCCCCAGTGGCATCCTTAATGATTTCATCTAGGTTGGCCCCAAATAGACGATTCCCCTGAAAAGGGAGATTTGTCAAGGTCTTTTTGGAACCTAGGTCAGCTGACCAGCATTTTAACCACAGCACACGTCTGAGGATGACCGCTGACATAGATGCATGCCCTAATAAGGGAGTAGTGTCCAAGGCTGCGTCACAGATAAACTGTAGCCCTTGTATAATCTGTTCCATCAAATCAGATGTCTCCTGGGGAATATCTTTTCCCCTAAGGTCTTGGCGTACCATTCTCGCCCATTCCGTAAGTGTCTGGGAAACTAGACCAATAACAATTACTGGTCTAAATGCTGACCCTATCAGAGAGAAGATGGTGCGGGACTCTGCTTCCATCTTTCGATCCACCGGATCCTTAAAGGACGAAGTGTCCTCCACTGGGATAACCGTGGCTTTATTCAGCCTGGAAATAGGTGGATCCACCACTGGTGGTACCGTCCATTTCTTAATGATGGATTCCTCAAACGGATAGCGTCTAGCAATACGCTTGGAAATAGTAAAGGTACGTTTAGAATGCTCCCATTCTCCTTTAATCTGATTACCGAAACACTTGGGTACAGGAAAAACCTTCACCGTTTTGATGGGCTTATTAGTACCAAAAGGAATCTCTGTTTCAGTTGCCTCTGCCGGTAAAGCCTCAAGTTTTAAGGTTTCCTGCACTGCCACAACTAGTGCGTCCACCAATGCTTCTTCCTGAATTATAGCGGGAGAAGAAACGTCCTCCTCACTGTCTGAGGGGGCTTTACCTGAGACAACAGCCCTTGCAGAGGAACCTGCAACTGCAGTGACCATCTCTGAATCTGAGTCAGAGGTGTCAGATAGTATAGGGGTAGGCGGGGGTCGCTTCCTTGACCCCCGTCCCTGACAGGCCGCCTCCACCCGAACCACCATAGACTCCAAGATTGCTGTAAATGACTCTACACTCTGTGCACCGGCGGGTCCCGTGGCCCCCTCGAGGGAAACAGGTGGGGGAATATGTGTGGCAGGGTCCATGATAATTCCAGTCACTTCCTGGATAATATAATTCAAAAATAAAAAACTTTTTTTTTTTTTTTTTCAGACCCCCAGCGCCACAAAAAAGCCCCTTAGTGTTACCTGCTAGAGATCCCTATCGATCGAGAGAGAGAGAAATAGACCCCCAGGCTCACCACTTGATGCTCAGAGTTTAACTGCAACAGGTTACAGCGCTGTCTTGACAAACAGGAAGTCTTTTGGCTGGCTGCCCAGGAAGAAAGGAGGCGGCTCCGCCCCTCTGCACGCCTTCCGGCGCCTCCCCTAGCTCCACGAGGTGTTTCGATCACCTCAAACATGGCCGCCCCCATGCTGGAGACACGAGGCTACGCCAAAATGGCGGCTCGTGCGATCCAGCAAATAAAAATGGCGGCGGCCTGCATGGGGATTTGGCGTGGTTGGCGGTACCGGCCCTGGCGGACCGCATGGCCATTCGGGAGGCCTGCTAATAGCTGGAGATCTGATTAGGAAGGCAGTCTACATGTCCGTGGCTTCTGACTGGTAGGTAGCTTATTCTTATCATAAGATTCCCAGAATGCCACTGATTACAATCTTTTTAACATGTATACAATTAGATTGTTAGCTCCCAAACCAAGCCTCCTGGCTTTTTGCACATAAAATCACACTCAAAGTAGGAGGATCTGTGTCATTTATAGGATAGAGAGGGACTCTATCTTACCATACAGAGAGGGGCCCGCGTTCACCACAAGACCCGTCAGGGGAAAAGGGGGAACATACTACTCACCATACCGGAACCAGGCGGGCACCAACTCCTGACAGTACCCCTCTCCACCGGGGCGGGAGGGCTGTCGACCGATATGGACGCCGTGACTCATGGTCTTTGGCGTTTCAGCGAGACGTTTAACTCGCGGGGTCAGTCATTTAATGGGACTTTGTCGCGGCCGACCCAGCGCGGAGCTATGGCCTGCACGCGCTCGTAGGCTGAACTGGGGTGACCACCGGATCTCAACATCCAGCCCGTCGCCCAGTTCAGCTTTCTTGCTTGAAGATCTCACAGGAACACTGGAGAAAAAAAGCTGTCTAAAAAAATCTTGCCAGGACCTAAGATCCCAGCAAGGTATCTAGGTCCTTACTCCTAACTAGACAGAAAATAACTGATTTGCTGAGGCAGAGAGAGAGAGGATATACCCTCTGGGACTGCCCCTAGGGTGTGGCCAGAGCTTTTTAATTTCCTGTCTAGTCCTGCTCCTGTGGAGGCAACATAACCCGAAGGTGCTGTATCACCGAGGACTACGTCTGTCAATGAGCGCTAGAGAAATTTGGTGTTATCGCTCTCACTCTCTCATACTGGTCACTGGAAGTTCAACATGGCACCTTATGGCAAAGAACTCTCTGAGGATCTGAAATAAAGAAAGAATTGTTGCTCTACATAAAGATGGCCTAGGCTATAAGAAGATTGCTAAGACCCTGAAACTTAGCTGCAGCACAGTAGCCAAGACCATACAGCGGTTTAACAGGACAGGTTCCACTCAGAGCAGACCTCGCCATGGTCGACCAAAGAAGCGGAGTGCATGTGCTCAGCGTAATATCCAGAGTATGTCTTTGGGAAATAGACGTATGAGTGCTGCCAGCATTGCTGCAGAGGTTTAATAGGTGGGGGGGTCAACCTTGCAGTGCTCAGACCATACGCCGCACACTGCATCAAATTGGTCTGCATGGCTGTCGTCCCAGAAGGAAGCCTCTTCTAAAAGGCAAAGCACAAGAAAGCCTGCAAACAGTTTGCTGAAGACAAGCAGACTAACGACCTGGATTACTGGAACCATGTCCTGTGGTCTGATGAGACCAAGATAAACTTATTTGGTTCAGATGGTGTCAAGCATGTGTGGCAACAATCAGGTGAGGAGTACAAAGTGTGTCTTGTCTACAGTCAAGCATGGTGGTGGGAGTGTCATGGTCTGGGGCGGCATAAGTGCTGCTGGCACTGTGGAGAATCCCCAAAAAGACTTGCAGCAAAAAGTGGTTCTACAAAGTATTGCCACACTTTTCAGATGTTTATTTGTAAAACATTTTGAAAAGCCATTTATCATTTTCCTTCCACTTCACAATTCTGTGCCACTTTGTGTCGGTCTATCACATAAAATCCCAATAAAATACATTTATGTTTTTGGTTGTAACATGACAAAATGTGGAAAACTTCAAGGGTTATGAATACGTTTTCAAGGCACTGTAAAAGCTGACCTCCGGCCTTCCCTTCAGTCTTTCACAGTTGTACAGGCTCCCCTCCTGGACTGAAATGGCTTACTCTGATTTCACTGCACACTGTGAGCTTCTCACAATGTGCATTAGAAGCTGCAGCAAGTTAGATAGATCCTGCCTCATTTCCTGGCAGGAGGGCGCCCAGCATCATCTTCTAGCCCTTTCCTCTCCAGCCTGTCCCTGACCCACCAATTAAATTGTTTGGATTTTTAGTTCTTTTAATTATAGAGGCCCAGCATCACATGTGGTTGTGCATGCAAATGCAGCCTGCCTAGAACGCCTACTTCTCCAGACTGACACCCACCCATCAAGGCATATTAATATTTGCATAACTCCTCCCAAAAGCCAGCCCACTGCTTGCATTCATTCTGAGTGCTCTTGAAAGGAGTACTGAGGCATGGTGCGGTGATGTTTTCAGGAAGTCATGTACAGCACCCTGTACTAGATAGGCATACTGGATTTTTACCCTGGGGTCACTTAATCCCAAGGGGTAAATGAGGAGATTGAGCTCCACTCTGAAGGTGTCACATCGGGGTTATGGGACTTTGTCCCACGGCATTTTGTGTTGTCCTTGCTATAGTGGTCGCATGGTAGATTGCATGCGACTACTAGACTGCCTAACACATTGGCACCATCCACCATCCACTAGTCCAATACCCCTCTGCCCACAGTAGACCCAGTGTAGGGGTATATGCCTATGGAGTACGGAACATAAGCATTTTTAAGATTCCATCAGCCATTGTGGTATCACCGTGGATGCAGGCATATGTTCTACCACATGCTCGGTTGCGACCGTGCATGTGCAATGGGCCATAGGTGGGAGCACATCAGCCTGCACATATATGTGGGCTGTCGAAGACAATCCTTTTGGATTCACTTATATTTAGATCCATCACTGTACTCTAGCTCAAAATTGACAGGAGGTGGGTGTAGTATAAGTACAAGATTGGGCCAATACAGGAAGGAATGTGTATAACCTAGAGTGGGGACTCAGCAAGACTCTTTATTAAATTAAGGCCCCCCCCCCTTTTTTCCTGTCTCTCCCCTCTTCTTTCATCCTCTGTTTCCTGGAGACTGCAGTACACTACATGGTACACGGAGTCCTCTTTGGTCTAGGACTGTGAGGGACTCGGTGGATCATGTTACCATCCCTTCTCCTTGTGTGTCTGTCAGGCTGGGGCGAGTTTGGGTGGCCGTCTGAGACGCTCATTGGTCCCTGGGGCTGTGACTTACGGCATGAGGCAGCCTCAGAAAGAACCAGAAGTGACGCCGCGGTGCATCCGGAAGTGATGTGTTGAGCAACAAGAGGCAGATCCGCCCAAACTTCTGGGTGTACGAGCAAGGCTTGCGTTCCAAGCAAGTGTGATGCGGCTTGGGGCACTGATGGCGAAACAAGCCCTGGCTTGCGGACTATACAGAGGAATCCGTCATTTTGGGGCACGATCCCCAACATCCTTTAATCCAATCAAGGTTGGAGAACATAGAGATATATATACATACATATAGATACAAGTATTGTATCCGTTCTGTATTTTGGCCTTTGTTTTCTGGTTTAAAGCCAAAAGTGAAGGCCTAGCATAATCCTAGTCATTATATTTGTTGGCTCTGTTAACGATTCAAAACATTTATCTTTTTATTCTTGCTTTTAGTTGTTAGCATCATTTTACCTTTGTTAATATTACCATCATTATTTGCAATTGGTGTATGTGTATGGCTGGTTTGTAGACACAGGGGTAGCAGCTTGCACTGTGTGGTCTCTCACTTTTTTGGATGTTATAAACCATCAGTAAACAAACTCCATCCCAGCTATGTACACCCTTGACCTTTGCCCCTTGTGGGGCAGAGCTGAGTAATGAGGGCGGTACAGACTGGCTATATAACACCGTGTGAATTTAAGGTGGGTCAGTAGTACTTTTGGCTCTGAAGAAGAGGGTTCTCCCTCGAAACACGTCAGCCAGGCATATGCGGACGCCATCCCTTAATTCAGCACCATAGGAGTATCCTGGCAGTCCTGAAAGTGATTGGTTCCATTTTCCTTACATGTGTACTATTATCATGCATTTGTGAGTACAATGTATGCTTTTTGTTGTTGTTTTTTCAGTATATTTGGATACCCTTGGTCCTGAGGGGGCAGCAAGACCCTAGGTAGTGATAACAAAGACCACACAAGACCACTCACCTTACCACATACTATTTGAGCGCAGGAGAGATACTGTTTTGGTTTACATTTCAGGTTAAATCTGAGTGATTTGAAATCCCCTGCCAATTCCACAGACCCACTCACATGCTACACTGCAGAGTGCATGAGCATCATGAGAAATGTAGTTCCAAAACATCTGGGGTGCCAAGGTTCGCCATTACTGCTTGGAGGCTCGGTTCACACTATTGCGATGCGGGAAGGCTGCAAATTCGCAGCCTGTTCCCGCATCGCACACGCACCCCCGGCAGTTCACACTGCCATATGCGATACGCTGGGGGTGTCGATGTAATCTTAACGACACCCCCAGTTTGATCGCATATCGCAGTGCGATCGTGCAGTTCGCACAGGATCGGATCGCACAAGTGTGAACCGCTGTGCGATCCGATCCTGATGCGGCAGCAAAAATGCCTCCTGTGCGTCTTTGCTGCGGGTGCGGTGCGAATTTAGCCATACAAACTGTATGGCTAAACTCGCACCGCACAGCTGATCGCATGTCATGTCGGAGCAGTGCGCTCCGACATGACATGCGAACCCGTCACACGCAGAAGTGTGAACCGGGTCTAAGGGAATGAAATGATGGAATCCGAGCAGCCATTATGTGTTATGACCTGTAAAGGCTCCGTTCACACCTGGGCGATTCTGCCCAAGATTTTAATTTGCGGGAAAAAGAGGGCTGGTTGTGCAACGCTTTACTTCTTACCCCAAATCACGGCAAATCGCAACCCACGATGCATGTTGCTCGAAAAGGAGCAGAAGCTTCTTTTGAGCGACAGCATTATGCATTGCGATTTCTATCATGTGACAATCAATTTAGAATCGCTGGCAGAATTACAGCAAATCCAATCGCCTAGGTGTGAACGGAGTATTTGAGTTACGTAAGCATTATACCAGGAAGGCTGCTGGCACATGACAAACTGATCCAACAAATGCCTCTGCCTAGGCTGAGATGATGTCATCAGTCTGCTGCAGGCAGGAGGAAGCATTTCCTCAGTCTCCCCTCGCTTCAAAAATCAAACTATACATTGTAACTTTAAAGCAAGTCATAAGGTGAGAGGCTGCATCAGGAGCTGTATCAGACATTTGTAAAACAGTGAAGAACTACACAGACACCGGGATTTACAGGATTGCGAGCCATCATTTCAGTCCAGGAAGGAGGAGATGTGACCTCAGGTGATGCCTTAACAAATATGGTGTCATCCTCCTGGAAAGAAATGCAGATGAAGGCATTGTCAGGGGGAGTACTGTGATCACTGTGAGAGGTAATAAATACCTGGAAGGGTTGCACTGGCCCTGTTCCAATCCAGGTCATGATAAACCATGAGATTAGTATAATCTAAGTAATTGTATGCAGCAAAATGAATAAAAGTACATGTAAGCTGATACTGCAAACCTTGAGCCCAGACACCAACAGATCCCCCTCGGGGGATGCCCCACAGGAAAACAGCTGATAAAACACCTCTGGATGAAGGGACCACTCCCCTTGGTCCAACACCTGCCGACTGAGGTAATCCGCCTGCCAATTTTCCACCTTGGGAATGTGCATGGCGGAGAGAGCTGGAACGAACTGTCCTGCCCACCTTAGAATGCCGGTTACCTCCAGAGCCACCCTACAACAAAATGATGGCACCACGAGGCATACAGGGACCCAGGACCAGGCCTCAGGACAGATCCAGTCAGGATGGGGGGCAATGGCAGGAGCCCCCACCAGGTGCACCCCCCCCCTGCACAATCGATCGTCTGGCCGCCGCTGGCCCACCCCCCACTGCTATTAGCACCCTGCCCCCACCCCAGGAACTTCAGGAAGGTGGCCAGACCACCCAAAGAGAAAACATCCTCAGTGCATGTGGAGGGGGGGGGGGCAGAAAGAGGTACTTGACAAAGGGGGGGGGATGCCTACAGGACCGAGGAGAACCTGGGGGTCCGAACATCCCAAGGAGGGGCCCACATCAACCCCAAAACCCTCCAGAGGTAGAGGTGGCAAAGCTACTAACCATACCAGGAACCAGCGGGCCACCACACACAGACAGATCCTGCTCTCCATCAAAATGGGGGGGCTGTCGGCTAGGAGGAATGCTGCGACTCAGGCTGAGGTGAGGTCGTATGCGACCTCGCAAGACATTTAACTCGCAGGGCCTGTCCAGTGGGGCTATGTCGCGGCCAACCTAGCGCGGAGCAGAGGCCTGCGTGTGCTCGTTGGCCAGACTGGGGTGACCACTGGATCTAGATTATCCAGTCCGTCACCCAGTTCGGCAGTAGATTGTAGATCTCACAGGAAAAATCCGGGAGAAATAAAAATGTTCTATCTAAAACATTTTGCCAGGACCAAAGATCCCAGCAATGAACTAGGTCCTTACTCCTGACTAGGCAGAAAAAAACTGAGCGACTTTGGCAGGGAGAGGGAGTTTACCCCCTGGGACTGCCCATGGTTGTAGCCAGAAGTTTTTTCTGCCTAGTGTCCTACTACTGTAGGGTGCAGTATAACCCCAATGGTCAAGAATGACAGGAGCTGTGTCCGTCATTGAACGAAAGAGATATAGATGTTTTTTTGCTGAAAAAGCATGTGTTAGTTGCATGCTGTGACTCCCTGGAGATCCGCCCCGCCCCCACCAGGCTTACTGTCTCCCAAGATACAGCATGTCACCAGCCACCCGCTGCTCCTTCTAATTACTGGTTGGCAAGGCCGGCATCGAGCAGTTCACCACCTGATGTTTGTTTTGTGGGCTGCATGAACAAGGCATCAGCCCACTGGTGAAATTATAGCGTGCTGCCTGAGGGGGAGAGTCGGTTACATAACACACAGGGAACAGATATTATATTTTTTTCAGCCACAAATGGTGATCCTAAAGTAGTGGTAAAGATATAGGGATCCTCCCCTCAAATGTGGCCCCCCAATATCTTCAAAGGACCATATATAATATTTATCATCGGTAATGCTACAGAAATCAGTCATAGACGGAAGACCTCCTAGAGGAAATAGCTACAGACAGTTCTACGAAGAGAGCGAGTTCATGCTAAAGGACACTGATCTCCAAACTGCAGCACTTTCCTTGCCTTTATCCAACCATTGGGCTGAATTTCTCCCACTGATACGAAGCAATATTCCTTCCACTGACATCAAAGATGGGGCACTGTTCCTCCCACTGATACCAATGATGGGACACTATTCATCCCACTGATACCAATGATGGGGTACCATTTCTTCCACTGACACCAACGATGGGGCACTATTCCTCCTACTGACACTAATGATGGGGCACTATTCCTCCCACTGACACTAATGATGGGACAATATTCCTCTCACTGACACCAATGATGGGGCACTATTCCTCCCCGCTTACACCAATGATGGGGCACTATTCCTCCCCGCTGACACCAATGATGGGGCACTATTCCTCCCCGCTTACACAAATGATGGAGCACTATTCATCCCACTGACACCAATGATGGGGCACTATTCCTCCCCACTGACACCAATGATGGGGCACTATTCCTCCCCGCTGACACCAATGATGGGGCACTATTCCTCCCCGCTGACACCAATGATGGGGCACTATTCCTCCCCGCTTACACCAATGATGGGGCACTATTCCTCCCCGCTGACACCAATGATGGGGCACTATTCCTCCCCGCTTACACAAATGATGGAGCACTATTTATCCCACTGACACCAATGATGGGGCACTATTCCTCCCCGCTGACACCAATGATGGGGCACTATTCCTCCCCGCTGACACCAATGATGGGGCACTATTCCTCCCCGCTGACACCAATGATGGGGCACTATTCCTCCCTGCTGATACCAATGATGGGGCACTATTCCTCCCACTGACACCAATGATGGGGCACTATTCCTCCCACTGACATCAATGATGGGGCACAGCAGCTATGTGATCTCTTTACTCACTGGCCAGAATTCAATTGAACAATGTGAACCACTCTGGAGTGTAACTATTCTGGAAGATTTATCCCCCTTTATGACCAGGCCATTTTTTGCGATACGGCACTGCATTACTTTTACTGACAATTGTATCCAAATGAAATGTATGTAGTTTTTTTTCTAACAAATAGAGCTTTCTTTTTATGGTATTTGATCACCTCTGCGGTTTTTATTTTTTTGCGCTAAAAACAAAAAGACCGACAATTTTGATTTAAAATAAATAAATAAATAAATATATATATATTTTACTTTCTACTATAAACATATCCAATAAGAAAAATTTAAAAAAATTGAAAAAAAAAAAAAAAAAATCGAATTTCTTTATCAATTTAGGCCAATGTGTATTCTGCTACATATTTTTGATTTAAAAAAAAAAATCCCAATAGGCGTATATTGATTGGTTTGTGCAAAATGTAAAGTGTCTACAAACTATTGGATATTTTTATTTTATATTTACTTTATATTTATTTTACAAGTAGTGGAGGCGATCAGTGACTTCTAGAGGGACTGCAATATTGCGGCAGACATTCTGACACTTTGTTGGAACCAGTGACACCAATACAGTGATCATTGCTAAAAATATGCACGGTCACTGTACCAATGGGAATGGCTGGGAAGGGGTTAACATCTGGGGTGATCAAAGGGTTAAATTGTGTGTCTAGTCAATGTTATACTATACTATGTGAGGTGCTTTTACTAGGGAAAGAGATGGAACTTATTCCCTGCTTTGCAGAGGGCACAAACTCCCTCCTTTCCCTCCTGTCAGAACGGCAATCCGCCTTGTTTACATAGGCATAGGCCATTCTGCCTAATGATCGGCGGATGCTGAAGGACATCAGGTACCACGCACCCACCGATGGGCTTCCACCTTGTGTAATCACAGCGGAAATGAGCCACCAGGGTCTACCTGGAAGTGTCAGATTATGTATATATACATGATCTGGTGCACAGGTGCCACCCTGTAGCAGTAAAACTGCTATAGGGTGGACCTGAAGCAGATAATGGCCCCTTTCCAAATCAATGCTCCCAATGCTGAGTGTTTGCGTACCACGTAAACACCAAAGGGCAGCATGTGGATCACGGACTGCAGGTTGAGCACCAGGGCTCAGGACCTTCTTCACCTGACCCTGGTAAGTATGTTCAGCAACATGTGACCAATCAGATCAATGCTGTCATGTGGGATAAAAGGGAGGAGCTTGACTATCCCTGTGCTAATTACTAGTCCTCAGAGGTATCGGGTAGCTAGAGAAGCGCTGTAAAGGCCCCTGTTGCAGCCTCTTACCTTGTGACTTGCTACAAAGTTACAGTTATTAGTCGGGAGGGGAGACCGAGGAAATGCTTCCTCCTGCTTGCAGCAAACTGATGACATCATCTTAGGTTAGGTAAAGTCACTGGATAGAGATGCACCAAATGATCAGCGGCCGAAACATAGCCGGCAAAAATGGTGTTATCGGCATTTTGCTGGTAATCGAAAAAGGTGCCGATAATGACACTGAAAACAGAATTTTGCCGGGATTTTACTATGCTTATGGTGTGTTTTTTTATAGGTCACGTGACTCAAAAACTGCATCAAAGACATAACACGGGTGCGTTATTGATGCATTCTTGCTGCATTTTCAATGCATTTCAATGGAGAGGGGCGTTTTTTTTTAACTGATCAAAAATGCAGCAAGCGAGATTTTTAACACACACACACACACACACACACATTATATATATAGATATGATATATAGAGAGAGATACATACATACATACACACACAAAAAAAAGTATATTTTTTTTTGGAAAACTGTAATTTTCGGTTTTTGGCAAAGTGTAAGCTGCATTTTTGGTTTCAGCATCAACATTTCCATTCGATGCACCTCTATCACTGGACTGGAGGTCAAAGACCGCTCTTTAATGATAACAGGTGGAGCTTTTCTGATAAAGGACACTGTTGCTGTATAATGTGACATGTCAGGAATTTGTTATTATGGCGTAAACTAATTGACAGGTCTGCTTTAATCATTCTAGCATTTTTCACATACCATTCGGATTTTGTGTATATTGATTTTTAAAATTCTTTTTATAGTTTTGCAATCAAGAAAACAAAAGATACTGCTCACCTGCACCATCTGTCTTCAGTAAGAACATGTCTGTGTGGACGGTCCCTTTGTCAACATCCTTCTTTACTCTCTGGAAAAATGATTACAGTCAGAGACCACCAAAATTTAGACACACAGGGTAAAATTGTTCTGAACTGGCATCATATGTTGGCGCTGCTGTTAGTTCGATTACATCTAGCCTCTGGCCTTCCCTTCAGTCTTGCACAGTTGTACCGGCCCTTCTCCTGTACGGAAATTACTTACTCTGATTTCACTGCACACTGTGAGCTTCTCACAATGTACATTAGAAGCTGAAGCAAGTTAAGATGAGCCCTACTCATTTCTTGGCTGAAGCATCATCTAGTACTTTCCTCCCCAGTCCGTCTCTGGTCCACCCCTTTCATTCAAAAGGATATCAGTTCTTTCAATCATGAAGGCTCAGCATCACATGTGGGTGTTACCTAGGATGGTCTGCATGCAAACACAGCCTGCCTAGGAATGCCCACTCCTCCAGACTGACACCCACCCATCAAGGCATTTTGATATTTGCATAACTCCTCCCAAAAGGCAGCCCACTGCTTGGATCAGGACCGAGAGCCCTTGAGAGGAGTACTCAGGCAGAGTGTTGTAAGGTTTTCAAGAAGTCATGTATAGCACCCTGCTAGCCCCCCCAATGAGCCATGATCTGCCTGCATTGCACCGAGAAGCAGAGAGACCCAGTAATGACATCACTGGGTCTAATTTAGGGAACATAAAGGAGCAAATAAGAGAAGTTGATTGTTGGTGTTTATTTCACATATCCCCTAATGGAACATTTTCAGCAGTAGAATTTAATGCATACAAGTTTGTGCCATATAAGGTCATGTGATGCTGACATTGGGTCCTTTCATGAAACTTGAAGGCTGCAGATTACCTTTTAATAAAGTGAACAGAAAGCATTTCTAAATCAGTATTGGTAAATATTCTCCACCTAAAATGTTCTGTGATGTAAAAACCAGCTGCACACAAAGACCTAAAAGGAGGCTGGACCTAGCTATGCCAGACCTAGCTGTACCCAATCTGTGGCTGTATTATATGGCTGTGCAATTACAGCATCTTTGCAGGGAGCTCACCTCCACCTCTGGCTCGAGTCACCCATCTCTTGATGCCTCTGTAAGCATCTTAATATACACCACTAAAGTGGCGGATATCCCTACAGGGCTGGAGGCGGATCAGTGGGAGAAAGTCTTACAGGCAATACCCGCATGCTCCCTAAATGTGACACAAAGGCTCATGCAATTATGTATACTATGAAGAGCGCACTATACCCTGGTTAGGTTGAACAAAATGGGCATCTTAGATCCCCCACCTACAGCAAATCCTTCAGGGATCATGAGGACTTGATTCACCTGACTTGGCATTGCCCAAGCTTCATGCCTATTGGACAGGAGTATTGCAAACAATAAATATGGTATTTCAGCTTTCTACATCACTAGACCCCAAACCATGTCTTTTGGGTATCTTGGATGTTTTTCAACTTGATGTTTATAGTTAGGCGGTAGCCAGGGCTCTTTTCCAAGCTAGAAGGGTCATACATGGATACTGGAAGTCCACTGTTTCCCCATCCCACAAGAAGTGGGTGCAGTGTATGGGTGCCACTCTTAGACTGGAAAAATATATCAGCACAAGGGATGCCATCGCAAATTTGGAAACCTCTGGGGCCCCTGGCTAGATACCCCAGGCTTGAGTCTATTAGAATTGGTACTGCATAGGTTGCTCCAGAAGAGGAGGTAAGGCTCTTATCATTGCACAAAGCAGATTAAAAAAAAAAATATTCTAAGAAAAATAAAATGTCCCTTTAAGATCACTTTAATTTTGTATGTATTACCCATTTCACCATTAGAAGCAACACTGCAGCCTGTGTGCACACAAAACCCACCTGCTTGGAATAACCGCCGTAGATGACCACGCTGCCATCCTGAGTGGTGGTCATTTGGCAGCCAGATCGTGGTGAAGGACCGGTCCCAGACGGAGAGATCTTGGCCCACGTAAAGGTATCAAGGTTAAAGGTGTATAAGTCATTATAGTAGATGTAGTCCCTAAAAATGAGTAGACACTTTTTACACTAAGTAATTTGGAATGGGTTGTAAGGCACCCAAGGAGCAGGCAAAAAAAAAAAAAAAAAGTGGGAATGGGCCAGGTTGGAATAGAAAAAAAAATGGCAGGAAAGGGGCAAGCAAGAGAACAGAGAGCAGTGGAGGCTAAGCAGAGGAACAGAGGGCAGTGAAGGGTAGGAAGGAGAAAAGAAGGCAGAGAAGAAGCTGTCAGAAGAACAGAAGGTATGGAAAGAGCAGGCAGATGAAGAACAGATGGCAGGAGAAAGGCAGGCAGAAGAACAAGAGAGGGCAGAGAAAAAGGCAGGCAGAAGAACAAGAGAGGGCAGAGAAAAAGGCAGACTGAAGAACAAGAGAGGGCAGAGAAAAAGGCAGACTGAAGAACAAGAGAGGACAGAGAAAAAGGCAGGCTGAAGAACAAGAGAGGGCAGAGAAAAAGGCAGGCAGAAGAACAAGAGAGGGCAGAGAAAAAAGGCAGGCAGAAGAACAAGAGAGGGCAGAGAAAAAAGGCAGGCAGAAGAACAAGAGAGGGCAGAGAAAAAAGGCAGGCAGAAGAACAAGAGAGGGCAGAGAAAAAAGGCAGGCAAAAGAACAAGAGAGGGCAGAGAAAAAAGGCAGGCAGAAGAACAAGAGAGGGCAGAGAAAAAAGGCAGGCAGAAGAACAAGAGAGGGCAGAGAAAAAGGCAGGCAGAAGAACAAGAGAGGGCAGAGAAAAAGGCAGGCAGAAGAACAAGAGAGGGCAGAGAAAAAGGCAGGCTGAAGAACAAGAGAGGGCAGAGAAGAGGCAGGCAGAAGAAGAACATGAGAGGGCAGAGAAGAGGCAGGCAGAAGAACAAGAGAGGGCAGAGAAGAGGCAGGCAGAAGAACAACAGAGGGCAGAGAAGTGGCAGGCAGAAGAACAACGGAGGGCACAGAAAAGGCAGGCAGAAGAACAGACGGCAGAGAAGAGGCAGGCAGAAGAAAAGACGGCAGAGAAGAGGAAGGTGAGAGAACAGAGGGCAGGGAAGGGACAGGCATGAGAACTGATGGTAGGGAGAGGAGCTAGACTGTTAGGACTAGGACAGGCAGGGGTATGAGATTGCAGGACACACTCTTACCTTGTGCTCTCATGGAATCCTCCAAACACGATCAGTTGTCTCTTGGTATAAATCATACGGTGCCCACTTCTTCCAGAGGGGCCCCCAGTAGCCCTACACACGAGAAAACATAAGAAAAGCGCAGGTCAGTCAGCATTTTGGTTTAATAAGCAGGACAAGCTGATTAACAGGACCATTAAGGCCTCATGTACAATGCTACTTGTAAACGGACGTTTAGGAGCAGTTGGGCGTTTTTTTCAGAAGCCCCTGAACCCTCCTCTATGTTATCTTATCTGTCCATGTACACAGAGTCGTTTATAGTCATTTAGAGGCAGTTGAGTTCAGTGTCGTTTTTTGGAAAGGAATTATTTGCGTTCAGGATGTTCAGAACTTGTGTTTACTGGTGTTTCAAACGCAAAACGTGACCGAACGCGGTCACCCACGTTTAGCGCTTGCGTTTTTACTGTTTAAAGGGGAATGATTTTTTGACCTCTAAAAATGAATCTGAGTAAAACGCGGAATGCAAACGCGACACAACGGACGTTTTAAACGTCCTTTATATAGCTGTTAAATTCCAGCTTTCAAAGGACTTTTGAAAACGTCTCGTGTACATTAAGCCTAAGGGGTTGAGTTACTAAAAAGCGGAGAGTGCAAAATCTGGTGCAGCTCTGCATTGTAGCCAATCAGCTGCTAATTTCAACTAGTTCAATTAAGCTTTCAGAAAAAAAAAAAAAGAAAAAAAACACAGGTGGCTGATTGGTTTTATGCACTAGTTTTCCATTTCTATGAGCTGCACCAGATGCACTGTCCAGTTTTAGTAAATAAATTCTTATGTGAAACAGAGCATAAAAACAAAAAAAATTTGAAGGACAATTTCTGACTTTATCATATTGCTGGGAAATAATTATTATGTTAGAGCTGCTCTGACTCTTAGAATATTCTTATATTTTTTTTGCTCTCTAGAATACTATATGTATTTATTAAATCAGGGTAAGAGTAACTTCCATTTTTCTCATGTATTATTCTATCTTTCCTGCATCCAGAACAGATGAAAGCTTCTCATCCTGTGAAGTATCTGGAGAGACACCTGCAGGAAGGACGGGATCTGTCACATCTGTCCTAGCAACCAAACTCTTCACGACGGCGGGAGGAGCAGATGGGATGAGTGCTCTGCAGAGCTCCTCTGGCGCTGCACTTGTCACCTGTGCACCTGACACCTGGCCAGCCCAGGGACCTCCGCACAGCCGCCAGAACCGATCACTGCTAGCAAAGCAGCCTCCTGGGAACTGCCGTTGTTGTGGTGATGGTAGGCTTGACACAAGGAGGAGACAATTAACTACATACAGAGACCCAGCGCACAATTAGAAGAACGTGAAAAGAATACAACAGGTCCTGACATCCAGCCAATTAGTCCATTACAAATTCTGTAAGGATCTCAGCTCTTTAAATTGAGCATCCAGCTATAGTAAGAAAACAAATCCCCCAGTTTGGCTTTATATTCATTACCTGGATTTAGCATACTTTACAGTAGACAGTCCTACATGCTCCGGTCCTGTAGATACTGATCGCAGAACATGGCAGGGCAGGCAATGAAACTTCACAGAATGAGGACCGAGTGAGACCTAAGGCAATGTTTACACTTTATGTATGTTGGGAATGTGTGTAAAATCATGCGCTTTCCAGACATACAAATTTGCACTATTAGCAGAAGCGTGGCGGTGCCACTTATTCTTACCGGCACCCCCACGTATCGAACATGCATGTTTTAACCCGTGTCAAAAACGCATTGGTGCTGTGTTACACTTAGGGCAGCCTGCTGAATTTGATAAACTGTCCTACAAGTGATGTGTGGGAACGTGCACGCGCTACATTGCACCTGCATGGTGTGAACAGAGCCTTAAGCTGGATACACACTATACAAATTTTCTTTAGATTTTTTCCTTTAGACTTACCAAAACCATATAATATAGGAGGTCAGACCTAAACACTTTTCATTTGTATGCAATCAGGCAGGCCCTTGCACTACATAGTTGAAGGTAAATCTAAAGGAAATCTACCAACAAAAGTTGTATAGTGTGTATCCAGCTTTAGGCCGGCCATAGATCGTTTGATCCTCCTGCTAAACGGGCTAAGATTCGAACTGGGTGTATGCAGGCTGAATGTTCCAGGTTGATCAATCGATCAACTTGAGCACAACCAGCCTGCCAGATTTACTTGCAATTTTTGATAGTAGCTGTTATAGCCACCAGCAATAATCACTGTCTTCTCTCAGCGGGGACAGCTCCCCCGCCCCCTGGAGAATACGTGGCGGCAGGAAGGATTCCCCTGTAAGCACTCTCTGTATTCATAGGGGAATCGTACACATTTCTTTCCTGTAACTGTGGTTACAGGAAAGGAATTTGCACCATCTGTGGCCTGCCTTAAGCTGGCCAAAAACGAGTAGAATTTTTGAACGAAAATTCTTAAAAAGTTTGTTCGTTTTATTAATCATTAATGGATCAAATCGCCATTCAATTTAGACTGCAGTGGACTAGAACATTCAAAGGAGCAGGATGGAAAATTTTCAAACAAATGAATTTCTAACAGTGTATGTGGTTTTCCTTCAATAAAGTCAATTTATTTCAAAATCAAATATTAAAAGAAAACAAAATCTTTCAAATACCATTTGAATATTCTGAGAATTTATGTACGAATTTTCATAAGACTTTTCCTTTTCTTTCCATCTATGGTCAGTTTTAGAATCTCTGCAGTGCTGTAGAGTCAGTTAGAAAAGTACTTAAAAACCAAGAACATGGGGAGTGGAGGGGGAGAGAGAAAGAAAGAGAAGGGATATGAGAAAGAGTGGGGGACTAGAGATAGAGGACTGAGAAAAAGACAGAGGGCCCAGAAATATGTAGAGAGAAAAGAAAGGGAAGGGGGGGGGGGGTATGAGAGAAAGGGAAGAAGAGAGACTGAGAAAAGAAAAAAAAAAAGAGGAATGAGAGAGATGGGTGGGAACAAAAACAGAGAGGGGGGAATTAGAATGAAAGGAGTAGTAGGAATGATACAAGAGGGAGAGAACCAGGAATGAGGAAGAGGGAGAATGACAAAGAGTGAGGAAGAGCAAGAAATGGGGGGGGGGGGGGCAGACAGAGAAGAAAGAGAGAGGCAGACAGAAGGAGAATGTGGGAACGAGAAAGAGAGGCAAAAACAGAAAAGAGAGGAGTAACAAGAAAGAGGAGGGAGGAACGAGAGAGAGAGAGAGAGAGAGAGAGAGAAAGCAAAAAACAAAATGCAAGGAGTACAGGGAGGAACGGAAGATATATAGATGATATATCTTTTTTTAAGCTTATTTTCCATTATGCCTTCTTACATTTTGGTGATAGGAATGATAACCTACTGACATCACTATTCAGGCCACATTGCGCTGGCTGAAATCTCCCATGGCTTCAGGGAGTTTTTATTTTCCTGGCTTAAATCTACCCACCTTTGATGTCTGGAGGAGGAGTGGTAACAAAAAAAAAAATAGAGAACACTCCTTCCATGGGTCTTCAGTTCCTAAAGTAGAATTCCAAATTATTCTTAAAAATGTCCTCTCCACCGCCTAACACCTGTGTTGACCAACTGTAAAAAAGATAGTATGCGCATATACTTACTTATTTTCAGCCTGCTCCGGTCACCATAGGTGTTCGGAGGGGGAGGAATCATTTTTAGGGCTAGTTGACTTTAGCCTGGAATTCTACTATAAAATTTAAAAAAAAATTGTAATGACACTTAAGGCATGCTAAAAAGAAATAGAACATCATCAAGAGCCCACATTAGCATGCCATAAGCACACTTAGGGTAGCACAATGGTCCCATGTACACTGGGCGTTTTCTCAGCTCTTCTAAACAATTTTCTCCTGGCAGGAGACAAGCAGGATCAAAACCTCAGCCTCATTTTTTGCTCAGGTATTTAGGAGCATCAAGAATTTGATGCTCCTAGAAATTAGAATTTGATGCTCCTAAATACATGAGCAAAAATGAGGCTGAGGTTTTCATTCATTTAAATAGCCTGAATAATCATTTATCCTGGCCTTTGAAATGAATGGACGCTTAAGCACCAAATGCGGCTAGGCGCGTTTACACACGTTTAGGAGTGTCAGGTCTTTTTTCTGCCAAAACACTTCTCTACTGAATGCACAAGTGATTTTTTTTTTTCTGCCTCTAAATACCTGTAAATGCCTACGTGTGAATGGACGCATAGGCTAACACCTTTAAAACCGGTGTTTTTGAGCTGTAGTATGCATGAGGCCTTAGGCGTGACATTGGCTATCACAGTGTAAAGAATCAGGGCAAGATGTGTTTTGATTATCTATATGTTGGTCATCGCAGATGCTAAATGGTTAGGCACACCTACCTTGCAGATTTCTTTCTTACTGCGGACATAAGCAAAATGAAGTTTGCTTGTTTCCTGCAGGTGTTCCAGCTAATTCCTTGGACCCAAAAACTTACTGACAGGTTAAATGGTGTAATGAATAAATTGGGCCTTGTCTGAATTTCCCATGCCACAATGTCCAACCTCAAATTCGTGGCAGGAAAGGGGGTGGAGGGGAAATGAACACTGTGCTAGAAACTAATGCCCACAAGAACAGTCACCTGCCACAGCCAAAGCAGCAACTGCCAACCGATGTGCCCAGGAATGCGGGAAGCACTAAACTCCTGTTAGTACTCACTTGATATGCTCCCACGTCTTGGTGGCGAGATGAAGCACCCACAGGTCCTTGTAGTGGTAAAACTGCTCGCCATCAGGAGATGCAAATTCTCCTCCAAAGACCCAGATCTGCCCACCTGCCTGCGGTACTGCCACTGCCTATAAAGGAAGACATAAGAGAGCAAAAGTCACAATCACACTACGCACCTTTTTTCCTTCAGAGACAGCAATAAAAATCTGAGTGTGCAAGAAGGCAAATGCCAAAAGTAAAACATAAAAGTCCAGATTCAAATTCATTCAGAGTTTTAGGTCATAAAAAGCCAACACATTTCAGGGGTTCAAAGGTTCCCTTCTTCACTAGGGCTACAAACAACACAAAGGATTATGATCAGTATATAGTATTGACTGGTGTGTAAGGGGTAAAGGGTATCTGGCATAAAATTACAAATGTTCTGCAATACAGAGTTTGGAAGTCTGGTAGAGATAGACACACACTGTATATTGATAAAAAATAAATAAATATATATTATATATATATATATTATATACACACACACACACACACACACACAGTGGATAATAAAGAAAAAGTCTACACACCCCTAGTAAAACGTCAGGTTTCTGTGATGTTAAAAAATGAGACATAGGTGTGCGCACCCTTAAACTAATACTTTCTTGGTGCACCTTTTGATTTTATTACAGCACTCAGGCTTTTTGGGTATGAGTCTATCAGCATGGCACATCCTGACCTGGCAATATTTGCCCACTCTTCTTTGCAAAAACACTCCAAATCTGTCAGATTGTGAGGGCATCTCCTGTGCACAGCCCTCTTCAGATAACCCCACAGATTTTCAATCGGATTCAGGTCAGGGCTCTGGCTGGGCCATTCCAAAACTTTAATCTTCTTCTGGCTCGGCCAGTCCTTTGTTGATTTGGATGTATGCTTTGGGTGGTTGTAATGCTGAAAGATGAAGTTCCTCTTTATGTTCAGCTTTCTAGCAGAAGTCTGAAGATTTTGTGTCAATCTTGACTGGTATTTGGAACTGTTAATTCCCTCTACCTTGACTAAGGCCCCTGTTCCAGCTGAAGAAAAACAGCCCCAAAGCATAATGCTGCCACCACCATGCTTCACTGTGGGTATGGTGTTCTTTTGGTGATGTGCAGTATTGATTTGCACCAAACATATCATTTGGAATTATGGCCAAAAAGTTCAACCTTGGTTTCATCAGACCATAACACATTTTCCCACATGATTTTGGGAGACTTCAGATGTGTTTTTGCAAAATGTAGCCAGGCTTGGATGTTTTTCTTGGTAAGAAAAGGCTTCCGTCTACCCCATAGCCCAGACATATGAAGAATACGGGAGATTCTTGTCACATGTACCACACAGCCAGTACTTGCCGGATATTCCTGCAGCTCCTTTAATGTTGCTGTAGGCCTCTTGGCAGCCTCCCTGACCAGTTTTCTTCCCGTTCAAGGTGAGACACCTCTGCTGTGTAGATCTCTTTTGCACAAAGATTACATCTATTGTGGCACTCCCTTCTTATCACAAAGTATCCATCAAATAATAGAAGATGCAATTCAATTGTTGTTCTAAATATCCTTTACCTCTGATCTTCACGCATACAAGTAAACATACATTTACGTAAACCCAGGGAGTGAGGTACATGCCCCCACCCCAGTTTGTGTAAGCTCCTAGGGTAAGGGACACGCTCCTCACTTTGCATGATCCCAGAGGTAAGACACACTGCCTGATTTGTGCAAACCCAGGACTCTCTCTCCTGATTGGCTGAGACACAGTCGTGGCGCCATTGGCTCCCGCGGCTGTCAAAGTCAGTTAGCCAATCAGAAGAGAGAGGGGGGGCAGGACCGAACCACAGCTCTGTGTCTGAATGAAGACATGGAGCTGCAGCTCGGCTAGGGTGCCCCTATAGCAAGCTTCTTCCTGTGTGGGGGCACTCTACAGGAGGGAGAGGCTAGGAGCAGCACAAAGAGGGACCGGAGAGGAGGAGGATCTGGGTTGCCCTGTGCAAAAACAACTGCACAGAGCAGGTAAGTATAACATGTTTGTTATTAAAAAAAAGAGACATTTACAATCACTTGAAGCTATATAAAAAAGGAGTCTTTTATGGAGTGCAGTGAACTGTAAAGTATATACTTCCCTTGATACTGTACTGAAGAACTATAAAAGCTTGACAGGAGTTCTAACCCCTCAACACCAAGTAGAAAAAAAATATATATATTACACTGTAAGTGCAGGGCACTGCAGCGACAGCCCTTCAGAGAACATGTCTATGATGCCTTGCACTCACAGTATTTCCTCAGTCTTAGGACATCTAGTGGTGAAAAGGAATTACTGCAGGGGACAGTGGCTTTACTGAGCTTGGTGGTCTTACTGACCAATAGGAAAGCTGGAGAACAGGGAGGGGGTTGGGCCACGCTTTAATATTTCAAGTTTCTTCTTTGTATGTATTTACATTGTAAACAAAAACATTTTTAATGAACACATAATTGGGCTAATTATATGATATGTGCCAGGAGCTCCCTATTAATAAACATCTCCGCACTCCAGGGGGGTCTTCTGAGAGCAGGCGCTGTACATGTTACTCTGTCAATCAAGTCCATTAGCCTGAGCGGCGCAGAGATAATTGTCACGGCAGACAAACCGCTGTACTTGTTCAGCTCCAGCGCCTCCACCTAATACAGGCAGCAAATGAGGCTTCACGGACGGCGCGGCGGCTCATACTCATGTTTATGAACATTACATGCATGACATAAGCGCAGCCGTCCTGCTTCCACACACAACACCTCCGATGCCGTCACATCTCTAGGAATTATTCCTGAATAAACAGCGGGGGAAGAATCCCTGGAAACCACAAACACCGTTCCAGGAATTATTTTACATAAAAAGGACCATTCCAAGGAACCAGCTGGCTCAATATTAATACAATGTCCCCTCCTTCTCATATCCACATGTTTATTAAAGAGACCCTGTCACCTTGCTCTTATAGAGGAAAGGGATATAGTCTCTTGAACTAGTTTTGGACACTGGCCGTGCCCCCAAAATGTTATCAAAGAACACAGGGCATGTGTATGGTATTTTGTCCTTCTGACTGCTGCTGCTCCCTCTTGCACTTACCAGCAATTTCCACCTGTCAAAATGACAGCCAGGTGTTGCTGTGTATATACAGGAGCTGTAGAAGCTACTGCTGTCAAATGTTTATAAACATTATTCAGACAGATACAAAATAACATGGTTTATAAACCTTGTTCAGACAGGAGATAGAGATACAAAGTAACATTGTTTATAAACATTGAGTGCCGGTTCACATATATGCGATGCGGGAACCCTGCGAATCCACTGCGGGTACCCGCAGTGCAAACTGACAGTTTGGACATGAATCAGATCGCATTGGTGTGAATCGCCATGCGATCCGATTCCGTTGTGGACCCAAAAAAGGGTCCTGTGCGTGTTCTGTCCGAATCCAATGCGGATTCAGCCATACAATCTGTATGGCTGAATTCGCATCGCAGACATTGCATGTGATTTTCAGAACAGTGCGCTCTGAATCAAATGCAATGTCTGTCATCGCTATAGTGTGAACCGGGACTGAGGCCTTATGCACACAGGAGGTTTTGCAAGCTCTCCTAGAGGCCTTTGCTCCTGCAGCAGAAAAAACAGCTGACACTTGTAAGGCTTCATATTAGTGATCGACCGATATCAGTTTTTTGTTGCCGATACCGATATTTTGGCAATTGAATTCCGGTATCGGCCGATATTTGCGTACATTTAAACTTTTTTTTTTTTTTTTTTTTATCACTGACAGGTACTGTTGTGGAGGGATCTGGGGGTCTAAAATACCCCAAACCCCTCCTCTTCACTTAAAAGCATTCAAAATGCCAAGTTTGGCTGTTTTGAATGCTGTAATTTTTTTTGAATCTGGCGCCGAGTACCCGGAAGTGATGTCATGACATCACTTCGGGGTTTTTACATGGAGACCCGATCAGAGCCGAATGCAGCTTTCATCTGTCTTTGGCAGCTGTGCAGGCTGGGCAGCTGTGCGAGCCGCAGAAGGCAGCGGGTCGGATGTCCCCTCCCGCTCCTTGTAATGACAGCTGAGAGGCTTCTCAGCTGCATCAGTTGTCATTACAAGACTGCCGAGCGTCGGCTATGGACGCCGGTACCGGGGTGATGTCTCTAGCTGGAGGGATCACCCCGGTACAAGCACTTTCCTGAAATATCAGCAACTGCGCTTCCAAGTGCACTCGCAGTGGATTTGCCTTTAGTAAATAAACCCGTATGTTTCCATGTACGCTAGGCTTTTAGGATCGTTTAGAAGCGTTTGTTGTTAGGGGAAGTTCAATCTCCCTCAACCTCCCTTCTCTTGAATGCAGAAGAATCACATTCAGGATAGGAAAGTTTTGACTGCCGGCCGCGAAATGCAGCAAGATTGTGGCGCGATTTTGCCGTATTTTTCCACGGCCGGCGGTCCTAAATAGGCTATGTGTACATGAAGCCTAAAAGTGTCCAAAGCTTTTAGGCACATTAACAGGTGTTAAGCACTTGGGCGTTCATTTATTTTTACCAGAATAATAAATGATTCTGGCCACTGAAATGAATGAACACTCAAGTGCTAAATGCACCCAGCATTAACACGCGTTTACAAGCATCAAACATTTTTTTCTGCCAAAAGTCTGCTGCTCCTGGATGTATTGGCAGTGGGTTTTTTTCCTGCCTCTAAACCCTGCTAAAAGCTGAAGTGTGCATGGACACATTGACAAACATGCAGAGAAGTTTGGGCAGGAAAAAAAAAAAAACAATTTACGCCCCTAGAAGCAGCTGTAAAAAACGTCCAATGTACACGAGACCGGATCAGATGGGAGATAGAGAGATACAAAGTAACAATGTGTATAAACATGGATCACACAGGAAAAGATACAAAGTCATATAGACTCAAAAGTGATACAAAGTAACATTGTTACTTTTGAATCTACCCATCATTCACCTGCAGATTAGGAGGACGAGCTTCCATCTGCATGTCGTCACTTAAAGTGATTGTAAAGTCTTGTTTTATTTTTATTTTTTTTTTAAATAACAAACATGTTATACTTACCACCTACATGTGCAGTTGGTTTTGCACAGAGCAGCCCAGATCCTCCTCTTCTCGGGTCCCTCTTTGGCGCTCCTGGCCCCTCCCTCCTGTTGAGTGCCCCCACAGCAAGCAGCTTGCTATGGGGGCACCCGAGCCAAGTCACAGCTCCCTTTGATTGCCCGTGATGTTAGCCCCTTCCCTGCCAGTGTCATTTATACAGTGACAGTGCATTTTTTTTTAGCACTGATCACTGTATTGGTGTCACTGGTCCCCAAAAAGTGTCACTAAAGCCCCGTACACACGTACCGATTGTCGGCCGAACGATCGGCCATCTTTTGTCCAGTGCTGTTTTGTTGGTTGAAAAGTGCTCAAGACTGCACACGAATTTTGTCGGCCAACAACAACCAACTGCAGAAGTGATGTCATGTTCTGGTCTACTTTTCGTGTGTTTTTTCTTCACTGAGCATGCCCAGTCTTGATCATCACATTTTTGTCGGCCAAAATGTGTACTGACTGAGGAAGAATCGGCCGTTCTTTGTTGGCCAACAAAAATTTTAAAGCCTGCACACCAGATTTTGTTCGGCCGAAAAGTCGCAGTCGGTTGTCGGAAGCATCATACTAACAAGCCGGCAATCGGCCGTTGGCCGAATATTTACGGCCGACAATCGGTACGTGTGTACGGGCCTTTAGTGTCAGATATGTCCGCCGCAATGTCGCAGTCCTGCTAAAAATCGCTGATTGCCGTCATTACTAGTAAAAAATATTTTTAAAAAAGTTCCTAAATCTATCCCATAGTTTGTAGACACTATAACTTTTGCGCAAACCAATAAATATATGCTTATTGGGATTTTTATTTTTATACCAAAAACATGCAGCAGAAACATGTTGGCCTAAATTTATGAAGAAATTTAGATTTTTTTACAATTTTTTTTATTGGATGTGTTTTATAGCAGAAAGTAAAAAATATTGTTTTTTTTCTTCAAAATTCTCAGCATTTTTTTGTTTATAGCGCAAAAAATAAAAACCGCAGAGGTGATAAAATACCACCAATACAATATCGCATAACTGCGCAATTGTCAGTTAAATTAACGCAGTCCCGAATTGGAAAAAATGTCCTGGTCAGGTAGGTGATAGGTGGGCTTTAAAGAGACCCTGTCAGTGGGGAAAGGTTTCCATGGTTAGGGGGCCTTTATTATATGCCAACATATACAGAATGTTTTTTTTCTAATATTTGGTCATTAACTCTGCAACATTAAAACCAAAAAAGAATAAATAGCAGGTGCAATACACCGCAAATCTTTGCTAGGGGATGGGGATGCAACGTGACTCAATGTAAAACACCTCGAAGAGGCACGGATCAACTGTAAAAGCATTAAAAAAAAAAAAAAAAAAATTGGGGAAACATTTTCTACAAATGAATACAAATGTCATTGTAGCCTGCTATAAAAAAAACAGAAAATGCGTTGTAAAAAAAAATAAATAAATAAATAAAAAAAAAAAAAAAAAAAAAAAGGGCTCTTTCACACGGGCGGTCCGATCAGATGCGCCTGTCAGTTTTTTAGGCGGATCTGATCGGATGCCCCATTCAGCCCTATGGAGCAGCGGATGTCAGCGGTGACATCTCCGCTTACATCCGCTGACACCCGCTGCCATCCGCATCCGATCCTGTCCGTGAAATCCGGATGGATGGAAACCCTATTTTCCATCCGTCCATAGAGAGCAGCGGGGGCTGTGACACCTCCCTCTCCGCACTGCAAGCGGAGACAGAGCTGTCAGCCGCCGGCTCAGCGGGGATCGCGGATCGATCCCCGCTGAGCAGCACGGATCCGCCTACGGAGGCGGACCGTGTGAAAGAGCCCAAAGAAAAATAGAATTACAAAATATATGTAGCAATCATAGAAGTTACATTGGTGTTAAAAAAATAAAAAAATAAATAAGAAACCTATTGTAAAACACTTATTTTAACCCCCATCCCCCCAATCCCAAGTAGATTGTATTTCAGGGCTTTCTATATGTGCGCTTATTTTAGAATCATCATCATTTTACTGAGGTTGTACAGCACTGAGGAACCTGCTGGCATTCTAGAATATAATAAAATAATAAATGCTGACATGTTATTTGCTCAATGGATTACATGTGAAATGTTTTCATTTCCTGAAAGAAATACCTGGGTTGAGCCCGGTACACTCACTTTAGAAGGACCTTCAGAGCTAAAAATAAGTCAAAGTAACATTAATTAAAAAGAAAACGGATGTTGTCATGGAGATATTAAGTGCTAATGATACTGTTTGGGGCTATATTATATAGCACTTTACAAACTGTGGCTTTTAATTAAACACCAGAACGTTGAATGAACTTTGTTCTATAGGAGGGGGGGGGGGGAGGCATTGTTTTAAAGTGGTTCTAAAGTGAACAGGTTTTTCTT
>NC_138777.1:209292450-209337450 GCF_965119305.1 Pelophylax lessonae | reverse complement strand
AGTAGTACAATGTCACTATGGTGACACTGAACTACTCTGATGAAAGTATGTAAAAAAAAAAAAAATAATAATAATAAAACCCTGATCACCCCCAGAGTAGTACAATGTCACTATGGTGACACTGAACTACTCTAATTAAAGTATTTAAAAAATAAAAAAACCCTGATCACCCCAGAGTAGTACAATGTTACTATGTTGACACTGAACTACTCTGATGAAAGTATGTTAAAAAAAAATATATATATATATTACTTTTCTTTTTAACATACTGTCACCAGTTTGTCAGTGTCCCTGGTCACCTCCACATCAGTCATATGATGACACTGCACTGCACTGGTGACTGTATGTAAAATAAAATGTAAAAAATGTTTGTTTAAATTTCTTTATTTTTAAAAAAAAATTGTGATGAAAAAAATGACATCTTAAAAAAAAAAAAAAAAAAAAAAACAACACACTCTCAGCGCCTCATACTAAATGCCTTAGGCCATCTTCTTTCCAAAAAAAAGGGTAATTGGTTGGGTATTTCTACTGTTCTGGTGGCCTCATAAAATTTACATCAGAAATTATACATTTTCAAGTATATATCCCATAGTTTGTAGTAGGGCTGAACGATAGTCGATGTGATATCCACTATCGTTCTGCGGGCGTGGGCGATATTCATATTTAGCATAGGCAGGGAGAAGTCGGGACTCGGGGGGAGGAGGAGGACTCACAGTGCTGGCAGCCGACACATCCGTTTTGCTTTCGGCTGTGATCGGAACTCCGCCCCTCCAGCCTGATGCAATCCAGCCCTCCCAGCTCTGCTTCTAGTATCCAGCCGACCTTTACTCCGCCCTGCTCCGCCCATTGTCTCTCCTGGCTGCATCGGGGGTGGGATCAGGCTGTAATGTTTTGTAAATAGATTCAATGGAGAGACAATGGGCAGAGCAGGGCGGAGTAATGGTCGGCTGGAGACTAAGAGGCAGAGCTGGGAGGGCTGGATTGCATGGCGGAGGAGAGGCTGCAGAGCGCTACAGTGCAAAGCAGCAGGAGAGGGGGGAGAGATGTCTGAAGCATGGTGGAGGAGCACTGCTACCATACTACTGCACCTTACTACTGCTGGGGACACTTCACTCAGCCCGCTTCCTCTCTCCTTCCGGCTCCGACACAAGGCTCGGGCTGTCCGGGCGGGAGAAGTTCTACAAGTGTGGCGGATCCCCTGGCGGAGAGCTGAGCTCTGCTCACTGATCCCTCCTCCGGAGACTGTCTGGGAGAAATATTGCGATATATATCGTTAAAAACCAAATATCGCAATGTACTTTTTTCCCCAATATCGTGCAGCCCTAGTTTGTAGATGCTATAACTTTCACAAACCAATCAATATTGGCATTTTATTTTACCGAAGACATGTAGCAGAATACAATTTGGCCTAAGATTTATGCTGAAATTTGATATTAGTGGATGCTTTATGATATAATGTATAAAATATTGTTTCTTTTTAAAAAAGGTTTGGTCTTTTTATCATTTATATCGCAAGAAATTAAAACCACCCAATGGTGACCTTACACCACCAAAAGAAAGGTCTATTTGTGTGAAAAAAATAAAAATGTAATTTGTGTTGACTGCTGCATGACCACGCAATTGTCAGATAATTGTCAGCACAGTGCTGAATAGCAAAAAATACCCTGTCCATGAAGAATTATCTATGAAGATCACCTTTAAAAGCTGGAGGTGGTTAAAAAAAAATTAGCATCGCCAAGGAAATGCGGGAAGGGTCTTACCTGATGCGCACAGCGCCGAGGTGGCGGGTTTGGGACGTCGATTTTATTCCAGTTGTTCTTCTTTATATTGTAAATATACAGCTCATTATACAGAAAGGTCTGAAAGAAATGAAGACAAATATTAAAAACGGAATATTTTTCACTTTCAGCTATACAACTTTCTCCAAAAAAAAAAAAAAATGTAAAAATCTAAAATTGTTAACACTTTAGGCCAATTTGTTTTCTGCTACATGTTTTTGGTTAAAAAAAAAAAAAAAAGTCGCAATAAGCATATTTTGATTGTTTTGCGCAAAAGTTATCGTGTCTACTAACTATGGGAAAGATTTGTCATTTTTATTGTTTTTTTTTTTTTTATAGTAATGGGGGCGATCTGTGATTTTTAGCGGGACTGCCACATTGCAGTGGACAGATCGGACCCCTAACTGACATTTTTGAGACTTTTGGGGGGACCAGTGACATTACTATAGTAATCAGTGCTAAAAATATGCACTGTTACTGTAATAATAACACTGGCAAGGAAGGGGATAACACTGTGGGTGATCAAGGGGTTAAATGTGAACCTAGGGGAGTGATTCTAACTGTGGGGGGGGGGGGGGAGCATGGCTTGTAAAATGATCATAGAGACCTGTGGTCCTATATAGAAGGATCACAGGAGCTCTATGATCATTGCAGGGAGAAGAACGGTCAGCTGTGTTTACAATAGCTGACCGTTCTCTCTCAGCGGGGAGCGATCGCGGGTGTCAGACGGCAATCGGAGCTGCCTGCCCCGTGCATCGGTGTCCCCGCTGCCGAGTGGGGGCGGTAGCGGCGGCGTACGTTCGCCCCCTAGCTGTAGGCGCACGACCGACGTAGGTAGGTCTACGTCTGTTCATGCAGGAGGGCGGCACTGCCGTAGTAAAAAGGTGGCGGGCGGTTGGCAACCGGTTTATGAGCAAGCTGAATGTACCAAGTTGATTGACCAGCCTGCTGAAAATCGCTTGCGATTATCGCAAGGGGCTGCTATCGATAATCACTGTCTTCTCCCAGTGGGGGCGGCTTCCCCCACCCGTCCCCTGCTGGGAGAAGACAATTGCATGGCAGGAGGGATTCCCCTGTCAACACTGTCTGTATGAATGGGGGAATCATGCAAATTTCTTTCCTGCAACCACGAAAGAATTTCGCACCATCTATGGCCTGCCTTAATCTTCCAGCGAAACTGGAGTGTGCCTTTTATAGCCTGAGGGAGTCTGATCCACACGGGTTTGTCATAGGAGGAGGCAGATTTATTCCCACCATTGGGGCTGACACAGATCTACAGATTATAGAGCACACAACACGCCATAGCCTGCAGGCAATCAGAGCCCATTAAATATTAACAGGGAGCTGACACTCAGAGACCAGTAATGGGCAGAGATTTCTACTGGTTTTATGTTTCAGTGCTGGGAGGGGGGGGGGGGGCGGTATTAAAGTCTGGAGCGGTTCGCTGGGAGTCTCGCAGGATGTGAAATATTCCAGGAACTCAGATCTGTCAATGTCCAGGGCAAAAGAATTACAACATATTACACACATTTTAGTGTTTTCTAATAATATTCTGTCCTGACAAATCCATTTTCACACATTACAAAATACACAGTGCACTGATTACCCCACACATAGAATACTATACAGAATTACACAATTACAATATACTTGGAGATAAAAGGAATAATTTCAGGTATGGATATTTTATACTTAGTTCCATTGATCCATTGGACCAACTACAGGGTCAAGAAAAAGTATGTGAAACCCTTGGAATGAACTGGTTTTCTGGATATTTTGCCATAAAATGTGATCGGATCCTCATCAATAACAGACAAACACAATGTGCCTAAGCTGAGAACACACAAACAACTCTAATTACTCGTCTCTTTATTGATCACACCCAATAAACATTCACAGTGCTGGGGGAAATGGGGGGCTGTCGGCCAGGAGGAACGCTGTGACCCGGACCGAGATCCGGTCGTATGCGACCTCGCAAAGGCATTTAACTCGCAGGCCACCCCCCCTCCCTGTCTGGTGGGGCTATGTCGCAGCTGACCTAGCGTGGAGCCGTTTTTTCATTGCCGATACCTATATTTTGGTCGTCGCGTATCAGTATCGGCCGATGTTTTCATACATTTAAAAAATTGTTCTTTTTTAATTTTTTTTACTTTACAGGTACTCTTGTGGAGAGATCTGGAGGTCTGAGAGACCCCAAACCCCTCCTCTGCACTTAAGAGCATTCAAAAACGCCAAGTTTGGCTGTTTTGAATGCCGTCATTTTTTTAAATCTGGCGCTGAGTACCTGGAAGTGATGTCATGACATCACTTCTGGGTTTTTACATGGAGACCCGATCAGAGCCGAATGCGACTTTGATTGGGTCTTCTCTTAGGCGGCCGTGCAGGCTGGGTGCCCGGGTCTCCCGGTGGGACTGGAGACCCGGGCGGGCCGCAGAAGGGGGGACGTCCCCTCCCGCTCCTTGTAATGACAGCCGAGCGGCTTCTTAGCTGCATCGGTTGTCATTACAAGACAGCTGACCGTCGGCTATGGACACCGGTACCGGGGTGATGCCTCTAGCTGCAGGCATCACTCCGGTACAGCACTTTCCCGAAATATCGGCAATATCGGTAACCTCAGGGGCCGATTCCAATATATCGGGGAAAGTGCATATTGGCCCTCAATATATAAGCTTTGCCAATAATCGGTCGATCCCTAATCTAGATTATCCAGCCCATCGCCAAGTCCGGCAGTTGATGTAGCTCTCACAGGGAAAATCCAGGAGAAAAAAAAAAAAAAATGTATATTCAAAAAGAAAATAAAATTGCCAGAACCAAAGATCCCAGCAAGGAACTAGGTCCTTACTCCTGACTAGGCAGAAAAAAAACTGAGTGGCTATAGCAGAGAGAGGGAGTATTCCCCCTGGGACTGCCCATGCTTGTAGCCAGAATTATTTTCTGCCTTGTGTCCTACTCCTGTAGGGGGCAGTATAACCCAATGGTTATGAATATCAGGAGCTGTGTCCGTCAATAAAACGACAGAGAAATACCATTTTAGGTCTTTAATTTTTATTTATTTTTTATCTTTAAATAATAATTTCGATCTCCGAGTCTGATATTAACCAGATTCAACCTCTAATAGTATATATCCCTCTTCTGTCTATTATTATTATTATTATTATAGTGGATGAGATATTTGGTTCCCTAACCATATAGCTGGTTATTTATATTTACCACTGTATATAGATATTCAAAAATAATTTGTCTTTTTAAACTTTGCATATTGACTAAATTATACATCACACTTTTTTTTAGGTTTTTTATCCAATTATTCAAAAATAATAAAAATCGGCCGACTAATCTATAATGAAATGAATCGTTAGTAGCAGCCCTACTTAACCCAGTGGGTGATGATCTCTCCGTGCAGCCAGTATAGCAGTCCAGCGATTTGAAATTCCTGCTGTCCTCACCCTTATTTAGGAAGGGCTTCTGGGATGATTTAGAGAAATTCTGACTGGTCAGGCCCAACACATTTGGCCAATCAGAATCACTCTGGTGTGTCTCAGAAGCACTGCAGAAAGCAGGGGAAAAAAGTGGGGATTTCAAATTCCCAGACTCCTGCACCAGATGCATGAGCACAGAGGTAAGTACAGCGGGGACCAGGAGGGTGTGAAGGGTGTTCGTTCACCTTTTCATTTTTCCTTAAAACATTAACTTACACTTTAAAGTGGAAGTTCAGTCTAAAACTAACTAACTATCTCTAAAACTACTTGCAGCCACAACCTAAGACTAACTTATCTAACCCTGTAAAGCAAAAAAAAAAAAAAAAATCAGTATACATACCTTTTCTGAACTCAATTCAATCTCCAGCAGCAGAAGCTCTGTGCAGGAGACAGACGATGGTTGGGAAATGCCTGGGAAGTGACGTCACCCATAGACTTCCTATGGGGCTTCCGTTGTCGGCTATATCTTCTGCACACTCCCACACACAGAAGCTGCCGCTGACAGTTCCCTGTGGGACCTGACCGGAGCGGCTTCAAAAAAAAAAAAAAAAAAAAAAAGGTGAGTATAGCGATTTCTTCTTTACAAGGATAGATGGGTTTATCTTAGAATGTGGCTGTGAGTAGATCGAGAGTTAGTTTTAAAGTGGAACTTCACTCTCCCAATTAACACTGAATATTTTTTATTCCTAATGCTAGTAGCATTCCTAAATAGATAGGAAAGTATATCATATTTTCCTGCTTTAAACCTTTTTTTTCACATTTCTTCAGTTACTTTCTGGCCTCCGATGAGGTATACTGATGACGAAACGCATAAGGGGCTAAGACACAAGCACGCCGCGGCCATCTTTGTACAACTACCTACATGCCTGATATTATCTGTTTACATGTGAGTGTATTCAGATTTTTTGATCCAATAAATCGGATAAGAACTACTACACTATTTGAGTTCCTTAACTTCTGAGGTGGGACTGATCATCTGTTGGGGGTTTGCCTGCCTGGTACTGTAGAAGAATTTATCGTTTGCTAGCCTTATCATCTGGTATTGATGCAGTTAAGAACTTATTAGGCTTCCACATATCCATTTTGACCACTTTATAACTTGAGGGTAATTTTCCTCTGCTAAGCAGGTTTTCCTCCTGACACAGTGGTGAAGTGTGCTTTCAAGAGTCACGGCATCTGATGTGGGGACCATCTCTGTTTCCTCTATGAACATTCCTTTATTGGATTGAGTTTTTTAATTACATTTACTGTTTTGGCGCTGCACCCCATTTTTATTAGTTTCCTGGTTTCTTGCCTAGGCAAATAATGTCATACATCCCAGGAGTCTTCAGGAGGGGAGGAGGAGAGGAGGTTTTCTCAGTTGAGCACACTCCCCTGCATTAATGCTTGAGCTAAGGGCAAATGGATTCCAGGAAGTAAATGCTACATAAATCATTTGCCCTTACTCAAGATGGCCACGGCCAGAAATGCTAGGGCAGGGGTCTTCAAACTATGGCCCTCCAGTTGTTCAGGAAATACAATTCCCATCATGCCAAGTCATGTCTGTGAATCTCAGAGTTTTCCGATGCCTCATGGGATGTGTAGTTCCGCAACAGCTGGAGGGCCGTAGTTTGAGGATCCCTGTGCTAGGGGATGTTTTTCAAAGTGATTTGTAAACTAAACAAACATGGAGACATGGATGGATGGGGTAGTTTGCTTTGAATATTAAAAATGGATTAAAATACTTTTTTTGGTTTGCGGTGTTCAGATGCAGTAAAGATCCACTTTAAATTCTTCTACTCTAGTGATGAGAAAAAAGATATGAGGGGAATTTACTAAGACTGAAGCAGCTGTGCATGGTAACCAATCAGATTTCATCTTTAAAGCTTGAAGTATAATTCTGGGATACAATTAACTAATCTTAAAACTGCTCCCACCCTCCTCCTTACACCTATAACAACTACTCTGTGGATGAAAGATGTCTATAGTTACCTATTTTCAATCCGCTTAACGTGATCAGCTCTCATCTGTCAGCTAGCAGCAGCTTCAGGGGAGATGAGGGAGCAATGACAATGGATGGCCCACAATAAGCCTATGGGTGACATTACCACTCAGGCATTCCAGTCATTTTTGGACTGCTCCGTTCTCTTCCCTGTAACCAGGTTGGCTGACACAGAGGAGATCAGGAGACCAGACCTGGTAAAAGTTAATTTATGGTTAACTAATAAGCACGCATGCTTTCTATGTTCTGCTAATAAATATTTTAAAGCCTAAAGTGAATGTCTGTATTTCAAATTTAGAAGAGTGTTTTTCCTCTGCTTGATGCTACATTGCAATTAAATTTATGGTTATGCTAATAATTTATATAGATATGAGGAGATCATATATAGATAATATGTGCAGCGCTAGATAAAGTGACATGACATGAAACATAATCACAAAAAATCACATATAAACCAAGTGATAAAAAGTGTCAAAAAGATATAGGACATATAAATTGGGTATTAGAATCACTAAAGTCCCATATAAAATGATAAAGTCATATAATAAAGTCCCAATGAGTGAAAAAATCCATCCCGATACCAGGAGAAGATCAAAGTTAAAGGTGAAATAAATCCCGTCACCAGATGAATAAGTGAAATGGGCGCTCACCAGATGCTGTGGGTCTGTACTATCATACGATAAACAGACCAGACAGGCTTTTGAAATGATCCAAGAATCCTCCTTAGGGTGACCAACGATGTAGATCCAGGCTTATAGGAGAGGAAGTGTATACCCCTCATATACCAAACCACATGAAAGCCAAACGAAAGGTGCACATAGCGTGAAACTGCTAAAAAAAACTTTTAATAAAAAGCAGGTATTGCACTTACATACATCCGTTGGTAACAGGCAGTATAAAATATAGGCAAGGGAGTCTAGTGGGAGCCTCTGACGCGTTTTGTCCTACTGGACATTATCAAAGGGGAGCAATACCTTTGATAATGTCCAGTAGGACGAAACGCGTCAGGGGCTCCCACTAGACTCCCTTGCCTATGTCTTATACTGCCTGTTACCAATGGATATATGTAAGTGCAATACCTGCTTTTTATTAAAAGTTTTTTTTAGCAGTTTCACGCTATGTGCACCTTTCTTTTGGCTTTCATGTGGTTTGGTATATGAGGGGTATACACTTCCTCTCCTATAAGCCTGGATCTACATCGTTGGTCACCCTAAGGAGGATTCGTGGATCACTTTAAAAGCCTGTCTGGTCTGTTTATCGTATGATAGTACAGACCCACAGCATCTGGGGAGCGCCCATTTCACTTATTCATCTGGTGACGGGATTTGTTTCACCTTTAACTTTGATCTTCTCCTGGTATCAGGATGGATTTTTTCACTCATTGGGACTTTATTATATGACTTTATCATTTATATGGGACTTTAGTGATTCTAATACCCAATTTATATGTCATGTATCTTTTTGACATTTTTTATCACTTGGTTTATATGTGATTTTTTGTGATTATGTTTCATGTCATGTCACTTTATCTAGCGCTGCACATATTATATATTTGTCTTTTTTATAATCTGTATATCAGTTATTTAGTGCTGGCAGCTTAATTTTTGTTGATAGCACATAATAGATTTTTTTCCTTATGAGGAGATCATGTTGGGCTTGCACAGAGACAAGCATGACGGTGACATTTGCATGGGTTTGCCATTACTAAAACGCCAAATGACATTGCATTCACCCATATGACTGTCACTCACAAAGTAAATGAAAAAGGCATTTAAATATTGCGTGCATCTTTCAGAAAGAAATGTTTTTTTTTTTAATCTTGTTTAATATTTTGTTAAACTTTAAATTTACATTATCATTACTGGGGGGGGGTACAATTTTCCTGTACTAGGTCTAGGCTCTTAACCGGTTAAACGCTAAACAGGGCCACATCAACTGCATTGAAGCTGCCCTGTCTTGTGTCTTGCAGCCTCTGTCCAGAACCAATCAGATGCTGACAGAGGTGGGAGCAGGCAGCTCTGTGCTGCAAGGCATCCTATTGCACACCTCATAGCTCAGTCATCAGAGCTGTTGCAGTCTCCCTCCGATACCCAGAAGAGACATCCATGTATCAGAGGAAGAGGACTGCCTGCTCTGTACGAGGCTCTGTAACTGCGTAGAGACAGCACTGGTATGAAAATGACTGCAAGCTCTGGAGGCTGGTGGAGATGTGATCTACCCCTCCCAGGCAGATCTGCACCAACACATTACCTGTAATAGTGATCTATGGCTGCAGGAAGAGGCAGGAGAGAGCTGCGGTAAAACTGGCACTAAAGCCCACAGGGACCTGCCGCCATTTTAAAACTTGCGTTGGGACAAAAAAAAAAAAAAAAAAAATTGTCATATTGCAATGATACAATATGACAAAAAAAAAAAAAAAAAATCTATGAAAGACTCAAAAAAAGTCAGTTGTACTGAAATACAGCACACTGGCGCCCCCAAGTGGCCAACCAAAGCAAACAGAGCTGTCAATCAGCTTAATGCAGCAAATATCAAATATCATGAGACAAAACAGATTTTAGGACTGAGTGTGTGTGTAAAATAGACAGAAAACAGTGAATTGATTTCTATTATTAAAAGAAATTTGGAGTGGGGGGGGGGGGGGGGTTTAAAACCCCATTAGGTTTTTTCTTGTTATATTTACATCTGTGTTCCTTTTACAGGGATTTTCCTTCACTTCCTGTCCTATAGACAAAACAGGAAGTGTGAGCAAATCCCTCCAAAGTGAGGGAATCTCTGGTTGTCACCAGAACTAGTGCCCCACTGGAAAGTTTTCTCTCAATTCCTGTTCTGGTGACAATGCAAAATTTGGGATTTTGTTTTAACTTTCAATGATAACTGTAAACAGGACAAATAGAGAGGAGAGGATAAATCTTCCTTACGGCAGCACAGATAGCAATAAACAAGCCAACAGGGGCTCTAATCCTTATTCAAAACAAAGCTTTTCCTTTAGTTACAAATTTCAACAGCTCCTTATCTTCAAGTATATCAAGGCAAATGTTTTCCCCTATTTTGGAGAATGTAGGGGAGGGTTAAAACCACTGTCAGGTTTTATTTTCTGGCAATCTGTGTCCCATTTGGGCAATTTCCCTTCACTTCCTGTCCTTTAAACTCACAATTAGGGAAATGGGAGAAATCCCCTTTCACACAGTTCTCAGAGTAAAGCCCCGTACACACGATAAGAAAATCTGTAGAGAAATTTCGTCCGACGACCGATCTGCTGATTTTCGGATTGTTAGTTTGGTGCTTTCGACAGCAGACTCAGACTTTTTGGCCGAAAAAATCTTGATGTGCAGGCTATAAAATTTTTATCGTACGTCAACACAACGTCCAATTTTCGTCTCATTAGTGCAGTTTTAGATGGAAAAAAATCTTAAGAGCAAGACTAGGCATGCTCAGAGAGGAAAGAACACATACAAAGCATTCCAACACATGACATCACTTCTGAAGTAGAATTATGTCGTATGGGAAAATTTGTATGAAAATAACCTCTTCACTTTCCACATCAGACTAGCATGCCACAAAAAACAGACGACAGATCGTTCGATAATCTGATCGTGTGTACGGGGCTTAAGGATTGTCCTCATTTGAAGACATCCCCTCATTTATACAATAACATATTGGATTTCCCATTACTTTCTCTCCAAGTGACAACAGTCACAAGGACAAACAGAGAGGGCGAATCTCCCCAATGGGGACACAGGCAGCAATAAATACATGACAAGGGGTCAAATTTCTCCATACTTTTGGCTGTAGACAAACTTTCATTTTGTGACACCTTCCTGCACATGGATGTACCTAAGCATACGTCCATACGAAGAGCCATGCTTACCTGCACAGGATGCACAGGTGTTCCATGAATCCGTGTGCGGGCAGTCCCATTCAGGTCTATTGGGACGCAGCAGCTGCATTAACACAGCCACTGGTCCCAATGTGCCAGCCCTGCAGGTGCTTGTCCCTTTCAGGCACTGTATTTTCAGGCACACACACGTCTGTCAAACTGGGACCAGGGGCTGTGTTCGTGCAGCTACTGCGTCCAATTAGACCTGATCAGGCCTGCCCGCACACAAATGAGCAAACACCTGTGCATCCCATGTGGGCAAACACGTACCTTCTCACGGATGTAAGCTACGTTCACACCATACAGATGCGACTGAGCATGCTGCGTGTATGGCAGTCAAATTATTTCAATTGGCTGCCCTATGTGCGAGAAACGTGGAAAAAAAAAAAAAAGTCCCTGATCTTTTTTAAAAACATGCAGTGCATCGAACTGCATGGTGCTACAGCACAATGTAGTTTGGCGCACATGTAAATGGGTGCGTTAGCAGATGTGTAGGGAGGCTATTAATAATTAAGGGCACCACCGCGCCTCTACTAAAAGGCAGCAAGTTTCGGTGAGTGTCAGCGCCCAATTTTGCAGGCATTCCTGGCACGCACTAGGTGTAAACCTAGCTGAAGATATGCCTGTGTGAACGAAGCTTCAAAAACGAATGTATGAGTTTAGAACAACAAAGATAGTTATAATGGAAACCTTTTAACATTGTTATTGTGAATCGTGTAATCAGAAAAGCCAAACTTTTCATAGAACAATACATACAATCATTATTTGAAGCGAACCTTGCACTTCAGACAAGGTCTGCTCATATAATAGACCCCCCCCCCCCTCCCAAGCATAAAATAGCCCAATGCAGGGAAAAAAATAGATAAAATTCTCACTTTCCCTGATCTCTGTAGTGTGTGTGTGGGACACATCCTCCTGCCAACAAGATCCCATGGAATGCCAACTAGCTCAAATCTCACAGGAAGATGGTGCAGCACATTGCATGATCATCTTTTCATGAGATTTGGGACAATCAACATTCCCTGAGGTCGGACCAAAAGAAAGGATGACATTATCCTCACCTACATGTGGTGGGGGAAGCCGGGGGAAAGGTAAGTATCTTTATTTAAAAATTCCCCCCTGCCAGGGGTGTTTCAAACACACTGTTTTATGGAAGGGGGGGGGGGGACAATGAATAAGCAGACCTGGTCACTGAGTGCAACATCAGCATTAACTCAGACATAATGGGGTAATAAATAGGAAGTAAAAGAATACTGTACTTTTTGGCCATTGAAATATTCACCTCCAAAGAGAATCAGCTCGTCCTTGTCAGGGTGGGAGGTGAGTGAGGCATTCAGCCTGTGGGGAGAGGAAAAAGAAGGTAAGTGATGGATTGCTCTATATCACATAGGGTATAAACTAGTACATGGTAATGTATATTTCTACACTGGAACATATACAGGTGCATCTAAGAAAAAACAATGAGAATATCAAACAGTTAATTTTAGTAATTAAATTTAAAAAAAGTGAAACTCATATTATATTATATTATATAGATTCATTACACACAAAGTGAAATATTTCAAGCATTTCTTTCTTTTAATTTTGGGGATTATGGCTTACACAATCATGGGGAAGACTACTGACTTGACTGTTGTCCAGAAGACAGTTATTGACTAGGGATCGACCGATATCGGTTTTTCGTTGCCATTACCGATGTTTTGGCCATCGCATATCGGTATCGGCCGATATGGCCCGATATTTTGTACATCCTATGTCAGGGTCTGAGATTAGTCTGAGATTAGGTGGTGATGCTCATGTAAGGGTAAAATGATGTCACATAGCATAATTCCGTTTACAAATGTTATTGAATATGCCACTCACATATGTACAAATTTCGGCATCCACTCAATACTGCTGTCTCTCACCCACTCCGTTTCCCACCCACCCGATACCGATCCGTCTCTCACCCACTTGCCGTTAAGTGACACCCGGGTTATATCGCTCCGTCCGGCAAACGATCTCGGAGGTCATGTGGGTGTGACCTCCGAGATCGTCATCGTATGCTGGACGGAGCGGTATCACCCGGGTATCACTTATGGCAAGTGGATGAGAGATACCGATCTGCCAGCAGATCTGCTAATGTGGAATTGCTTAGATCTTTAATTTGTACATATGTGAGTGGCATATTCAATAACATTTGAAAATGGAATTATGCTATGTGACATTTTACCCTTACATGAGCAATATTTGGAATATCGGCAATATCGGCCAGTTCGGGGACAATACAGATATATCGGCAAAAGTCAATATCAGCCCTTAATATATCGGCCTTGTCGATAATCGGTGGATCCCCATCATTCAAGTCACAAAAGGTTATTTCTAAATAAACTGACTGTTCAGAGTGCCGTTTTCAAGCATAATAATGGAAAGTTGAGTGGAAGTGTGGTAGAAAAATTGGATTTTTGACTTACCATAAAACCCATTTCTCTGATGTTCATTGATGGACACAGCTCTTTATCTTCTTGACCGTTGGGTTATGCTGCCCCCTCCAGGAGTAGGACACTAGGCAGGAAAATGATTGAGTACGCCTATGGGGCAGTCCCAGGGGGTTTACACCCACTCTCAGCTTTAGGCACTCAGTTTTGTTACAAGCAGTGTCAGAAGAAAACCAACTCCACAGAGGGGTGGGTGCTGTGTCCGTCAATGAGCGTCAGAGAAATGGATTTTACAGTAAGTCAAAAATCCCATTTTCTCTTTCGTTCATTGACGGACACAGCTCTTTATCTTCTTGTCCATCGCGACATCCCAAACCAGTGTCAAACATGAGGGGTGGGAACAGCAAGAAAAAATTTCCAAGGCTAAACCATAGCCAACCAGGTAACATGGAGCTCAACCTTAAACAACTGGAGCTCACCTGAAAAAACAATACACCCTCAAAGAGGACTAGGTCCTCGAAACAGCAGCCTGCAAAAGCTTGCATCCAAAGGAAGCATCCGCACATCCACCTTATAAAACTTTGTGAACGTGTGCACAGACAACCAGGTGGCCGTCTTGCAAACCTGCAGCACTGACGCCTGATGACAGAAGGCCCAGGAGGCACTAATCGCCTGAATAGAGTGCTTCTTATTTGGGACAGGAGGAACCTGACCCTTAATTGAATAGGCCTGAATTACCGTCTGTCTAATCCATCTGAAAATGGTCGCAGCAGAAGCAGCCAACTCTTTTCGAGGTCCATCCGTGAGCACAAATAGTGAGTCTGACTTTTGAAAAGACTCCATAGCTGCCAGGTACACCCTGATTGCCCAAACCACATCCAGGGAATGCAAAGCAATTTCTTTAAGAAGTTTAGGCCTGGGACATAGGGAAGGCAACACAATGTCTTCATTCAAATGGAAATCAGAGACGACCTTTGGAAGGAATGACGCACAGGGATAAAGAACCACCTTATCACCAGGTAAGATGAACGACAAGACAACGCCGCCAGCTCCGCCACCCGCACACAGAAGTAATAACCAACAAAAAGGCCACCTTCTGGGACAACGTAAGCAGGGGAACCTCCCGAAGACTTTTAAAGGGAGGCTTCTGAAGAACAGACCTTGGACACTAAGGACTCCAGGACCGCCGTCAGTGCAGTCAGGGATTGGTGGGACCCAGAGGGCTCGGCAGCCTCTGAGACGGGGTCAGGTGGGGAAATGTGCTACAGGGACTCCATTAAAGAAGAAAAGGCCCCACACAAAAAAAAAAAAAAAAAGTGTATAACACTGCTAGAGATACCCCCACCGGGGTCCAGCACAGACCACTACTACTATACCCCTGCTATAGTAAAGAGAGAGAGAGAGAGAGAGAGAGAAAACCCCACAAAAAGACTCACCACCACCGAACAGGCTCTTACAGCACCAAGCAAACTGCACACAATGCCAAGATCAGGAAGAGAAAGATCCAGGAGTCAGCACTAGGGGATGAGGAGGGGCTCCCACCGCCGAAATCACCACCCATATAGCTTCAAAAACATGGCCGCCGCTATTTTCAAAAAGAAAACCACAATAAAATGGCCGCCTGAGGCTACACAAACATGGTCGTTAATCCAAAGTACAAAAGGCCCCAAGAAAATGGCAGCCCAGGGGGGACCCCAGGAGCACAGAACACGATCCCAGCAGGAAGGGGGACCCTGGCATATGCCCCCACCAGGTACAGCCCCTTCCCAAAGGTTGATCGTCTGGTCGCCAGTGGACCACCGAGAAGGGGGGACAGGGACGCTGTATGGGAAGGAGGGAAACCCGGGGATCCGACTGTCCCAGGGAGGGGCCCACATCCACCCCAAAAACCTCCAGGGTTAGAGGAGGGACAGCTACTTACCATACCAGGAACAGGTTGGGCATCGCTCCGGACAGACCACCGCTCCATCGGAATAGGGGGGGGGGGGGGGGGACGGTTGGTCAGGAGGAACGCTGCGACTCAGGCCTAGGCCAGGTTGTATGCGCCCTCACAGGCCAGCCCCTGTATAGCAGGGCTATGTCGCGGCCGACCTAGTGGATAGCTGAGGCCTGCGCACGCTCGCTGACCAGACAGGGGGGACCCTCTGGATCTATAAAATCCAGTCCGTCGCCCAGTTCGGCAGTTGATAGTAGATTCTCACAGGAACAAAATAAACAAAAGATAAGAAAAAAAGTTCCATTTAAAAAGGAAAAAAAAAAAATGCCAGGACCAAAGAAAAAAACTGAATGCCTAAAGCTGAGAGTGGGAGAATACCCCCTGGGACTGCCCCATAGGTGTAGTCAAGCTTTTTCCTGCTTAGTGTCCTACTCCTTTAGGGGGCAGCATAACCCAACAGTTAAGAAGATAAAGAGCTGTGTCCGTCAATGAACGAAAGAGGAAAGTTGCACAAGCAATAGGGATAACCGCAGCCTTGAGAGGATTGTAAGGCAAAGGCCATTCAAGGATTTAGGGGAGATTCACAAGAAATGGACTACGGCTGGTGTCAGTGCTTCAAGAGCCACCACACACAGATGTATCCAGGACATGGGCTACAACTGTCGCTTGCCTTGTGTCAAGCCACTACTGAGCCAGAGACAACATCAGAAGTGTCTTACCTGGGCCAAGGAGCAAAAAAAAAAAAAAAAAGAAGGACTGGACTGGACTGTAGCTCAGTGGTTCAAAGTCCTTTTTTCAGGTGAAAGTAAATTTTGCATTTCATTTGGAAATTAAAGGTCCCTGAGTCTGCAGGAGGAGTGGAGAGGCACAGAATCTAAGTTGCATGAAGTCCAGTGTGAAGTTTCCACAGTCAGTGATGATTTGGGGAGCCATGTTATCTGCTGGTGTTGGTCCACTGTGTTTTATCAAGTCCAAAGTCAGTGCAGCCCTCTACCAGGAAATTCTAGAGCACTTCATGCTTTCCTCTGCTGACCAGCTTTATGGAGATGCCGATTTCATTTTCCAGCAAGACCTTGCACCTGCCCACACTGCCAAAAATACCAATACCTGGTTTAATGATCATGGTATCAGTGTGCTTGATTGGCCAGCAAACTCTCCTGACCTAAACCCCATAGAGAATCTGTGGGGTATTATCAAAAGGAAGATGAGAGGCACCGGACCCAACAATGCAGACGAGCTGAAGGCCACTATCAAAGAAACCTGGGCTTCCATAACATCTCAGCAGCACCACAAGCTGATCGTATTCATGCCACACCCCATTGATGCAGTAATTCATGCAAATGGAACCCCGACCAAGTATTGAGTGCATACAATACTGTACATGGACATACTTTCCACTAAGCCAACATTTCTGTATTAAACATTTTTGGTCTTATGTAATATTCTAATTTCTGAGATACTGAATTTTGGGGTTTCACCAGCTGTAAGACATAATCATCAAAATTAAAAGAAAGATTAAAAGAGTCGCTTTAAATATATTTCACTCTGTGTATAATGAATCTAAAAGAGTTTCACTTTTTGGAATGAATTACTGATATAAAATTAACTTTTTGAGAATATTCTAATTTTTTATAGAAGCACCGGTATTTTGAACTAAAAATTTTTATATACACTTTTTTTCATCATACATATGAAATTTCCCATTTGCCACATTTAGTCTAAAGCCCCGTACACACGTAGCGATTGTCGGACGTAAATATTCGGCCACCGACCGATCGGCCGATTTTCGGCTTGTTAGTATGATGCTTCCGACAACCGACTGCGAATTTTCGGCCGAACAGAATCTGGTGTGCATGCTATAAAATTTTTGTTGGCCAACACTAGAACGGCCGATTGTTCCTCAGTCAGTACAGATTTCTCCCGACAAACAGCAGATGAGCAAGACTGGGCATGCTCAGAGAAGAAAAAAGACAAGGAAAGTAAACCAGCACATGACATCACTTCTGCAGTCGGCCGACAAAATTCGTGTGCAGTCTTTAGCACTTTTCAACCGACAGGACAGCACCGGACAAAAGACGGCCGATCGTTCGGCCAATAATCGGTACGTGTGTACGGGGCTTAATGGAGGGATCTGTGTGTCAGAGCAGAGGTTGTGTGTGTATACAGTATCTAAATAAATAAAATGTGCAGATACTTCAGAGGACACATAGGCCCCTTTCACACGGCTCCGTTCCGTCAACGGAGCCGTTCTGCTCAGCAGGGGAATCCATCCGCCGATCCCCGCTGAGCAGGCAGATGACAGCTCCGTCTCCACTCTGTGTGCGGAGACGGAGGTGTCAGATCCCCGCTGTTCTCTATGGGGGAAATCGCATGTATCAGAATAAAGGGGCTGAATACTAATGCACGCCACACTTTTCAGATATTCATTTGTAAAAAATGTTGAAAACCATTTATCATTTTCCTTCCACTTCACAATTATGTGCCACTTTGTGTTGGTCTATCAAATAAAATCCCAATAAAATACATTTACGTTTTTGGTTGTAACTTGAAAATTCATGGGGTATGAATACTTTTTCAAGGCATTGTATATGTCCCATAGTTGGGGATTTATAGTGATAGGGATCACATTTATCAGGAGTCACAAGGCTAGGGATCACAGATTTAGGGATCATATTTATCGGTGAATATTTATCGGTTATGATCTGAACGTTTTTCTTCCTGTTGCAGCAGGCTAATCCTTACACCCTGGAGGGACTAAAAGTCCCAGCATCCCCTGTTAACCACTTAAGCCCCGGAAGATTTTACCCCCTTCCTGACCAGGGGGTATTTTGCGATTCGGCACTGCGTGACTTTAGCGGACAATTGCGCGGTCATGCGACGCTGTACCTAAACGAATTTGACGTCCTTTTTTTCCCACAAACAGAGCTTTCTTTTGGTGGTATTTGATCACCTGTGTGATTTTTTGATCATGCGCTATAAACAAAAACAGAGCGTCAATTTTGCAAAAATAACAATATTTTTCACATTTTTTTTATATGACATTCCCAAAAAAAAAGAATGTAAAATTCTTTAATATTTTCGGCCAATTTGTTTTATGCTACATATGTTTATATGTTTATATACATATGCACTGTTACTGTAAAATGACACTGGCAGTGAAGGGGTTAACTTTTTTTGAGAGGGAGGGGTTATGTGTGTCCCTAGGGGCGTGATTCTAACTGTGATTGGCTGTGGCTTGAGGTGTAGGAACAGTGATCAACGGTTCTACATAGTAGAACCGTATGATCACTATTCTTACACAGGGGAGAATGACAGGCGGCTTGTTTACATCAGCCGCCTGCCTTTCTCCCTCTCCACCCGATGATCGCGAGTGACCGGCGGACATCGGGTCCGCCGGTCACACGCGCGGGAGAGTCCGTGACCGCGCGGGAGCGCGCCTCCCCAGAGCCTCACAGGCTAGTGACGTACCGGTACGTCACTTTGCCTGTGAGGGGCTGACCGCCGCAGTATATGTACTTGCGGCGGTCGGCAAGTGGTTAAACGATGTTTGAGAGATCCAGCCTCTAGAGGAGAAGCAACAGGTTGTCTTGCCTTGGGCTGGGTGGAGCACACGCCGTTTCCAACACCTGAGTCTTCCTGGCATCAAGAGACTGGAACTCGGCAATCAGAGCCTCCAAATCCTCCTGGGGAATACAAAGAGAAATCCAATGATACAAAATATATTGAAAGCTTGTCACATGGAAATAAACCACACCCAGTTCCTGCCTCCCCCCCAGATCTATTCTATTCTACACTGGAACACAATATCACTTCTGGGCTGCTGTATAACAGACACTTCAAGTACAACTTACTTAATGCCTAACTCCGGGCAGGGGTCCCCTTCCTCACTGGAGCATTCCTACACTTTATTTGTATAAAATATTATATATACACACACACATACTCACTTGTTTCCCCAGCTCTCATCAGCCCAGTGATGTTACAGCTTCTCTTCATTCCCTATTGGCGGGCAAATCCTAAATGCTGCAGAGTGCAATGACATGTCATCATTATCTGCAGCATTCACCTGTGAGTCCAGAGTGGGGGCGGAGCCTTAACGCACTCTCGCAGAAAGTGGGTGGGGTGGAACCTTGACAACCCAGGCTCATAGGAAGGAGAAGGGGGAAGAGGGGGGCAGAGCCGTGATAACCCAGGCTTGCAGGAAGTGGGGGGCGGAGCCTTGACAACCCAGGGTCCCAGCCCAGGAAGTGGGGGGGTGGAGCCCTGACAACCCAGGCTCCCAGGAAGTGAGGCGGAGGCTTGACAACCCAGGCTCCCAGGAAGGGGGGAGGTGGAGGCTTGACAACCCAGGCTCCCAGGAAGGGGGGAGGTGGAGGCTTGACAACCCAGGCTCCCAGGAAGGGGGGAGGTGGAGGCTTGACAACCCAGGCTCCCAGGAAGGGGGGAGGTGGAGGCTTGACAACCCAGGCTCCCATGAAGGGGGGAGGTGGAGGCTTGACAACCCAGGCTCCCATGAAGGGGGGAGGTGGAGGCTTGACAACCCAGGCTCCCATGAAGGGGGGAGGTGGAGGCTTGACAACCCAGGCTCCCATGAAGGGGGGAGGTGGAGGCTTGACAACCCAGGCTCCCATGAAGGGGGGAGGTGGAGGCTTGACAACCCAGGCTCCCAGGAAGGGGGGAGGTGGAGGCTTGACAACCCAGGCTCCCAGGAAGGGGGGGTGGAGCCTTGACAACCCAGGCTCCCAGGAAGGGGGGGTGGAGCCTTGACAACCCAGGCTCCCAGGAAGGGGGGGTGGAGCCTTGACAACCCAGGCTCCCAGGAAGGGGGGGGGTGGAGCCTTGACAACCCAGGCTCCCAGGAAGTGGGGGGGTGGAGCCTTGACAACCCAGGCTCCCAGGAAGGGGGGGTGGAGCCTTGACAACCCAGGCTTCCAGGAAGTGGGGGGGGGTGGAGCCTTGACAACCCAGGCTCCCAGGAAGTGGGGGTGGAGTCTTGACAACCCAGGCTCCGAGAAAGTGAGTTGAAAAAAGCTGGGTGTCATTCAGTGATGAAGAGGAGTGGGGCAGGATGGGGGATGATGATTGGGGGATGATATCAGCTGATTTGCTGGAGACTCACATTTTTTTCTCCAAGCCAGAATCTGGCTTTAAAGGGAAACTCCAGCTTTTCCCATGAAGCTGTCAAAAAAACACATAAGTCTCCTAATAAAGCACTCTTGTGTGTTTAAAAAAAAAAAAAATCAAATCACATTTATTTCACTAGTTCTTCCTCACTTCCTGTTTCTATTCAGGATAAGCGACAACATACAAGGGGGTGGGGCTTTATAAGGGTGGGTGATAACATGAGACCATGCAGTGAATGGCCCCTTTAATCCCCAGGGCCCGCCCTCACCTCCTCCTTTTTGGACCTCTTAGAGACTTTCTTCTCCATTTTGGCGGCCGTCTTCTCCGCCCCCTTCACCTTCTTCTCCTTCTTCCCTTTCTTCCCCATGGCTGCGCTCCTCCAAACCGGGTACAGGAGACCGGGATGACGTCACCGCAATGCGACCACAGTCCCCGGGAGATGACGCCACGGCCATGCGGCCGGTGGGTGGTCACATGAGCCCGAAACGCATTCTAACTCCGCCCCTGCTTCGTCCGCCCTGCTTACCGTGTATGCTGGAGTATAGCGGCATGACAGAGGCCTGTGTACCGTACTGTGTATAATAGGAGGGCACTGCGCTATGGGGAGCCGTGTACCGTATATAATGGGGGGATTATATGGGAACCCTTTGCATTACAAAAGAACCAATTCAGATTACAAATTGAAATGCTAGACAAAACGTTTGTGTAAAGATATAAAAAAATTGTAAATATGTTTTTTGTAAGTGATCACATGACATCTGTTCTCCACTGCATAGGGGGTTTAGAAAGCGGGGGGGGGGGGTCTGCAGGGGGCGTGTCAAGAGGAGGTAGAGAAACAGCAATACACTGGTCTTCCCAGTTAAGAGCTGTGTGGTGGAAGGGTCATGCCACCACAAGTCTGACCAATGGGGAATGCAGAAACTGTGGTGTGAACCGACCCTAATACTGTGCGGATCGAAAGTTTGGGCACGCCAGGTGAAAATTTGTATTAATGTGCATAAAGAAGCCAAGGAAAGATGGAAAAATCTCCACAAGGCATCAAATTACAGATTGGACATTCTTATAATATGTCAACAAAAGTTAGATTTTATTTCCATCATTGACTCTTTCAAAATAACAGAAAAACAAAAAAATGGCGTGTGCAAAAGTCTGGGCACCCTGCAGAGTTAATATCTTGTACCGCCCCCTTTGGCAAGTATCACAGCTTGTAAACGCTTTTTGTAGCCAGCCAAGAGCCTTTCAATTCTTGTTTGAGGTATCTTTGCTCATTCTTCCTTACAAAAGTCTTCCAGTTCTTTGAGATTTCTGGGCTGTCTGTCACGCACTGCTCTTTTAAAGTCTATCCATAGATTTTCAATTATGTTGAGGACAGGAGATTGTGAAGGCCATGGTAAAACCTTCAGTTTACGCCTCTTGATGTAATCCCCCATGAATTTTGAGGTGTGTTTAGGATCATTATCCATTTGTTGAATGCATCCTCTCTTTAACTTCAGCTTTTTCACAGATGGCATCAAGTTACCATCCAAAATTTGCTGAAATTTTATTGAATGCATTTTTCCTGCTACTCGTGAGATGTTCCCTGTGCCACTGCCTGCATTACAACCCCAAAGCATGATTGATCCACCCCCATGCTTAACAGTTGGACAAAGGGTCTTTTCATTAAATTCTGCGTCCTTTCTTCTCCAAACGTACCTTTGCTCATTCCGGCCAAAAAGTTCAATTTTAACCTCATCGGTCCACAGAACTTGTTTCCAAAATGCATCAGGCTTGTCTATATGTTCATTTGCAAAATTCAAACGCTGATTTTTGTGGTGAGGACGTAGAAGAGGTTTTCTTCTGATGACTCTTCCATGAAGACCATATTTGTACAAGTATCTCTTTATAGTGGAATAGTGTACCACAACTCCAGTGTCTGCCAGATCTTTCTGGAGGGATCGTGCAGTCAAACGTGGGTTTTGAATTGTTTTTCTCACAATCCTGCGAGCTGTTCTGTCTGATATTTTTCTTGGTCTTCCAGATCTTGCTTTAACTTCCACTGTTCCTGATGACTGCCATTTCTTAATTACATTCCGAACAGAGGATATTGACATCTGAAAACGCTTTGCTATCTTCTTATAGCCTTCTCCAGCTTTGTGAGCCCCAACTATTTTCAGTTTCAGTTTTCTAGGCAACTGCTTAGAAGATCCCATGGTGCTGATTGTTGGGGCAAGGTCAGATGAGTCTGGGCCATTTAAAACCTTTGAGATTGACATCACCTGGTCTTCCCAGACGATGATTGAGAACAATCCATGACACTGGCAGGTCTCAGCCTTGCAGAGGGGGCAGCAGTGCATGCTATAAATTCTGCAGGGTGCCCAAACTTTTGCAGACGCCATTTTTTTGTTTTCTGTAATCTTGAAAGTGTAAATGATGGAAATAAAAATCTAACTTTTGTTGACATATTATAAGAATGTCTAATCTGTAATTTGATGCCTTTTGGAGATTTTTCCATCTTTCCTTGGCTTCTTTATGCACATTAATACAAATTTTTACCTGGGGTGCCCAAACTTTCGATCCCCACTGTACAAGTACATGGTCCAACAGACACACACTATCCTACACAAAGGTGTACATACATTTTACCTTTCCCTGTCGTGACCACCAATGGGGGGGGGAGAGGTTAATAGTACTGACACCAATGCTGGGGGTTATTATTGTGTACACTGACACCAATGCTGGGGGTTATTATTGTGTACACTGATACCAATGCTGGGGGGTTATTATTGTGTACACTGACACCAATGCTGGGGGTTATTATTGTGTACACTGACACCAATGCTGGGGGTTATTATTGTGTACACTGATACCAATGCTGGGGGGTTATTATTGTGTATACTGATACCAATGCTGGGGGTTATTATTGTGTACACTGATACCAATGCTGGGGGTTATTATTGCATCCACTGACACCAATGCTGGGGGTTATTATTGTGTACACTGATACCAATGCTGGGGGTTATTATTGCATCCACTGACACCAATGCTGGGGGCTATTATTGTGTACACTGACACCAATGCTGGGGGTTATTATTGTGTATACTGACACCAATGCTGGGGGTTATTATTGTGTACACTGATACCAATGCTGGGGGTTATTATTGTGTTCACTGACACCAATGTTGGAGGTTATTATAGTGTCCACTGACACCAATGTTGGGGGTTATTATAGTGTCCACTGACACCAATGTTGGGGGTTATTATAGTATCCACTGACACCAATGTTGGGGGTTATTATAGTATCCACTGACACCAATGTTGGGGGTTATTATTGCACTCACTGACACCAATGTTGAGGGTATTATAGTATCCACTGACAGCAATGCTGGGGATTATTGTACTCCAACCTCTTCAGTGTGAATCATCAGGACCTAAACGTATGTTCATTGAGGCGCTGTGCTATTGTTCGGTATTGTACAGCCCTGTAGAAGCAATCTGGGCTTTCTATACCTTTCAAGCTGACCGCCACCAGTATATGGGCACCTTTACACCCCATCACACCAATGTCAGTTCATCTCTCTGGTGACCCGAGTAATGATGGGTGAAGTGTCCCCCTCCCCCAGGGATTGGGATTCTGTTTATCCCAGCAGAGTTTACGCCTGAAGTGTTCATTCTGCGTTCATATAAAAAGCGCGTCTGGGAGACTCGCGGGGCGGCATGTTGGCTTAGCTGTACTGAGGGCTCAACCAGCGGGGAAAAAATTTCTGCAGTGTCAGCAAATCTTCACACATGGGTGACATGGAAAGCTGAAAAAGACTGAAGAATTCCGCCATTCTTTGTTATGTCCAGTTATGAATTCCGCCATTCTTTGTTATGTCCAGTTATGAATTTCGCCATTCTTTGTTATGTCCGGTTATCTTATCTGCATCTTAAAGGGGGCTCTGTATTCTTTTTATGGTAATTGGATGGGGTTGGCTTAGAGGTCCACTGTAGTGAATAATATTTTATTCATTCTTTGACTGTATGGGATCATTACCTGCAATGATCATATTCAGTATTTAAGCTCCTTGTAATATTTCACATGCCTTCATTTATATTTTTCTCCATGCAGGCCAAGCTGTCCAGCAAAACTGTCAGGGTGACAACTCTGCTGCATGATTTCACTGTTCAACAAACAGTGTTGTCACCCTCTTACAAGAAGTGGAAAAATAACTGCATTACTAGCAGGATGCTCCCTGCTTATTGGAGAGCTCTATCTTTGACTAAACAGTGGGGGGACTTTACCTTTGCAGAGAGGCTGCTGCTTCCACACAGAATCCTTCTGTGCAGAATGCTGGCAGGGGACAGACTTTTCTACTAAGGCTGTGGCTGCTTTCTAATGTAAACAAGCAGTAGAGCTAGTATAACAGTGTGTGTGCAAAAAAAAATGTCACACTTGCGGTGCCATTCTTTGTTATCGGCATTCCCAAACGTTGCAAGCAATAGCGCGTTTTTTATGCAAGAATTACAAAGCTCAAAAAGGTGCATGAGCTACTCTGCTGCATTTGTCACACATAAGGCAGCCCATTGAAGTGAATTGGCTGCCTTATGCATGTAGCGCGACAATGGTGAAAAATCGTGCGTCATTATGTGAGAGGGCCTAAGACTTTGAACACCTTTTTGTTTTGATGCACCAAGAATGTCTTTAGCTGATTTGATCTTTAATCAATGCCTACAGGGCACTTTTACCCCCTTCCTGCCCAGGCCAATTTTCAGCTTTTATTTTTTACTAAATAAAGTAAAAAAGACCGAAAAGTTTGAAAAAAAATAAATATTTTCTATAGTTTGTTACAAAATTTTGCAAACAGGTAATTTTTCTCCTTCACTGATGTGTGCTGATGAGGCTGCCCTGATGGGCACTGTTAGGCTGCATTGATGAGGGGGCACTGATGGGCATTGATAGGTGTCACTAGTAGGCACTGATAGGAGGCACTGATGAGGCTGCACTGATAGGCGGCACTGATGGGCACTTAGAGGTGGCACTGATAGGCAGCACTGATAGGTGGCACTTTTGGGCACTGATAGAAAGCACTGATAGAAAGCACTGATAGGTGACACTGATGGGGAGGCACTGATGGACATTGATTGGCAGCGCTGATGGGCACTGATAGTTGGCACTGATTAGCACTGATTGACAGCACTGGTGGGCACTGATTGGCAGAACTGGTGGGACTGAATCAGGACACTGACATCCATGTACGCCCTCCAGGCAAAGGAATACCATGCTGTAGCCGTCTTTCGGCTATAGCACGGGCAGAAAGTGGTTAAAGCGGAGTTCCGGCCTCAAATACCTTTTCTAACTACAAATACCCCTATAATACTAATCCATCGCCCTTTACAGAACCGCTGTTCTGATACTTACAAGGTGTACAGTATTGGATTTTAGTCAAAATCTTACTTTTAAAAACACTGTCTGGGCGCGGCCATCTTGGATGTGGGCATCTGAAGCCACAGTGTAATCTACTGTGTCCTTCTTCCTGATTCCAGGGAGTGTTCTGGGAGTTCTTCCTGATTCCAGCCTCCTGGGAGTGATGACAAAAAGCTCCCAGGAGGCAATGGAAAGGCGGAAGTGTTGTCGGTGGCTGTGGCCACAGAGGGGGGAGAAGGAGGAAGTACATAAAAAATGCCCTGAAAAAACCCCGAAAAAAATTTAAAATGCCCAATTGTTGATCAGCATAGCGAGCACTCCAGGAATCACTAAAGTTGCAAAATAGGCCGGAACTCCACTTTAAGTTCGGTTAAGCTTTAAATCCAGAGCTGTCCCCCACAGTACTTCTTTTTTGCCACAAGATGTCCTTAGTATTCTAGTCTGAATGATGCCCAGCACTGTGAGTGCAGAGTGTCATGGGCCCAATTCATAGTATCATGATGCAGAAAATGGCATTGATGTCATCGGGTAAGGTGTGGTAAGGAGGACCCAACGCATTCTGTGGCTGGCCTGAAGTTTTCTGAAAAAGTAAGTATAAAAAAACTTGGCCGCATCCCCTGCTGGGTTTGCAAGGTGCACATTGCCCAGAAAAAGTGGAATATAAATTGCTAAAACAAACCATTTAACAATGATAGTGGTGCTTACAATAGTCCGCTTTTATGCATAGACTGTAGTTAAAACCTTTCCCCAAAAAGAAAAACAACTCATACTGGAGTTAAACTTTGTAGTTATTTGTGTACATTTCATCGAAATCTATTAGTCCTTCTAATATTGCGCTCTCCACAGGATGATAGTGCTGCTGTCCCAGGGTGGGTATGCTGCTCCTCCATAGATACAGTGGAGGAGTGAGCGTAGCCACCCTAAAACAGGAAGTATATTACTTGTCAGATCACCTAATGAAAGTAATAAGTAAAAAAAAAAAAACGTAAAAAAGGAAACAAATGCAGCCACCACATCCAAGGACTGGAAAGCTGCAAATTATTATTATTTTTGCCTTTGGGTTTAAAAAACACTGAACACTATTGAATGTTTTTGAATGGTACAGTGTGGTAGAATCCTGTTTATAAATGGCATTGCAGAAATAAGCCTTGTGCAGAGAGCTATCATTGGATGGCTCATGTTATAGACACAGTGTACAGAACTGATCTGAGTGGCTCTGTACCATGTGATCGCTGGGATGATCAGTCGCAGCGATAACAAATGTAACCAGTGTAGTGTTTACACTGGAGAACACACCCTTTTCTCCTACAATAGTGCAATGAAGAACCAACCAATCCTTGATTAGACCCATGGATCCCAAGGTAGTGGGATTGTTTTTAACCTTTTCATCCCCCCTCCTCTCCTGTATATGTCAGCTCCATCCTGTCTCTACAGTGGCCTGTATATTAACACCTCATCTCCCTTATCCTGCACATTAAGCCCCCAATCTCCATCCTCCCACTGTATGTGCCTGTACATTAACCCCTTCACCTCCACCTCTCTCTCTCTCTCTCTCTCTCTGGTAAACCTGTACATTTAATGCATATCTTTACCCTATAAAAACAAATTGTTCTCCTGCCTATGGCCCCCTCCCTCTGCCAAAATTTGATTCTTCCAGTGCTTTTTTACTTTGTTGTGCCTAGACGAGAAGGACCATGTGCCAGTGTGCGCAAATGTGCTGAAGGATTCTGCCCAGCCTAAGGACCCAGCATAGACCTTAGTCACATTTGCGCATGCACACAAAGATGGAAGAGTTGAGGAGGTCCCAGACCTGTGTTTGTGCACTTGCCAAAGCTTCGAAGATGGCGGTGCCAGTAAGGGGGCGGGGCCAGCATTAGATGGGCTTAGCGTATCTGATACACCATTCCCAAGCTCCATGTTTTAACCCCCTCAATTGTGATTAAAAAATTAGATCACTTTGGGGTGTTTTTGGTCTTTTTTCCTTTACACAGGAATAATGGTAATAAAAAGAAAACAAAACCATAGAAAATACCCAGCTCAACTTACCAACCAGCCTGCAACCAACTGATATATCCTAACAGTATGCATTAAAAACAGGGGCTTAGTTTGCACACATTTGCAAATGCATGCATAAGCTGCACAGCAACTTCAGGGCACCCTAGTATTATCTGCAGTCCTCACTTTACATATTTTTGAGAGCCTCCATAGTAGAAGCACATGCATAATAATGAATAGGTAGAGGACAGGTGAGCCTGGAAGGAGCCCACCCTTCCTTAAGGCACAGGGGCACACTGGCAGGGGCAGACTGGCAACTTTCAGCCCAGGGGGCAAGTACAAACCAGTGGCCCATGGTGCAGCAACTCGGCCCCCCTCCCACTCTCCCTCTTCCTGGCCACCTTCTGACCCCCATTCCATGCTGAAGCTCTGATTTAGGTGCTCTCTACTCACTGGCCAAATCTGGGTTCCCGACCTGGCCAGCGGAGGCTGATTGGGGGGAGCTGAGACAGCTCGGTCGGGGCTGGCCGGGGGAGGAAAGTCTCCATTGGCGTATGGAACTGGCGTCTGCTCAGACACTGTTTACACCATCCATGCTGGGGGGAGGCCTGCACTCTGTCCTTGTCTTCATCCCACACTCAGTAGGTCAGTGGCAGGGACTTTTTTCTTCCCTTTACCAGGAATCCTTTAGGCATGTCTCTGGCAGAAGCCTTTTATGGGGAATCAGAGCAGCCCAGGGGACAATTGCCTCCCTGCCCCCTGGCCCAGTCATCCCCTGCACACTGGACATGTAGTACAATAGCAGAAAAGGTGTCCAGTGCACCCCCACACCAGTACTCCAACCAGGACCATCTTATCAAATGGGCACGCTGGGCAGTTGTCCGGGGGCCCCACTTTCCCTGGGTGCCCCACCTGCCCATCAACCCAGCCCCAGCCAAGCATTTGTCCTGTTTTTCATGTGGATCCCGCCAATGAACTTAGCAGGTGGCAAGCGCCTGTCGGCCCTGTGCTGCTGTCAGGCCACTTGGGCCATAGAGGGGGAGCCCACAACTGCAGGAATGCCGGTCCACCTCCACAGGAACAGACACACACAGGACAAGCTAGTCTGACTCCTGTCCGTGTGTGTGTTCACCGGACCCAGCCGCCGAACTTGGAAGCTGTCATTAGCCTGGAACTGCTGTACCAATAAATATCGCCTTATCGATAATTTCCTTTTTTTATTCTCGTGGGTGATTGTGTAGGCAGGGCCCCAGTGCACTGCATTGCCCGGGGCCCTTTAATGCTCTTAAGATGGCACTGATTCCAACAGTACAAACAAATGGGCACTGCCCTCATCTATAATTGGATATCACAGTAAGAACCACATGAAAGGGTGATGCATGTCAAACAAAATCAAAGAAAATTCTCAGCTTAATTTACCAAGCAATCTACAACCAACCAAACAAATAATAAATAGAAAAACCAATGATTATTAAATACCACCAAAAGAAATCTCTATCTGTCTCACCAAAGATATGAAATTCATTTTGGTACAATGTTGCATGACAGAGTATTTGTCAGTCAAACTATGTTGTGAAGTGAAGGATTTACAAGCTTGAAATTCGGTTGTGAAAATATGGCAAATCAACAATTAAAATGTGAAAGTCACACAAACTTTATTTTGTATAAATAAAGTTTTTCGATAATTTTGGTGTGTTTTAGAAGAGTATTGTACCATGTTGGCCATCAATTAAATTGAATGATATAAAGCCTGAAGAATGGATCTAAGGCATCCTGAAAGCGTGCATCTTTAATACCTTAAGTAATTATAAAGGCAGAAAGTTTTTTTTTATCTTAAAGCGGTTGTATCCTCACAAAAAAAAAAAAAACCCTGAAGGAGAAAGGCATAATGAGCTAGTATGCATCGCATACGAGTTTATTATGAAGTACTTACCTTAGAACGAAGCCCCCATACAGTCGACCGGACACCGCTGAGGGAGCTGACATGTTCCCTCTGCGTCTCTTCTGGGTTTGGCGGCTCCGGCGCTGTGAGTGGCCGGAGCCATGATGCGCGGGAGTTCACCAGCCACCACTGCCTGACAGGTCTTTCACTGCAAAGTAAGCGGAGACGGAGCTGTCATCCGCCTGCTCAGTGGGGATCGGCGGATCATTCCCCGCTGAGCAAAATAGAGTCCGCCGGGCGGAAAGCCTGTGTGAAAGGACCCTAAGGAATAAAAATAATCAATGATAATTGGGAGAGTGAAGTTCCACTTTAAAGTGTTACTAAACCCACAGCAGTGAAATCAGTCTGTATATGCAGTAAAGCATGCTTGTTATACTCACTGTGGAACCATAAGGGTTAATCCTCTGCATTGTGTTAAAAGGCTGTTTGATCCTGTATGCACAGATCCTCCCCTTCTTCCACTGACTCCAAAACATGTCTGGATAGTACAGAGCCTTTGGAGTCACTCTGCACATGCTCAGTTTGGTGTGTATTGCTAGAGAGTTTTTCCATTCTTGGGAGAGTGCATGTGATCAGCACAGGGCCAATCAGACAGGGGGTCAGGGGTCCTGGATCCTGGTAGGACAGCTCAGTGCAGTATGAAAATTTCTCCTACAAGCTTTATTTATAAACGGATAGAAGTCACAAGACTGCTATATACTGCTGATGAGAAAAGGTATTTAGCACTTTATATTTACTACAATAATTGCATTTCCATGTTCTGTGTATTGTGGGAGAGCAGATATAACGAATGCAGGCTCCTGGGTTTAGTAACACTTAGCCAATAAAGGATATAACCTAAAACCTGGACTTTCTGTATGTAGTGTAGAACAGCCTTTTTCAACCAGGGTGCCCAGGAGCCTTGGGGTGCCCTCAGATGTCTTTGGGGGTGCCTTGGCAAAAGGCCTTGAATTTGCCAAAAAACTATATACAAGTCAGCGGGTGAATCAAGTCTACCTATTAGTTACATAAAGCCACAGGATTTCATTCTGCGCCATTACAACCTTTCAGCCGCCAGTGTCCTAACAACCAATGACATCATCGGTTGATAAGGAGGATGTTGGGCTCTTGCACAGCATCCTTGTTTGCTCCTCTCCATCAGCTCTGGGATCACATAAGCTGAGTAAGGGAGAAGAGAAACATTGGAATACTAGTCAGTACCAGTGTGCAAAGCTGTGTTTGCTTTGGAAGAACAATCTCCTCTAACGTTGGGCATGCTATGTGTGTGGTTTTTACTGCATTATGTAAAAAATATTCATTTTGTTCTTAATCTTTTTTTTTTTTTTTTATGCAGTCGAGTTTCCCACATTTGGGGAAATCGCAGGGGTCAGCACAGCCGGAGTGCAATGGCTGAGCCTCGCCCTGGGAGAACCACCTTCGTGATCATGGTATCTCCCATGCCAGGTAAGTATTTTTTTTTTTTTTAATCTTTAGAATGGGGAGCCCTGATATTGTGCAGAGTTTTAAAGGGTGTCTTGACTGAAAAAAGGTTGAGAAACACTGGTTGTAGAATATCGTCACACGGCCGAAAAGTGCCTTTCCTGAAATCAGCCAGCAGAGGGCGGCCTACTCCCAGCTATTCCCCTATTCATTCCGCTTTTCCTCTAGGCGCCTTGAGTGATCGTTAGATTCTTTCTAATGCAACTTCCCTGCTAGTATTGCATCATTGTCTTATGTGATTGGCTCTTCTGCAATCCTAGACGGGAAAAAGGAACAGACTCATGAAATCCCGGGCGTGTCCGATCATATATAATTATGTCTGACGCACACTCCCGTAATTATAAATATACATTTACTCTTTGCCTTTGAAGAAGAAGGGTATATGTGAACAATGGAAGGATTCTTTCTAAATCTAAAATTCTGCGTGCAAATCTGAAAACAAAATAATTTTCATTAGCGGTCGCGGAATATTACTGAACCGCAATTAACATTTCAAATCTGCTCCGCGGCCTTCCGCCAGCAGGAAATCCTCTTATACATATTTGTTTTCCTCTAAATTATATCCATTTGTTTATGGAGAAAATTTGCTTCTGAAAGAAAAGTGGAGATTCATATTTCAGCCTGCATATATTAACCACTTCTGGACTGGAAGGTTTCCCCACTTTCGACCAGGCCATTTTTTGCGATTCGGCACTGCGTTACTTTAACTGACAATTGGACGGTCGTGCGACGCTGTACCCAAATAAAGTTGAAGCCCTTTTTCCCCACAAATAGAGCTTTCTGTTGGTGGTATTTGATCACCTTTGCGATTTCTATTTTTTGGGCTATAAAAAAAAAAAAAGAGCAACAATTCAGAAAAAGAAAACAATATTTTTCACTTTCTGCTATTAAAACATTCCCAATAAAAAAAAATATAAAAATCAAATTAGGCCAATTTGTATTCTGCTACATATTTTTGTTTAAAAAAAAATCCCAATAAGTGTATCATGATTGGTCTGCGCAAAAGTTATCGCGTCTACAAACTAGGGAAAGATTTATGTCATTTTTATTTATTTTTTTACTAGTAATGGCGGCGATCAGCGATTTTTAGCGGGACTGCGACATTGCAGGGGACAGATCGGACACCTAACTGACATTTTTGACACTTTTTTGGGGACCAGTGACATTACTACAGTAATCACTGCTAAAAATATGCACGTTTACTGTAATAACGATACTGGCAGGGAAGGGGTTAACACCAGGGGCGATTAAAGGGTTAAATGTGTCCCTAGGGGGTGCTTTCTAACTGTGTGGGGGATGGGCTTATGGAATGAACACAGGGACCTGTGTTCCTAAATAGGAGGAACACAGGAGCTCTGTTTTCATTGCTGAAAGAACAGCGGTCTGCCGTGTTTACAAAGTTAATGACAGGTCCACTTTAACCATTTTCCGACCGCAAGCAGTACAGGTCGGCTCTGTCCCGCGAAACAATGTAATTGTGCGTCACTTCGTGGGACCACAATAGGGGGTGCGCGCCTGCCCATCTTGCCACGGGGAAAGCTGATCTGCGGGTCTGGCGGCCCCGTGGACACAGAACGGCGCTCTGCAGACCAGCTTTCCCTGTGGCGAATGGGCAGGCGAGCGCCCCCTATCGCAGTCCCGCGAAGCGATGTACAGTTACGTCAATTTGGCGGGACAGAGCCGACCTGTTGCAGTATAAGTACTGCTTGCAGTCGGCAAGTGGTTAAAGTGGACCTGTCATTAACTTTACAAATCCGCCTGAATAAATCCTTGACATGTTACCACACACAGCAACAGTTTTTTTTTGAGAAACGCATTTGTGAACATGGTCAAAAATTGTGCAAGTACCAGGATTTACATGATTGCATCATCTCTGAGCCTGCATCTTAGTTCAGGAAGTAGATGGTGACCTTGGATGATGTCTGAACAAAGATGGTGCCGTCCTTCTGGGAAAAAAAAAAAGTTAAAAGCATTGTTGTGGGGGAGGGGTACTATGATCTCTGTGAGAGGTAATAAATAACTACAAGGGTCACACTGACACCCTGCTCAGCATTTAGGGACTTTATAAGTTAACATATATCTGATGCTAACTCTGAGTTCAGTCATTCTTGCCACGAACAAGCACCCTTTGGTTACCAAAGTGCACCCAACCACTGGAGGGAGGAGACAGGATGGACAGACGCTTTATTGCGAGCAAAGTTCCCACCCCCTCCACCAGGGGAGCCATTTATTATTTATACCATGGGTTTCACTTACCAGCAAGATAAGCATCCTTTAAGCAATTCCTTTTAAATGCTGCCAGCAGGGTTATCTAGATTTATTTTACTTTCTCCACACACCAGAAAGGATACTGGGAGTGCGGGTGTCTGCACTGTGAGTCAGGCTCGAATGCATTGCATAGCACAAACATATGGCCACTGGAGCGCATGGAAGGGCAACGCATGTAAAACTAATCCAAAGAAAATTCCCAGCTCAACTCGCCAGCCAGCCTGCAACCAACCGAATTATCCTATCTGACAGTATGTGTTAAGCAGTGGCGTACCTAGAGCATTTGGCACCCGGGGCGGATCCTTTATCTGGCACCCCCCCAAATTTTAAAATGTAAAAACACCCACCAAAATTTCTAATGTTTTCAAAAATATTTATTGCACAAATTTCACAGCCCCCTCCATCATAGTGCCCCCCCCCCCCACGTCTCTCTAATCATAGTGCCCCCTTTTACACTCTCTGCCTCTCTTGCACAGTCCTACCTTCAGCATAAACAGATAGCTAATACTATTAGCAATGTGTTTAGGCCCCTTTCACACTGTGTCCGTCGGACGGACTCCGTTTTTCTCAGCGGGGGATCGATCCACCGATCCCCCGCTGAGCAGGAGAATGACAGCTGTTCTCCACACTGTGTGCGGAGACACAGCTGTCAGAGCCCCATACATCTCTATGGGGGAACCGGATGGGAACGGACCGTCCGTCCATTCTCATCCGATCCCATCTGATCCGATCCGCTGGACGGATTTGACGGATCAGATGTCAGCGGACATGTCTCCGCTGACATGCGATGCCCCATAGGGATGCATGGGGGGACCGTTCAGATCCACCAAAAAAACTGACAGGCGGATCTAAACGGTCCACCTGTGTGAAAGAGCGCTTAAGTTTGAGTAGGAGATTGGAGATATGCTACAGGAGGTGGTCAGAGTCTGCAAACATGACACAAGAGATGGTCAGAGACGTTGGACATGATACAAGAGATGGACAGAGACTGCAGACATGATACAAGAGATGTTCAGAGACTGCAGACATGATACAAGAGATGTTCAGAGACGTTGGACATGATACAAGAGATGTACAGAGACGTTGGACATGATACAAGAGATGGTCAGAGACGTTGGACATGATACAAGAGGTGTTCAGAGATTGCAGACATGATACAGGAGATGGACAGAAACTGCAGACATGATACAAGAGATGGTCAGAGACTGCAGACATGATACAAGAGATGGTCAGAGACTGCAGTCATGATACAAGAGATGGTCAGAGACTGCAGACATGATACAAGAGATGGACAGACTGCAGACATGATACAAGAGATGTTCAGAGACTGCAGACATGATAGAAGAGCACTAGGGGGGCCAGAGAGCACAAGGGAAGCAGAGAGCACTGGAGGAGCTGAAGGGGGCGGGGGGGGGGCTGGAGAGCATTAGGGCTGACTGGGGGGGGGGGGTCTGGAAAGCATTGTAGGGGGTTGGAGAGTGCAGGGGTGAAGAGCACTGGGGGGGGGCAGGGAAAACTAGGGGCACGCAGAGCACGGAATGGAGGGGGGGCAGAGAGCACGGGGGAGGGGGCAGAGAGCACTGGGGGAGCCAAGGATCACTGGGGAGCCAGAGGGCACTGACTGGGGGGGGGGGCTGGAGATCACTGAGGGGGGGGAGCCAGGGAGCACAGGCTGGGGAGGCCAGAGAGCATGGGGGGGGCTGAAGAGCACTGGGGGGCTGGAGAGGGGGGGCTGAAGAGCACTGGGGGGGCTGAAGAGCACTGGGGGGTTGGAGGGGGGGTGCTGTAGAGCACTGGGAGGTTTGGAGTGGGGGGGGGCTGAGCTGAAGAGCACTGGGTGGGGCTGGAGTGGGGGGTGCTAAAGAGCACTGGAGGGCTGAAGAGCGCTGGAGGGCTGGAGGGGGGGGGGGGGGGCTGGAGGGATTTGTAGCACTGATTACTGTAGTGATGTCACTGGTCCCCCGCCAAAAGTGTAAAAAATGTCAGTTAGGGGTCCGATCTGTCTGCAAGTCACAGATCGCCGCCATTACTAGTAAAAAAAAAACAATAAAAATGACATAAATCTTTCCCCTAGTTTGTAGACGCGATAACTTTTGCGCAAACCAATCAAAATACGATTATTTTCGGCACTCTCTGACTCTTGCTGGCGGCGGGGTGTGGGCTTCGGGGCTCCTTCCTTCACATTTGGTGGGAGTGCCCTAAACTCTGCCCCTTCTGGCAAAATGTTTGAGAACAAATTAAGGTCATCTTAGATATTGAAATAGAGGATTCCCTGCTGTATTTTCTGTTGCATGTGCCACCCATTCTTCTGCGCCACTATCGAAAGTCGGTTTTACCTCATTTGCTAAACGTGGCCAAGCGCTTGATTCCTGTGTACTGGAAGTCAGCTCGGGTCCCTGTGCGATCCGAGTGGATTCGCCTGGTCAACAGCATTATGGCAGCGAAGGAGTGGGTCGCAAAATGCAGGGACTGTTATGAGCAATTTCAAAGTATCTGGGCCATCTGGATTCATTACACCTCAGTCATTGTTTCCGAGCCAACACCTCGATGTGCTCCGGACATGCCATCTACTTCCGTACAAGTAGACCCTAGGCTTACACCGGACGAGTCCATATAGTTTAGGTAGAATTGAATATAACTACATCCTACATTACTATCTTTGTACCTTAGTGTATAGTGGACCCATATGGAAAAGAATTTTGCATAGTTTGCTGTTCCTGCTGGCAACGTTCTATGACGTTCCATTACTCATTCTATTTTCTGGGGGTTATTTTTCTCTTTTTTTTTTTCTCTTTCTTCTTAAGTTTCCCTATACCATTCTTCTATTACTCCCTTTTTAGTTTTTAGTTTTCTCATTTCCCCCTTTTTACTTTTTTGTGTTCTCAAGTCGTACTCTTTTATCTGGCTGGTTTGTTTAACTTAGAGGAACCGAGTTATATATCAAGGCGGATGTCACCTTAGGTGGGCCATTGTACTTTTCTCTATACGCTTTTTATATGGGCTTACATTTAATGGCTACCTTCTGTACAGTTTCCCAAATGTTATTAAACTGATTAGTGTCTTAGGTGCCTTGGTGGTCAGCGCCGGTTCACACTACCGCGACGCTACTTTAGGTGGCGACCTCCGAGGTCGCGGTGCGAGCAGCGCGCCGCGACCTCGGAGCGGCCGCCACGGACCTCATAACATTGAAGTCTATGGCGGTCGCCTCCTGGTCGCCCCAAAGAAGCTCCGGACCCTTTTTCTAGGTCGGAGCGACTTGTGTCGCTCCTATTAGAATGGGTCCGTAGCTTCCCTATGGGAGGCGACCTGTGAGGCGACCAGGTCGCCTCACAGGTCGCCCTAGTGTGAACCGGCACTCAGGCCATTGTTTTTTCCCTCCACGCCTAGTTTATTTGGTTGTATTATCAGAGATTTATGTTTTGTTTTTTTGTAGCCTGTGTTATTTGTCTTTATGAAGAAAAAGAAGAAAAATAAAGATTTTATATAAAAAAAAAAAAATACGCTTATTGCGATTTTTTTTTTAACCAAAAATATGTAGCAGAAAACAAATTGACCTAAAATGATTAAAAAATTAGATTTTTAAATTTTTTTTGGGAATGTTATATAGCAGAACGTGAAAAATATAGTTTTTTTTTTCTTCAGAATTGTCGCTCTTTTTTTGTTTATAGAACAAAAAATAAAAATCACAGAGGTGATCAAATACCACCAACAGAAAGCTCTATTTGTGGGAAAAAAAGGATATCAATTTTATTTGGGTACAGCGTCGCACGACCGCGCAATTGTCCGTTAAAATAACACAGTGCCGAATTGCAAAAAATGGCCTGGTCATTAAGGGGGCAAATTCAGTGAATATTTTTACTAGTGCTTTTTAAATTAACTCTGTGTATATATAACCAACGTGCAAAAAAGTCTCTGAGAATATATAACCGATGTGCAAAAAAGTCTCTGAGAATATATAACCAATGTTCAAAAGTCCACCAAAAATATTCCTTCAACTGCAAATAAAGAACGGAATCTGCTTATTCTTGTGTTTAGTACCAAAAACATAAATCATTCCACCTGCTTTAAAAACAACACTGCATGCTTCATGCGCATCCACCACTGCTATGCACTCACCAGATAATTATGACCCTATAAAGCAATGTATGGGTCTATACCCATAGATTGTGGTATCTGAATAACTATCCCTTGGCTGTCCAGCCTTCCAAGCTCCTATTGTCTCCAAATAATCACCTCTGGATTCCCATTTTCTCCGTTCAGGGTCGCTGATAAGGCAGTACAGCCGGCCCTCCTGTACTGGGCCCTGGCCTCATTAGTTCAAAAAGGGGGGCCGGGCACCTGCTGAGCAGAAGGGCCAGCAGTCCTGCCTTATTGCTGACACTGGTGACTCTTGTGCAGTGTTGCCGGCTTCTACTTTTCTTTACTCCCTCCGGCTGCACTGCAGGGGGATCAGTTCTAGAATCTGTGTCCCCTTTCTCCTGCTCTCTGGGACCCCTGTTTCCCCCGCAGTGTTGCTGTTTTCCCTCCTCTCCTCTCCCGCCAACAGCTGCTGAGGGCACACAGGCAGGTTATATTAGGGATGGTGAGTGGGGGTGTGCTCACCATCCTGAATGAACACAGTGACAGGTAATGATCGCTTACTGTGGGGTGCAGATATTGCCTTTGTGCCGCCATTAACTTGAATGGGGCTTGTTCAATAGGGGTATCATTTCTGACATGACTGAAAAGCATAGGATCGCCGGCCTTGCATTTTAGCAAAAATATACTGTATTTTGATATTTTCGGGGGAGGGTGCCCTTTCTGGGTTCTAACAGCAGCCCTGCCTCAGTTAATCCACCAACCCCTGAACAGTTAAATGGGGTGGCTGCATTAATTTTTCATTTTTCAGGCTTTTTTCCTTTATTTTCTCCTGGTGATCTAGCCAGTAACTAGGGCTGCTGATAAGGCAGTACAGTCGGCCTTCCTGTACCAGGCCCCATCAGTTCCAAAAACGGTGCCCTGGCACCTTCCGAACAGGAGGGTCCACTGTACTGCCTTTTTGCAAACACCAAGCCTCTCTCTCTGTGGGGCTGCCAGCTTCTACTCCTCTTTCTTCTTCCCACTGTTCTGCAGGGGGATTAGCTCTAGCATCTGAACCCTTATCCCCCTGTTGTCCAGGCACCCTGTGTGCCCCTTTCCCCCCACAATGCTGCCAGCTTTCCTCCTCTCCTCTCCCAGCTGCTGTGGGCCCACAGGTGGATGTTTCAGGATGGAAAGCAGGGCAGAACAGGGCCGATAAAAATGTCATTTAGAGGCCCCTTCCTTTTCTGAATGGACACAGTGAATGATCAGCACCAATCGCTCCTGTGTCCATTCATTACTGAAGCAAAGTAAACTGTTTACTATGCTTCAGGTTGTAAATGAACAGATAGCTTTAAAGCGCTTCCTATTCATTTATTTGTGCAGCTGAGGCTGCAGAGAAAGGGGCTGATGAATCTGTGTCCTTAGTCCCTCTCTCAGTGTCAATTGTGAGACATCAGAGGTCTGTTTTGACCCCTGATATTTCCCTAAAGCCTCCCCAACAGGACAGTTAAATGTAAATAAATAAAGGAAAGGTTTGGGACTTTGAATGAGGTGGAGACCAGAACGCTGGGAGACATGGGTAATAAAAACATTTTATTACTGTACAACATCAATAGACACAGTACAACATGTAAAATGGCAATTCATGTATAAACAGCATATTACAAACATATCGGTCAGTCTGATGCATTTGCAGGTACACAAAATATGCATAAAGAGTATAAGGACTATGGCACTTCGTATTGGCCACACAGTCCAAAGTTGCTACATTATTGCCATACTGTAGGCGGTCTGCAGGGTGCACCATGGTAATGAATGTTGAATCAAAAACTTACTGCAGCAGTCATGGACCTAATATATATCATGTGTTGAATCACACAGAATTGCAATACACATTCAATAGGTAAGTACCTGTTTAAAATTGATTGAGTAGCGATTAATTTCTGTATAGTAGAAAAATTTATGACATCCTTGTAGCTCTACACATTTCATGGCTAAATACCACTCTTCAGGAGCGGATGCCAAACAACTCTGTAAAAAAGTATAAATGTAAAAAAGTATAATTGTAACTATTGATCGACTAAAATCGCATATATGAAAATAAGGAGGGAGGAAAGGGTTATCCAATCCTATGGTTACTTACAAGATGGCTGTCATTAGCAAAGTGTGGCCCTGTGGGCGCAGGGCATCGCATGCGCCTCCCCCGGGAGCTGTGGTGGTAATCCCCGCAGTCCCGCACAACGCACCACACATATCACCATAAAAACGAAGTGCAGGGTAATGAAAAAATGTGGGTTGCGGCTGTGTTGCTGTGAAAAAGCAAAAAAACTACTATGAGTCTGAAATAACAAAAGTATGGGAAAAATGGCATGTGTAGAAGTGGTGGACCAAAAAAGAAAGAACTCTCCACAGCCCAAAAGAAATAAAAAGGGAAAAAAAAAGGCTGCAGAGAAAGGGGCTGATGAATCTGTGTCCTTAGTCCCTCTCTCAGTGTCAATTGTGAGACATCAGAGGTCTGTTTTGACCCCTGATATTTCACTAAAGCCTCTCCAACAGGACAGTTAAATGTAAATAAATAGATCAAATAAAAAATACAATTCTTAAAAAAAAAGTTATAACAAAAAATACATTTTGAGTAATGAAGGACTTGTTCACGTGTGCTCTGCTTTCTATAAATTCTGCAATGTCTGCATAGCATAGCATGGAATGTGGACACCCCTAGCCGCTGTCTCAGTGGCTAAAGAGGGTAGTGCTTGGTGGACGGTAAAAGCAGATATAGTGTGAATGAGTGGATCGTTCCTGCTGGAGTCGCCTGTTAGGTAAGCTGAACAGGGCCCCTGTGATTTCTAACAGCAGCACTGCCAGTAAGGGTCCTTTCACACGGGCTTTCCACCCGGCGGACTCTGTTTTGCTTAGCGGGGATCGATCTGCCGATCTTCGCTGAGCAGGCGGATGACACGTCCATCTCCGCTTACTTTGCAGAGACAGACCTGTCAGATCCCCGCTGTCCTCTATCAGGGATCGGAAGAAAACGGACCGCCTGTTCGTTTTCATTAGATTCGATCCCCGGATGGAAAATAGGGTTTCCACCTGTCTGGATTTCACGGACAGGATTGGATCGGATAGCAGCGGGTGTCAGTGGAGATGTCTCCGCTGACATCAGCTGCTCCATAGAGATACATGGAGCGTCCCATCAGGTCCACCTGAAAACCTGATCGGAAAGGCCATGTGAAAGGGGCCTTACCCACTCCATACCTAGAGATGGGCTCGGGGCGTGTTCGGGATCCCACCTGCCTGATCCCGCCAGGAAGCCGACGCTGCACACGGCTAATCATAGGCAGTGAGATATTTCCTGATCTGTGCAGCTGCAGACCGGGAAATGTCTCAGTGCCTATGAATAACCGTGTGCTGTGTTGGCTTCCTGGCGGGATGGGGCAGGTGGGATCCCGAGCACGCCCAAGCCCGTTCCTATACCTATCTGAGCCAGGGCACCTATGGAGGAGTAATGGAGGCACTATTGGATAGCAGCAATGTCAACATTATATTGCTAGCTGCATGTTGCTTCTGGGTTGTTTTGGGTCAATGTTGCTGGTAAGCATGCGTATGCCTGATGACAGGTACAATAGAAGCCTCTGATGACTCAGGAAGCTTCCCTGTGAAAGATTGGTCGTATCCAACCGAAACAAGTTGATTTAGGCAGTAGGTGACAAGGGCATTGTTGTAAAGTGTGTGCTGTCATCAGAGTTTTTGTAATGCCAAGTACAGGCTTGTTGTCAGCCATCCAGGGCCCAGCCTGTTTGTATTAAGTTGATTAATGCACCTCTTCCTTTCTCTGCTACTACTAAACCTGTCATCATGTACACACATAATTGCACTGCATTAGGAACATTGAAACATAACTCAGCTGGCAATATAGAGTTGCCATTGCTGCTGTCCAAGAATGCCTCTGTTCTATCAGAATACTGCTACCCAGTGGCGGTGGGGGCACAGGGGCGCCGCCCCCCCCCCATCCATGCATCCGGCCCCCTAATCTACATGCAGGGCACCAGATGCATGGATTCCAATGGGATTTTTTTTTTTTTAAGCACATGATTAGATCCAGAGGCTCTAATTGGCTTCAAAAAAGGGTGGTCTCGGGATGCAGAGCACTGCGCCCTGAGCCCACCCAGTTGTATGGCAATAGCGAATAAATATTTGCTATTGTCACACTGATTCTCCTCCCAGCCAATTAGGAAGAGGGTTGTGAGACCCCTTTCCCGATTGGCAAAAAGGAGAAGTGATCTTACTGGCCACTGGCCAGGAAGAGGGAGGAGACACACGGCTGGAGGAGAAGCACAGCAGCTCAGCCATCCAGCACTCCCCGGATCAGAAAGGCGGAGGTTAGGAGGCAGCATTTCCGGCCGGTAGGCCGTTCGGGGGGGTTGTTTTGCCTGTCAGCCGGCCATTCTTCCGTCCGTCAGGGGAGGTGGCGGTGCGTTGGTTTGCCGTCCTTCCATCCGTCAGGGGAAGGAGGGATGGTGGTGTGTTGGTTTGCCGTCCTTCCATCTGTCAGGGGAAGGGGGGTGTTGGGGTGCATTGGTATGCCCCCCCCCCCTGAATTACCGAGCACCAGCCACCACTGCCGCTACCTATCAGATTCTGCAATGGGAAGTGACGCTCGGACGAGAACAACTTACTACTCATGTGCCATGCATTCCAACATGGCCACTATGCGTTCCAATAGGTTTCCTAATGTGGCAGAACATGAAGCAGCGGCGGACATCTTCTTACACCCATGCAAGTCTTGAGTTATTCATTTATTTTGGCAGTAAACTCACCTTATAGACTGAATAACAGTATTACATTTCTATTATTATTGTAATATAGTAAATATAGCGAGAAACCTGCAGGTGGAAGGTGGTGACAGCCATCTTGGTACACCCCGCACTGATCAGCAACAAACTAATTATATCGTGAAATAGACTATTGCACTTGATCGCAGTGAAATAGTCTCTTTCAGTATATAAGTTGAGTTTACTGCTAAAATAAATGTAAAATTCAAGACTTGTGTGAAGACGATGTCAGCCGCTGCTTCGTGTTCTGTCACATTTGGAAACCTATTGGAACGGATGGCGCATGCGCAGTAAGTTGCTCTCGTCCGAGCGTCACTTCCGGTTTCAGAATTTGATAGGAAGCGGTATTCTGATAGAACACCTCCATTACTCCTCCATAGAGCGGAGCAGCCCTGAGACAGGAGGAGTGTTACTGACCAGATCTCCAGGTGACAATAAAGGAAAATGCCTGTAAACGAATGCAGCCACACCATGTAAGAACTTTTCAGGGTATATGAATAAACAGAGGAAATAGGAATCGAGAGGTAATCATTGATTTGGAGGACCTGGAAGGCTGGATGGCCAATAAGAGCGAGAGTTATTCAGATGCCTGTAAAGAACATTATACAGTGGATATAAAAAGTCTACACACCCCTGTTAAAATGTCAGGTTTCGGTGATGTAAAAAAAAAAAAAAAATGAGACAAAAATAAATAATTTCTGAACTTTTTTTCACCTCTAATGTGACCTATAAACTGTATAACTCAAATGAAAAACAAACCTCTTAGGCTACATTCACACCTGAGCGTAGCGTTTTCGCGAGTTTTTTTACCGCTATTTTACCGCGATTTTTACCGCGATTTTTGTGCAGGTGTTTTTAGATTGAATAGAGACCAATGGAAAACGCCTGTAATCTGCCCAAAAAGAAGCTCATGTACTTTTTTGAGCGTTGGGCGTTTTGCTCACAGCGTCAAAACGCTCAGATGTGAACAGGGGTCATTGAAATGAATAGGATTTGTCTTGTTGGGCGTTTTGAGAGCTGATCCTAGAGCAGAAAAACTCCCCAAAAACGCCCCAAAATGCCTACATGTGAACAGAGCCTTAGGGGGGAAGTAAAAATAAAAAACAAAAACAATGTGGTTGCATAAGTGTGCACACCCTCTGCATTAGTGTGCACACTGGAGATGTTTATTCTTAAAACAAATGTCATAAAATGGATTTCACTCAAACAGAGACACATACGCCCCTTTCACACAGGTGATCTGATCCGATCCGCCTGTCAGTTTTTCAGGAGGACCTGATCGGATGCTCCATGCATCCCTATTGGGCAGCGGGTGTCAGCGGAGACATCTCTGCTGACACCTGCTGCTATCCGAACCTGTCCGTGAAATCCGACGCATGGAAACCCTATTTTCTATCCGTCTAGAGGATGGGATCGGATCACCCTTATTGGATCTCTTGTGTGAACTTTGCTCTATTCTCGGATACCTGTTCTTTATGTAGCACTGCCCCATTGGGAGCTGCTGAGAATGGATTTCCCTGGGTTACCCTTAGAACAACTTGTAAATTATTAGCACTTGAAGTCCTTGGCTCAGTCAGGAAACAGTCCAGGGGATTTGGGTTTTTTGTATTTTATTTGAACTTGGATGGGAGAAGGGATGAGTGGGATACTCCAACTTGAACTATGAACAAATGTTCAGGAGGACACTAACTGTAGAATGCGTCAAGGCCGCTGCTTCACCTTGATATTGCAGTGAAGGTAGTAAATGTGATCCTGTTGTTTTGAACCTTTAGGGTCCTACCTTGGCACCCCTTTCTCTACTTGTGGCGTGTGCTAGCCCCTGTCCACTGACTCTCCACTGAAGTGGTCCCCTTCCTGGGCAGACCCCTGGCAAGCTTTCCGGTACTCACAGACACTGGTTTTCCCTGGGTCACTCTCAGTGCTGTATTTTGGCCTAGGCCGACAAGGCCCAGGCCTAGGGCGGCACTTTGCAGGGGGGCGTCAAAAAAGCCCCCCTCCACCTTAGACTCTATTGGCCACTGATTGCTAGAGCTGCCTCTCTCACCCCCTCTCTCTCTCTCGTTCTCTCTCACCCCCTCCTCTCTCTCAGCCACCCTCTTTATCTCTCTCATCCCCCTCTCTCTCTCACGCCCTTTATCTCTCTCACCCACTCTCTCTCTCACCCCCTCTCTCTCACCCCCTCTCTCTCTCATCCCCCTATCTCCCTCTCTCACCTCCCTCTCGCTCTCTCTCACCACCCCCCTCTCTCTCTCTTTCTCTCTCACCCCCCCCTCTCTCTCTCTCAGCCGTCCTCTTTATCTCTCTCTCTCATCACCCTCTCTCACCCCCTCTCTCTCATCCCCCCATCTCTCTCTCCCACCCCCTCTCTCTCATCCCCCTCTCTCTCCCTCACATCCCCCTCTATCTCTCTCTCATCCCCCCTCTCTCTCATCCCCCCTCTCTCT
>NC_138777.1:209237450-209287450 GCF_965119305.1 Pelophylax lessonae | reverse complement strand
CCTTTTTTTCTTTTCTGTGCACTTCTGATTGGAGTTCCCCGCCTGAGGAGAACAGCATGCCTATTATTCCCATTGGAGTGAGCACTTGGGTGATAAAGTTGTTTGGACATTAAAGATTTCAAAGCAGACTGGGGTTTCAAAATGTGCTGTTCAAGCTCTTTAAAAAGGCACAAAGAAACAGGAAATGTTGAGGACCGTAGACATAGTGGTCAGCCAAGGAAACAATGCAGTAGATGAAGGACCCATCATGCTTACTTCCCTTCAACATCGGAAGATGTCCAGCAATGCCATCAGCACAGAACTGGCAGAAACCAGTGGGACGCGGGTACACCTATCTACAGGGCCGGTGCTTCCACTAGGCAAACTAGGCAGCCGCCTAGGGCGCATTGCCTCCTAGGGGCGCAGCCAGGAGTTGGCACTCTCTCTTCTTTATTAATGTTCCTTGTGAGGTGAGGGGAGGGGCGGCAGCGGGGGAGGAAGAAGGGACAGAGGAAGAAACCAGGTGTCTGGGGCAGTGGCGGAACTACCAAGCGTTGGCTTTGGGGGGGGCCCCAGAAGGCAGGAAGGGAGCCCACCAGAGTGCTGCCTGCATGATGATCCTCTTCGGCTGGAGCTGAGCGGCCTAAACCCCGGGCAGCAAGTGATTCTCTGCACTGAGCTGGTGGGCAGCCGTCATTTCCCTGGGTCGGTACTAAGCAGGGAGCGGAGGAGAGCTGAACCTGTGCCGGAGCTCGGCACTGGAGGGCGACACCTTTACTGGAGCAGAAGCGATGGCCGACGAGGCACCGAAATGGTCTGAGGAGGTTGGTGATGAAGGATGTGCGGAGCTCTCTAACTGCTGCTTCTTCCTCCACCAGGAGCCTGTTGGAGCTGTGGTGAGCACTGTGGTCCAGAAGAGGAGCGTCCTGGGAAAATGAATCACAGCGAAGAAGGGGAGAGTGCAGGCCACTCTCTTCATTCTGCCCAGTGAGTGTCTCCAGAACAGGGGATCCGTGTTCCTGGGTGTGACATGGAGGATCCCTGGTGTGAAGGTGACATATAGGAACATTGGGGTCACTGGGTATGACAGCATGACATGGAGGAACACGGGGGTCCCTGGGTGCCACATGGAGGAACATCGGGGTCAGTGGGTATGACAACAAGACATGGAGGAATATTGGGGTCCCAGAATGTGACATGGAAAAACATCAGGGTCCCTGGGTGTGACATAGAGTGACATCTGGGTCCCCAGGAGTGACATGGAGGAGTATGGGGGTTACTGGGTACGACAGCATAACATGGAGGAACCATCAGATCAGGGTCACTGGGTATGACATAGAGAAGTTTTTAACCCCTTCCCTTTTTATTTTTTTTTGGGGGGGCGCAAGTAGCTGGTCTTGCCTAGGGCGTAAAATAGTCTAGCACCGGCCCTGCCTATCTACTGTCCGAAGAAGCTTGGCCAGAAGTGGTTTTTATGAAAAAAGTGAAGTCAAAATGCCACACCTCCAACATAGAAACAAGACTAAGTGACTCAACTATGCAGGAAAACATAGGAAATGGGGTGCAGAAAAATGGCAGCAGGTGCCTGGACTGTTGAGTCAAAATGTGAAATATTTGGCTGTAACAGGAGTAAGTTTGTTGTTGAAGGGCTGGAGAGCGGTACAATAATGAGTGTCTGCAGGCACTATGAAGCATGGTGGGGGTTCCCCGCAAGTTTGGGGTTGCATTTCTGCAAATGGAATTGGAGATTTGGTCAGGATCTATGGTGTGCTCAATGCTGATAAATACAGGAAGATACTTATCCATCATTCCATACCATCAAGGAGGCGTGTGATTGGTCCCAAATTTATTCTGCAGCAGGATAACAACCCCAAACCATTCAGCCAATGTCATTAAGAACTATCTTCAGTATAAAGAAGAACAAGGAGTCCTGGAAGTGATGGTTTGGCCCCCACAGAGCCCTGATCTAAGCATCATGGAGTCTATCTGGGAATACATGAAGAGACAGAAAGTTTTGATGCAGCCGACATCCACAGAAGATCTGTGATTAGTTCTCCAAGATGTTTGGAACAACCTCCTGCTAAGTTCCTTCATGTGCAAGTCTACCTAGAAGAGCCGATGTTGGTTTGAAGGCAAAGGGTGGTCACACCAAATATTGATTAGATTTGGATTTGGACTTCTTTTCATTTCAATTAAATTTCCATTTTGTTAATTAATTAAAATAAAATATTAACACTTCTATTTATGAAAGCATTCTCAATTTAAAGTATTTTTTCACATATGCCTAACCATTTTGCACAGTAATAATTATATATATATATATGTAGCACTACTCCAATGGGAGCTGCTGGTTACGGATTCCCCTGGGTTACCCATAGCAACAACTTGATAATTCAATGTATTCTAAATGCTTGGCTCAGTCAGGAAACAGTCCAGGGGATTTGGATTTTTGTTGTTTTATTGAGAACTGCGATAGGAGAAGGGGTGAGTGGGATACTCCAACTGAATGAACTATGCACAATTTTGGGACTTCTACCTGTAGCTGAATGCGGCAAGGCTGCTGCTTCACTTTACCACTGTAGTGAAGTAGTAATTTAGCGACCTGTATAGTGAATCACTCTTCAGGGCCCTGCTCAATGCCTGTGATTAATTTTAGTGTATTTTTTCAGGAAAATATGCATTTGATAAATAGTTGTATCTTGCAAACATAAAACAAATCACAACTACCACTGTATTATTTCTCTAGGGTCTCTGTTTTTAGAAAATATATAAATGTTTGGGGATTTAATTGTATGCACACAAAAAAAAAATTGCCCTGGTAGACAAGTGCTAACTGTTGAATGTTACAAAAAAATCCAATCAAGAATTCTGCAAAAAAAAAAAAAAAGCTGCAAATAATGAATAATAAGGAAGAGATTTTTAAAATTTTGCATAGACAGGTAAGTTAACAATAATGAGATTTTTAATTTTCTGAAATCCCTCTGCTAGTCGCCATCTCATCCGATCGTCAGGCGTCTATAGCTTGCTGCAGTGTGCGCGTCGTCACCGCTCTTTACACGCGTGTGCTGAATGCTGGTGATATGATTATTATTGTCTGTAGAACGAAGGCAGAATCACACAACTGATATGTCAATAATGTGCTCCGGGGTAGTCTGAGTCATTAACATAACATTCTCCCGCTGCTCAGACCGCGCAGACCAACGTCACTACTGAGACAAGGAGCAGCACAGAACAAATATCACTGCCCACTGTGGAAAGCCAGCATCACTGGATACATTGAATTGGATACTCTGGGGATTATTTACTAAAGCGTGCAAAATCTGGTGCAACTCTGCAAAGCTCTGCAAATCAGCTCCGGGTTTTTTTTTGTCAAAGCTTACTTGAACAAGCTGAAGTTAGAAACTGATTAACTACCATGCAGAGCTGCGCCAGATTCTGAGTGCGCTAGTTTTAGTAAATCAAATCCACTGTGCGTGTAAATATGGTCAATTTAAAGTGGACCTGTTTCATCAGATATACATTTCCATAGCCAGGTATTTATTACCTCTCACACAGATCACAGTACTCCCCCTTTCTGGAAGGACAGAGCCATCTTTGTTTGGGCATCTTCCAGGGTCACCATCTATTTCCTGGACTGAAATGTCAGCATAGGGATGACACAGTCATGCCTGTGCAATTCATGGCTCTGTTCACACATTTCTGACACAGATCAGCCCTCACTTCAGCCTCTCACCTTGTGCCTTAAAGTTACAATGTTGCAGTCTGATCACCGAGGGAGGAGAGACTGAGGAAATGCTTCCTCCTGCCTGCAGCAGACTGATCATTGAGGGAGGAGAGACTGAGGAAATGCTTCCTCCTGTCTACAGAAGACTAATCAATGGGGAAGGAGAAACTAAGGAAATGCTTCCTCCTGTCTGCAGAAGACTGATCAATTGTGGAGGAAAAACTAAGGAAATGCTTCCTTCCTCCTATCTGCAGATGGCTGATCAATGGGGGAGGAGAGACTACGGAAATGCTTCCTCCTGCCTGCAGCAGACTGATCACTGGAGGAGGAGAAACTGAGGAAATGCTTCCTCCTGTCTGCAGAAGACTGATCAATGGGGGAGGAGAGACTGAGTATATGCTTCCTCTTGCCTGCAGCAGACTGATAATTGGAGCAGGAGAGACTGAAGCAATGCTTCCTCCTGTCTGAGGCAGACTGATCACTGGAGGAGAAACTGAGGAAATGCTTCCTCCTGTCTGCAGATGACTGATCAGTGGGGGAACAAAGACTAGGGAAATGCTTCATCCTGCCTGCAGCAGACTGACCAATGGAGAAGGAGAAACTGAGGAAATGTGTCCTCTTGTCTGCAGAAGACTTACTAATGGGGGAGGAGGGACTGAGGAAATGCTTCCTCCTGCCTGCAGCAGACTGATCAATGGGGGAGGAGAGACTGAGGAAATGTTTCCTCCTGCCTGCAGCAGACTGATCAATGGGGGAGGAGGGACCGAGGAAATGCTTCCTCCTGTCTGCAGCAGACTAATCAATGGAGGAGAAACTGATGAAATGCTTCCTCCTGCCTGCAGCAGACTGATGACATCCTCTTAGTCTAGATAACGTCACTGCACTGGAGATCAAGGATGGCTTTTTAATGATAAAAGGTAGAACTTTTTTTAAAAAATGATACTGTTGCTGTATATTGTGACTTGTCAGAAATGTATTTATAGAGACTTGTAAAGTTACTGACTGGTCCACTTAAAAAAAAAAACAATGTCATAAAAATTCACAGCATGGTGAAGATTACACAGGTCATGTGCAGAGCATCATAGGAGTTGTAGTACAGCAGCTGTTGTACCGCGCTCGGTCTGCGGAAGGCTCCATCCAATCAGGCAGAAGAACTTTCCACATGAACGGTCAATGAGCTGACACTGCAGACACAGGGAAATTTCTTTTATTCTCAACCATCTCTGACGCCTTCTGAATAAATGGGGCTCCCTGATTGGTGGAAGGCGGGGGGTGTGTCCCCCTCCATGATCGACTATTAAACTGTATTTTAATAAAGGCTGTCAGTATAAGGCCAATGTGCTGCAGTTCTTCCATAGTCTGGAATACATTGAGGGGACATATTTCAATGAAACAATTAAAGAGAATATAATATAAAACCGCCTCCCATTCCTTCTGCATTGAACTGTGTTGTAATTGTACGGTGGCGGTCACTCTTTATATTGTAAAGCGCTGCGCTAACTGTTGGCACTATATAAATCCTGTAGAATTATAATATCTTCATCTCTGAGTAGCTGTTCTAGGGAGAATTTCAACTACATACCCCCCCCCCCCGCCTTTTCTTTTGCTGCTACCCCACCCCCAGCCCACGTGGCTGCACACTTTTATACAACTTATACCATGGTGTGAGCTGTGAACCCTATAGGACAGCCTTTCTCAACCTTTTCAACACAGAGGAACCCATTAATAAACTTTCTGGTCTCAGGGAACCCCTGCTAAAAATGACAATATCTACAACTCATGATACATTAGTGTGATGGTCAGTGAGGAGGAGAACGCTCCTTACATTTCAGGTCATTGGGAAGAATTGCCCCCTTACAGATAGCCAGGGCTTTTTTTTTTTTAGAAAAAAGGTGCAGGAACTCAACCACCACCCCCCCCCCCTTGCCCAAAATCCCCTCCGAAAACTGGTCAAAATTTCACTGACAGAGGGAGGGTCTTACCGGGGAATCAAATACCAGGATTGCATTATGTACAGAGAGCAGAGTTCGGTGGGGTTGCACACAGAGTGCAGAGTTTGGGGGTGTGCTTCATATACAGTGCAGAGTTCAGGAGTGTGCTGCGTACAGAGTTCAGGGGTGCACTACACACAGAGTACAGAGTTCAGGGGTGTGCTACGTGCAGAGTTTGGGGGTGTACTTCATATACAGTGCAGAGTTCAGGAGTGTGCTGGGTACAGAGTTCAGGGGTGCACTACATACAGAGTGAAGAGTTCAGGGGTGTGCTACATGCAGAGTTTGGGAGTGTGCTTCATATACAGTGCAGAGTTCAGGAGTGTGCTGCGTACAGAGTTCAGGGGTGCACTACACACAGAGTACAGAGTTCAGGGGTGTGCTGCGTGCAGAGTTTGGGAGTGTGCTTCATATACAGTGCAGAGTTCAGGAGTGTGCTGCGTACAGAGTTCAGGGGTGCACTACACACAGAGTACAGAGTTCAGGGGTGTGCTACGTGCAGAGTTTGGGGGTGTGCTTCATATACAGTGCAGAGTTCAGGAGTGTGCTGGGTACAGAGCTCAAGGGTGCACTACATACAGAGTGAAGAGTTCAGGGGTGTGCTACATGCAGAGTTTGGGAGTATGCTTCATATACAGTGCAGAGTTCAGGAGTGTGCTGCATACAGAGTTCAGGGGTGTACTACACACAGAGTGAAGAGTTCGGGGGTGTGCTACGTGCAGAGTTTGGGAGTGTGCTTCATATACAGTGCAGAGTTCAGGAGTGTGCTGCGTACAGAGTTCAGGGGTGCACTACACACAGAGTGCAGAGTTCAGGGGTGTGCTAGGTTCAGAGTTTGGGAATGTGCTTCATATACAGTGCAGAGTTCAGGAGTGTGCTGCGTACAGAGTTCAGGGGTGCACTACACACAGAGTGCAGATTTCAGGGGTGTGCTACATGCAGAGTTTGGGAGTGTGCTTCATATACAGTGCAGAGTTCAGGAGTGTGCTGCGTACAGAGTTCAGGGGTGCACTACACACAGAGTACAGAGTTCAGGGTGTGCTAGGTGCAGAGTTTGGGAATGTGCTTCATATACAGTGCAGAGTTCAGGAGTATGCTGCGCACAGAGTTCAGGGGTGCACTACACACAGAGTACAGTGTTCAGGGGTGCACTACACACAGAGTACAGAGTTCAGGGGTGTGCTACGTGCAGAGTTTGGGAGTGTGCTTCGTATACAGTGCAGAGTTCAGGAGTGTGCTGCGTACAGAGTTTAGGGGTGCACTAAACAGTGCAGTGTTCAGCCTTCTTCCACAGCTGCTTAGTTCTGCATCCCCCATCCAAATCTCACCTTTACCCCTCTTCTTCTCCAGTACCTCCCCTCACACTGTAGATGGCTTCACCTCTCTCACTTGCAGGGAGATCATCCAGTGGGGGTGTCAGCATTAGCACTGCACCCCAAGCAGCGGCTTCTCCTTTGTCCCCATACTGCACTTGGAAAACACAGGAAACCAGACCTCTGTGTTTATGAGCGATAGTGGTGAGCAGGGAGCAGAAGGCCTAAGCCAAAGGTGGTGGACTTCTACCTAGTTCCAGCTGAAAAAAAGCCCTGCAGATAGCTAAATAGATCAATGGTGTCAGTGGGCAGGGCCATCTTACCGAATGGACATGCTGGGCACTTGTCCGGGGGGCCCCCACCTGCGCAGAGACCCAGCCCCAGCTAAGCATTAGTCCTGATTCCCGTGTGCATCCTTCTGCCGAACTTAGCAGGTGGCAAGCACCTGTTGGTCCTTCTCTGCTGTCAGGCCACTTGGGCCGTGGAGTGGGAGCCCACAACCAGTGCTGTATTTTGGCCTAGGCCGACAAGGCCCAGGCCTAGGGCGGCACTTTGCAGGGGGGCAGCAAAAAAGCTGCCCCCCCTGAGATTCTATTGGCCACTGGTTGCTAGAGCCACCACCCCCCCCCCTCTGTCTCTCTCACTCACCCCCCTCCTCTCTCTCTCACTCACCCCCTCCCTCTCTCACCCCCCCTCTCTCTCACTCACCCCCTCCCTCTCTCTCACCCCCCTCTCTCTCTCACTCTCACCCCCCTCTCTCTCACCCCCCTCTCTCTCTCTCTCTCACCCCCCTCTCTCTCACCCCCTCTCTCTCTCCCTCCCTCACCCACCCCCCTCTCTCTCTCCCACCCCTCTCGTGAGATCTCAGGGGTTCATGCTAGGACTTGTAGTCCTTCAATTTTAGAGGGAGTCACATCCGTTAAAAAGGAAGGAGTGGGGCAAATTTACTTAGGAGGGGGATGGGGGGGGGGACACCCATTTTAGTCTTGCCTAGGGCAGCACAAAACCAAAATACACCACTGCCCACAACTTCAGGAATGCCTATCCGCCTCCACGGGAACAGGCGCACACAGGACAGTCGAGTCTGACTCCCGTCCGTGTGTGTGGTCCCCGGACCCAGCCACCCAACTTGAAAGCTGTCATTAGCCTGGCACTGCTGTACTAATAAATATCGCCTTATCGATAATTTGCATTTTTATTCTCGCGGATGATTGTGTAGGCAGGGCCCCAGTGCACTGCATTGCCCGGGGCCCTTTAATGGGAATACTGGACAGGTGGCAACCCTATTCTGGTGACAGTTTTGGATTTCCAATCACATCCCGGCCATCAGGGCACATAGGGAAAGTGAATCACACAATCAGCAATAAAAACCTGATAGGAGGTCTAACCCTTCCACACGCCATCCAACTAAAGAAAAAGCTTTGGGCTAAGAATACACTGTATTCCAGTTTATGATTGCAGGCTCAGTGAAATCGAATCAGATTGGCGAAATGGTGAGGCAAAAACTGCTATTTCTGATCTGCAAATGTAATTGGATGGTTTGTGCTGTTGCAGTGTGATTGGTCGATGTCCAGTGTACGGGGGGAGGGAGTGTGCAGGCAGTGCTCAGTAATCAGCAGTGGAAAATCAGCAGTTTTGTCAGGTTTTAAATTTTTAAGAGATATGCATGGGAAGCCCAATTGGCATTGTTCAGTGGAGATTCTGGTGAGTCACACAGACGCCTCCAGCCAGACCGCAGTTACCTGTTCAACATCGTGTGCAAGTAGGTCAGGTATGACTCCGCTGCTTCAGACGCCCAGATTGTAATAAAAACTTGCACTTGTCTCTGGTGATCAGCATGATACAACCCATCCTGCATCTTCTCATCATGTCTGCCCTTTAGACCTTTTTCACATCGCCCTTCAACCTGCATAATATCTGTTCTTTGCTACACACTATTATTAATAATCCATTTATATAGCTCTGACATATACCACAGTGCAGTACAGAGAACACTGAGCCAGTCACAACAGTCTCTGCACCAGAGGAGCTTACACTCTAATGTCCCCCACAATTACACACTATATTATTATAATACATTTATATAGCTCTGACATATACCATAGCACTGTACAGAGAACACTTAGCCAGTCAAATCAGTCTCTGCACTAGAGGAGCTTACACTCTAATGCCCCCCACACCCCCACACACCCAAACACACAGTTACACACTACTGTTATTATACATTTATTTATCTCTGACATATACTGCTGAGCCGGTCACCTCAGTCTCTGCACCAGAGGAGCTCACACTCTAATGTCCCCCCACAGTCACACCCTAATAGTGACATTTATTTATATAGCTCTGACATATACCACAGTGCTGTACAGAGAACACTGAGGCATTTTCACCAGTCTTTGCACAAGAGGAGCTTACACTCTCATGCCCCCCCAGTCACACACTAATATTATTATATATTTATATAGCTCTGACATATACTGTAGAGCTGTACAGAGAACACTGAGCCAGTCACATCCGTCTCTGCACCAAATGAGCTTACGCTCTAATGCACCCACACACACAGTCACACACTATTGTTATTATACATTTATATTGACATACTGTATACTGCAGTGCTGTACAGAGATCACTGAACCAGTAACATCAGTTTCTGCACCAAAGGAGCTTACATTCTAATGTCCACCCACAGTCACACACTATTATTACATATTTATATAGCTCTGACATATACCGCAGTGCTGTACAGAGAACACTGAGCCAGTCACATCAGTCTCTGCACCAAAGGAACTTACACTCTAATGTCCCCACCACAGTCACACACTATTATTATACATAGAATTCTGACATATACTGCAGTGCTGTACAGAGAACACTGAACCAGTCACATCAGTCTTTGCACTACAGGAGCTTACACTCTAATGGCCCCCACAGTCACACATTGTTATTATTATTATACATTGTTTTTGTTTACAAACTTTTATTGAGTAATGTAACAAACAGATATGATTACATACAGTAAATGTATACCGGAAATAATTAAATAAAAATAAATAAATACAGGTGTATCTTATGTAAAAGCAGATATCAACAAAAAGACATCATAGACAAGGATGGAGTATTGACAATGCATATGAAGTACAGTACATGCAACCACAATCTACAGCAGAAAGGCAATGCAGAAACCAAGGGTTCCACTTATCATCAAAGCAAGAATCCTGAATAGTGTGGGATATTTTTCCATCAGCATAATTGCATCCATTCTAGATATGACTTGTAAGAAGGGGATTTAAGTGGATTTCCAGTGGTATGCAATGACCCAGTGAATAGCAACTCAATTGATTTAGGGCTCTTTCACACGGTCCGCCTCCGCAGGCGGATCCGTGTTGCTCAGCGGGGATCGATCCGCGATCCCCGCTGAGCCGGGCGGATGACAGCTCCGTCTCCGCTTGCAGATCGGAGAGGGAGGTGTCTCAGCACCCGCTGCCCTCTATGGGGGATCGGAGGAGAGCGGACCGCTTGTCCGCTCTCATCAGATCCGCTCCGATTACTGAACGGATGGAAAAATAGGGTTTCCATCCGTCCAGATTTCAGCACAGGATCGGATGCGGATGGCAGCGGGTGTCAGCGGAGGTGACCTCCGCTGACACCCGCTGCCCCATAGAGCTGCATGGAGGATCCGATCAGATCCGCCTAAAAAACTGACAGGCGGATCTGATCGGATCGCCCGTGTGAAAGAGCCCTTACTAAAACTGGAGAGTGCAAAATCTGGTGCAGCTGTGAATGGTAGCCAATAAGCTTCTAACTTCAGTTTGTTCAATAAAGCTTTGACACTACCTAATAACTAATTGGTTTCTATGCAGAGCTGCACCAGATATTGCACTCTCCAGTTTTAGTAAATCTACATTTAAAGTGTATGGATCTGTTTTTCTGAGGGGTGTCGAAGGTGTGGGATAGAAGAGAATAGTAGGAAGCTTGCCCATGTTGGGCTGATCTGTTTACCAACTAATTCAGTAGTTAAATTAAACATCTCTTTAAGTGTCGGTTCACACTATGGCGATCCGACTTCAGGGGCGACCTGTGAAGTCGCGTGCACCGTGACTTCGGCGCGACTTGCACGGACTTCACATAATGGAAGTCAATGCAAGTCGCTCCGATGTCGCCCCAAAGTAGTGCAGGAACCTTTTTCTAAGTCGGAGCGACTTGAGTCGCTCTGATTAGAACGGTTCCATTGCACAGAATGGAGTGCTACTTGCCAGGCGACCAAGTCGCCTGACAAGTCGTGGCAGTGTGAACCGGCTCTAAGAGATTTTATTTTCTCACATTCCCAAAATGTATGTAAAAAGGATCCTGATTGGGGGCAACTGGTGAAGCAGGTTTGTTGGACCTGTGGGTAGATAGTGTGTATTTTTAGCAGATTATAATACCATTTTGTAGGCTATTTGAGTGCCATTTCCCTAGTTTGTAAAGATTTAGTACATTTTCAAAGATTATAATACAGTGGGGTTGATTTACTAAAGGCAAAATGACTGCACTCGGCAAGTGCAGTTGCTCCACAGCTTAGTAGATCTTCACTTTACAATGAATACCCAATCACATGCAATATATAAAAAAACAAACAACAGCATTTTTGCTTGCACATGATTGAATTATGGAAGTTAGCAGAGCTCTCCTCATTTACTAAGCTCTGGAGCAACTGCACTTGCAAAGTGCACAGTCTAAGAGCCTTTAGTATATCCATCCCAAAGGCAAATCAATGTGTACTACAAGTGCACTTGGAAGTACAGTTGCTGTGGATCTGAGGGGAAGATCTTAAGAGGGGAAGCTCTGCTGATTTCTATCATCCAAACACATGCAAGCAAAGCGTTTTCCTTGCGTGTCCCCCTCAGATCTACAGCGACTGCACTTTCAAGTGTAGTGCACAGTGATTTGCTTTTAGTAAATAAATCCCATAATTTTCCACTCTGGCTCCAAAAAATTGCTTTCCCATCTCCTCCTCCCAGCGAGCCCTATAGTGGAGTTTAATAGTCGTCTCAGTAGCCAAGAGACAATTATAGAGAGTCTAAATCAGTCTCTTCCCCCAAGGATTGTGGCAAATATGCTAATAAGTAGTATAAGAAATGGACAGAAAATGCACGTAATGCATAGCATAAAATGTCTGATTTGTAGATAATGAGAAAATTCAGAAGGGGGGACCAATTTCAAGTTTTGTAGCTGAGAAAAGAAGACAAATGTAGAACTATCCTGAAATATAACTTTTTGTTTATATAGCTCTGACATATACCACAGTACTGTGCAGAGAACACTGAGACAGTCACATCAATCTCTGGACCCACGAGCTTACACTCTAATGTCCCCCCACAGTCACACACTATTATTAATATTATTATTATTATATATTTATATAGCTCTGACATTTACCACAATGCTGTGCTGAGAACACTGAACCAGTCACATCAATCTCTGGAACTAAGGAGCTTACACTCTAATGTCCCCCACAGTCACATACGCTTATTAATATAACACATTTATATTGCCCTGACATATACTGTGCTGTGCACTGAAACAGTTGCATCAATTTCTAAACCAGAGGAGCTTACACTCTAAACTTTGGAGATTTTATTAGTGACATCAATAGGAAAAAAAATGGTTTCTTATTCTCAGGAACGTGGAGCCATGAAGAGATGCATTGCTTCGACTTGACAGTATTTACAGATGGAGATAAGCTTCATATATGAAGTGACTTCATAAAGTCACTTCAAAGAGACTGAAATAGCTTCCTGCCCACTCATAGCTGCCACCACCCAATACGGTTAGACAACATACCTAAGGGACAAATAATCAGAATGTCTGGAATGTGGAGAAATTGTGACTTAGATAGGGACTACAATGAGCAAAGTAACATCCTGATAGAGAGATTTGCAAGAAAAGGGTACAAGAAACAGAAGTTAGTACAGATTAGAGAAGCGATAGGAAGACTGGACAGGGGTGAATTGTTGAGTAAGAATAACAAGAAAGATAATAAAAATATGGAATTTGTTTAATTATAAAAAGATTGGACAAAATGTTAAAAAGCACCGGCCATACTTCAAAAAGATAAGGTACTGGATAACATATTGCCCAAGCATCCAGGGATTATTTACAGAAGAGCAAAAGCTGAGGAATATGGTGGATAAGATCGTTATTAATCCCACCCCCCACCAAAAAGGTAACATTTTTGGACACCAAAGAATTTTACAGGTGTAAAAGATGCATCGCATGCAGGACCAGTAAAAAAAAGAAAGAAGAACGCATTTTCAGTCCAGTCATACTAACAGGGAGTATTTCATCTTGTGCTATAGCACCCATGTCACCTACGTACTGGAATGCCCTTGCGGCTTCCAGTACATAGGAAGAACCACTGGACAATTAAGTAAACATATCAGTGAGCATATTAGCAGCATAAAAATGGATATTATAGTGTATCAAAACAATTTAATGAATATATATATATATGTGTGTGTGTATATGTGTAGATATATGTGTGTGTATATATATATATATATATATATATATATATATGTGTGTGTATATATATATATATATATATATATATATATATATATATGTGTGTGTGTGTGTATATATATATATATATATATATATACTGTATATATATATATACTGTATATATATATATATATATATATATATATTTATACATACACTGTACATTTTTATATCATTTTTATTAAATATATTTTTTACATATGTTTAAGGGATAGCTTAAAATGTTCTTTGTGAGTGATTTGCACATGTATTGAGCAATTGCATACCCCTTTAAGAATATAAACTGTGGCAATATGGCCTAAGTGTATGTACTGATCAGTGTAACTTGTTTATGAATACTCATACATGGCCATTGCATAGGCCAATCAATCTGTGACAGAGAAGGCAAGAAAGGGTTAATGGATGTGTGTAAAGTGAGAAAAGAGGGAGCCTCCTGCTGCACCTTTTGAGAACGGCAGAATGACGAAACGCATCGGGAAAAGCAAAAAGTGACATCATCCCGCACAGTACTCCCGGATGTGACGCCAGTACACTTGTAAGTCAGGTCTGAATAATGAACCACAGATTGCTTGTGGAGTCGGCATCCCATAGAAAGTGATGCTGTTTTAACCTTTGTGCCAAGCAAAGCACTTTATCATTTGAGTGGGCATTACCTATACTTTTATAGACAAGTTTTAAAATGAATGGTTTACAGTATAGAGGCGTCTCTGCTTTCTCTATCGAAACTTCTTTGACTTACCTGACATAGGTGGTCATGGCAATTTGTGGGTTCTCTAATGTGGAGGTGGAAGATCACGGATGTTTTCTCATGGATAGAATAGTGCTTTTGGAAAGAATTTGCACAGGACTGAGCACTTTTTTAGAATTTGGACACCTTATTTAAGCACAGACTCTTTAAGATGTTTTTGTTTGGTTGATAAAGTATATGCTAGTGCTGTATATATTATACATTTATATTTAGCTAAAATATACCGCAGTGCTGTACAGAGAACACTGAGCCGTTCCCATCAGTCTCTGCACCAGAGGAGCTTACATTCTAATGCCACCCCACAGTCACACATTTTCCTATACTCAGCTGTATGACACGAATTATGACTGTGAATGTAATGGATGGCTCTGATGTTACACAGACCGCTTTTATATAACACAGTTTACAGAAGTGGGTCTAACGGCCTATATAATAAAAAGGAACTCTATGCAATCCTATATTATTATTATGTATATAAAACATGCTCCTTGTTTAACAAGCATCCACCACGCCCTGTCTCCACCTTTAGGCTCACAGATTAATCCATCCATCCTTATAATGTTGGTGGGATTTAAAAGGTGATTACTTTAAAAGCGGTGCAATTTATGTATTAGGGGAGAAGACGCAAATATGTTACCGCAGGGTGTATTTCCTGAGCTTGCCACAGTCACTAATATGTTTAATGGATTTAACGAGGGAATATACAGTAATATACAGTATTTACCTCTCACAAGGGGAGGGAAAGACATAAGGGTGTGACTAGCAAGAAAATGACAGCTAAGAATAATGGCATGTGGAAAGAACATGCACATCCAGGTAAAGCCCATGAATGGGTCAATGAGGATAAAAAATGGAAAAAATGTGTACTGGCTACAATATTCCCCTTCTGCCAGTGCTGTCTGCAGACTCACTGCTCCCTATACAAGCACTCAGTGCCGGAACAAGGTCATCTAGAGCCCAGGGCGAACATGCCAAACTGTGCCCCCCCCCCCCCCCCAAGGTGTATGAGCATAATGTGTCAGCAAAAATCGCCCCCACAAAAACACTGAGCTCGAATCTGCAAGCTGACCCCCCTAAACATAAATTCCCCCGCCTCCCAGTACAAATTTGCGCCTCTTTTAAACTCCCTCCTCTCAGTACAAATCTTTGCTCCCCCCATCCACCAAATGCCCCCCCACTGAAAAAAAAAATCACTCTTCCTAGCACAAACCACAGCACAAATACCTCTAAGATTTCCCCTCCTAATATACATCCCCCCACCTGAAATCCACCCCTCCTAGCATGAATTCCCCCCAAATCCCCCCTCCTAGCATAGATCACCACTCTTAGCACTCCCCCCCCCCCCGACTAGAACAATACTTACCCCCTGCTGCCCCCCAAATTCCCCCTTCCAACACAAATCCCCTCCCCCCAATCTTCTTGTGGCACCCCCAACTTCACATGATACCATAGTGCCCAGGGCAGCCGTCCCTCCTGCCCACCCCTGTTCCTGGCCCTGCAAGCACTGAACCTCTTCTGGGTTCAGTAATGCCCAGTATCATTCAACTCACTTCCTGTGAGCCCAAGCTCTCATAGACACACGCCCTGGAGGCGTGTCATTATGTTGACTTAGGCTCACAGCACTCCTGAAGAGCACCACATTGCCATGGTGTAGTGCAGCCTTTTTCAACCAGGGTGGCCAGGCACCCTTGGGTGCCTTTAGGTTTCTTCAGGGGTGCCTTCGCGAAATGCCTAAAATTTGCCCAAAAAACTGTATACAAGCAAGCGGGTGCATGAAGTCTGCCTTGGTTACACAAAGCTACAGGTTTTCATTGTGCACCATTATAACCTGGAGGATGTCGAGTGTCTGCACAGCATCCTTGATTGCCCCTCCCATGCCCCTCTTTGTCAGCACTGGGGTCATGTTAGCTGCATGATGGAGCGAAACTGAGGGAGAAGAGAAACATTGGAATACTAGTCAGTACCAGTGTGCAAAAGTGTGTTTGCTTTGGAAGAATAAATTACCTCTAACATTGGGTGTCCTACGTGTGTGGATGTTGCTGCATTATGTGCAACAGTACAAGTGTTCGTTTTTTACATTTAAGAATGGGGCACCTCGGCCATACTTCAAGATAAGTTAACCCTTTTCGAGAAAGTATGGGACCCCTGGGTGAGGTTCCTATCTGGGCCTGCCTGATCAGAGGGAGAACTTCTGGCCCATGAGTTTGATTCGATACGACTTCTATAATAGAGTCATGATCAAAACTTTCTGGACACCGACACCTTCTTAAAGCGGAGTTCCGCCCCTCCAAAAATTAAAAGTCAGCAGCTACACATACTGTCCTGAAAGGTGCCAAATGTGGCACCGGAGGGGGGGAGGAAACAAAAGAGTGGAAGTTCCACTTTTGGGTGGAACTTCGCTTTAACCTTTCTTTTCTCTTCATTTCCTTTTTATCCTTTCCTATTTCGTCTTTCTTTACCTTTTGTTACCAAATCCAAATTATAATGGACCACTGCTGGTCCCCAGTTATTAAATTCTGATACTTTTTTTACAGTAAGCAACTTTGTGGACTAACCGCTTAGAATTAGGAGGGTAGGTACCTTCAAAGATTGCTGTGGCAATAAAGACTGGGGGTCGGGCGGGTTGCTCCCTACCTCGGGACACAGTTTGATCCCAGTGGGGTGCTGGGGGGGGGGGGGCGCGGCCCAGGCTGGCCAGTACAATTACAGCCAGTATTGAATGGCCCTACCAACAGCAGACGAAAATGTTGAAATATTGTGAATGTATGTACCATGATACATGTTCTAAAAGACATTGACTTTCTTAACAGTCGTGGATTGTTTGTACCTTTTGTCTACCTTTTTTTTTTAAACCAATAAAAATATTGAAACATAGAAAGGGGTACCTCGAGCTTGTGCAGAACTTTAAAAGGTGCCTTGACTATAAAATGGTTGAGAAACAGCACGGGGCAGGCGGCTCTGCAGCGGGGACTCTGATGCACGGGGCAGGCAGCTCTGATTGCCGCCTGACACCCTCGATCGTTCTCCGCTGAGAGAGAAGAACGGTCAGCTGTTGTTGTAAACACAGCTGACCGTTCTTCTCTCTGGAATGATCATAGAGCCCATGTGATCCTTCTATATAGGATCACACGTCTCTATGGTCATTTCACAAGTCCCTCCCCACATACAGTTTGAAACACGCCCCTAGGTACACATTTAACCCTTTGATCACCCACAGTGTTAACCCCTTCCCTGTCAGTGTCATTATTAGGGTAACAGTGCATATTTTTAGCACTGATTACTGTAGTAATGTCACTAGTACCCCCAAAAGTGTCAAAAATGTCAGTTTGGGGTCTGATCTGTCTGCCGCAATGTCGCAGTCCCGCTAAAAATCGCAGCTCGCCGAAATTACTAGTAAAAAAAAAAAAATTACATAAATCTTTCCCATAGTTAGTAGACGCGATAACTTTTGCGCAAACCAATCAAAATACGTTTATTGTGATTTTTTTACCAAAAATATGTAGCAGAAAACAAATTGGCCTAAAATGTTAAAAAAATTTGATTTTTAAATTTTTTTTGGGAATGTTATATAGCAGAAAGCGAAAAATATTGTTTTTTTTTTTTTTTTTCTTCAGAATTGTCACTCTTTTTTTGTTTATAGCGCAAAAAATAAAAATCACAGAGGTGATCAATTTTGTTTGGGTACAACGTCGCACGACCACGCAATTGTCCGTTAAAGTAACGCAGTGCCGAATCGCAAAATATGGCCTGGTCATTAAGGGGGAAAATCTTCCAAGGCTGAAGTGGTTAAAGTGTGTGTCCAGCCCAGATTTCTCTTTCACATTTTGTATGGAGCAGGAGATGATTAGAACCTTTGTTGGTTCCTTTGGGGAGATTTTTCTTCATTTCCTGTCCCAGGGAATGAATATTTATTTTTTACAGGTATTTATTGTATATAGCGACAACATGTGATGCGGTGCTTTACTAACTGTACATTTGCATTTGTCCCTGCCTCAAGAAGCTTACAATCTAATGTCCCTATCTCATACCAATGAATCTACCAGCATGACTATGCATCATGGAAGAAAACCCACACAAGTGCAGGGAGAACATGCAAACTCCATGGAGATAGTGTCCTGGCTGAACTGTAAACCAGGGACCCCAGTGCTGTAAGGTGAAAGCGCTGAATACTATTATTACATGAATTAATCATGTACATATTGCTCACAAAGTCGCCTCTAGCTTGTTTTTCAATGTCAGCAGCCCGGTTATCCCAGAGAAATGTGACATTATGGTGATGGCAGTGCACATGAGCCGGACAGATGCCGGGGCTGGCGGGGGGAATATATGGAACGTGTTATCCTGATGGAATTTCTTCTTGTTTACTTGAATTTCCAGTTCCAACTAGTCAGGAATCCATCCTCTGTTCCTGAGATATGTTTTCCTTCTATGGAGAGCAGAGCAACCTCAATCACAACCTTCCTGAGAATTATAGAGTCCTGGGGCCCTATCTGCAGCCCGGGGGCCATATGTGGCCCTTTAGGGTCATTAAAGATTTGTGTTCTGATGTTTACTTAAGCCAATTACAAATATATTTTTACTAGGAGCCTGCATATTGTCTCTGTGCTGGTGTGATCTATTACAATGCTGAGAGAAATATTAAATGTGGCACTAGTGATTTTTTTAAGGAGTCTCTAACCTTCTTCTGTAGTATTTCTGCAGTCTCTGACCATCTCCTATAATATGTCTACAGTCTCTGACTATCTCCTGTTGTATATCTGCAGTCTCTCACTATCTCCTGTTGTATATCTGCAGTCTCTCACTATCTCCTGTTGTATATCTGCAGTCTCTCACTATCTCTTGTTGTATATCTGCAGTCTCTGACCAGCTCCTGCAGCATGCCTGCAGTCTCTGACCATTTTTTTAGCCTCTTGACAGTTTCCTGTAACATTGCTTTTGTAACATTGCTTGTCAGTAGTCTCTGGCCATCTCTTGTAGCATGTTTGCAGTCTTTGACTGTGTCCTGTAGTATGTCTGCAGTCTCTGACCATCTCCTGTAATATGTCTGCATACTCTGACTATCTCCTGTATCATGTCTGCAGTCTCTGACCATCTTATGTAGCATGCTTGCAGTCTCTGACCATCTCCTGTAGCATGTTATCAGTCTCTGACCATCTCCTGTAGCATGCTTGCAGTCTCTGGCCATCTGCTGTAGCATGTTTGCAGTCTCTAACCATCTCCTGTAGCATGCTTGCAGTCTTTGACCATCTCCTGTAGCATGTTTGCAGTCTCTGACCATCTCCTGTAGCATGCTTGCAGTCTCTGACCATCTCCTGTAGCATGTTTGCAGTCTCTGGCCATCTGCTGTAGCATGTTTGCAGTCTCTAACCATCTCCTGTAGCATGTTTGCAGTCTCTGACCATCTCCTGTAGTATGTCTGCAGTTTCTGACCATCTCCTGTAGCATGTTTGCAGTCTCTGACCTTCTCCTGTAGTATGTCTGCAGTCTCTGACCATCTCCAGTGATATATCTGCAGTCTCTGACCATCTCCTGCTGCATTTTTCAGCCTCTTGACAGTTTCCTGTAACATTGCTTTTACTGAATATTATATATGGTGATGTCAGGGGCCCACTTCATCTACTAAGTTGACCATCTCTGTTTTAGAGAGTGATCGGTCATTGCCGAGGATTGTCCATGAGGGGCCGTTCAATAAGGGGTATGATTGTTTATATGGAGTTTGTATTGGGATGCTGACTTTGGTTTATCAATGGGGGGACAATAAACACGAGGACAGGTTTTTTCCAATAGCAGATTTGGTGACAACTCACAGACTCGAGGACATCATCAAAAGTAGCCAAACTTGGCGACCCAAACTTTGGTTTTGGAGTCTTGTCAATGAAGGATGATTTTTGAAGGTTGAGGGGGGTGACTGCGCTTTTTGTCTTGCAGAAGATTTTATTTATGTATTGTATTTCGGCAGCCAATGGGGTAATGAGTGCAGCCCAGATAAACATTGTGTGAATGGCGCTGCTCCCAACAATGGGGACAGGGGAAGATCTGCCAGGCCTTTGCCGGTTGGCTGAGCGTTCAGGGCGGACTTCAATAGTAAAAACCCACAGGCCAATTACATCCAGACGGGTCCCTGCGGGTACAGCTTGTTCACATTAGAGTTGTCAGCGGCCTTGATGTGAAGCCGATTTGTTTTTTACTTCTGTGATATTGCAAAACAGGAGAACCTAATATCCTGCAGACACTTTTCTTTTTTGCTTCTCTGTGCATGACGCAGCAGTATGAAACAAAGGGCAGCAGTGTAATTTTTTATTTTTTTTTATATTTCTTTATTATTTTTCAAAGTAAAAATGAACAAATACAAAACCAGAACATAGTCATTTCATTTTGAATATTATTACCTCATTTTTACAATTCCCCCCCCCCCCCCCTAAAAGATCCCCTTCCCTCCCCACTCTCTATTCATACATTCACATTTCTATTTTCCCCGCTCCATTTAGTATATTCCCTTGTTTTTTTAAACTCCATCCAGTCATCCCAGATGTTATCGCACTTTTCTAGTTCATCTTCCCATCACTCTCTTATATATTCTAGTGATCTTATTTTTTCCACTCTATTGACCTAGTCTCCTACTGTCGGGGCTTCCTCTTTCTGCCAAAATAACGGAATTAGACTCTGCAGCGTTCATTAGGTGGGGGATCAATGAGGCTTTGTATTGTTTAACCGGTTGCCGACCGCCGCAAGTACATATACTGCGGCGGTCAGCCCCTGCCAGGCAAAGTGACATATATATATACGTCACTAGCCTGTCACTTGCTTGTGAGCCAATAGCGGCCGAGCGCGCACCCGCTGAGGCGCGCGCCCGCCCCAGCTCGTTCCCTGGGAAGTCCGTGCGTGTGACCGGCGGACCCGATGTCCGCCGGTCACTCGCGATCATCTGCCGTGAAGGGCGAAAGGCAGGCGGCTGATGTAAACAAGCCGCCTGTCATTCTCCCCTGTGTAGGAATGGGGATCATACAGTTCTACTATGTAGGACCGTTGATCACTGTTCCTACACCAGTAGCCATGTCCAATCACAGTAAGAAGCACGCCCCTAGGGACACACTTAACCCCTCCTTCCCCAATAAAGTTAACCCCTTCCCTGCCAGTGTCATTTTGCAGTAACAGTGCATATGTATAGCACTGATTACTGCAGTAATGTCACTGGTAACCCCAAAAGTGTCAAAAATGTCAGTCAAGGGTCCGATCTGTCCGCCACAATGTCGCAGTACCGCAAAAAAAATCGCAGATCGCCGCCATTATGCGTTAAAAAAAGAAACACCAAAAATGACAGAAATCTTTGCCGTAGTTAGTAAACGCGATAACTTTTGCGCAAACCAATCAAAATACACTTTTTGCGATTTTTTTTACCAAACATAGGTAGCAGAAAACAAATTGACCAAAAATGTTAAAAAAAGTTTGATTTTTACAATTTTTTTGGGGAATTTCAAATAAAAATGTGAAAAATATTGTTATTTTTGCAAAATTGACGCTCTTTTTTTGTTTATAGCGCATGATCAAAAAATCGCACAGGTGATCAAATACCACCAAAAGAAAGCTCTGTTTGTGGGAAAAAAAGGACGTAAAATTTGTTTAGGTACAGCATCGCACGACTGCGCAATTGTCCGTTAAAGTCACGCAGTAAAAAATCACAAAAAAACCCCTGGTCAGGAAGGGGGTAAAATCTTCCGGGGCTTAAGTGGTTAAAGGGATCAGTGGTGAATTATATTTCCATTTTTCTTTTTTGTGAATTAAAGCGGAGTTCCACCTAAAACAAAAAAATACCCCGGGACAGTCAGGGCTAGTGCATTCCACAATGGATAGCCTCTGAACTGTCCCGGGTTGCACTTACCTTTTAGAAGAAATACTTACCTTGAAAATGTATTGTCCAGCGCTGCCATCTCAGGTGTGGGCAGCTGAAGCCAGCGCGATCCTCTTCTGCTTCCTCTTCCGTCCTCTTCGGTCCCACGATGCACTGCACCGGCCCCGCCGTCACTTCCGGGGCTGCAGCGTCATCCCTGCACAGCTTCTGGGCATGCCCAGAAGCTGTTTAGAAAGGTATGACGGCGCCTGCACCGGAACTGACGTCGGGGCCGGTGCAGGCGCATTGATTCCTGGGAGCGATGACGTTCAGCTCCCAGGAATCATTGCAAGCTAGGAAGTGACGACTCGCCGTGGCCGCCAAGGGGAGGAAGAGGAAGTAAGGTAAGTATATTATCTTCTAAAACAAGGTAAGTAAAAAAAAAAAAAAAAAATTGAGATTATCCATTTGTTTTTCAGGTGACCCGGAGCGAGAAGATGGACAGAAGTTAAATTTTAGGGTGAAACTCCACTTTAAGTCCCAAATTTTCAGTGCCTGATGTGTATGTGAATTTAATTTCCTATAATGTGGTGGAATCCAAATTATTTTTCACAACTGTGACTGACTAATTGTGCATTCTATTCTTACCCAACTCTTTTCACTTAGCAGTGCCATTCTTAAAGCAGAATGTGAGTGGGAATTCTTTTTTCTCTTAGCTGCAGAGGGGCTCTGGACTTCTCTTCTTTATTCCTGGTCATCACAGCTCCATGTTCCGGATCCCTGGCCCCCACTGTGTATTCTCCTCCAGGAATGGCATTAAGGAAACAATTGGCTGCATGACATTGAGCCTCAGCAGCCGCTTCCTGTACTTTTAACACCCCCAAGAAGTTCTCAGTACTACTGGGGTGACAAAGTGAGGAAGCAGCTGCAGCCAGTAGTTGTTAATATTGGTCCAAAAAATAGCCACACCCACAGCTGCTTGGATTGCACAGACTTCTGAGACATGTAGTCCTTGCAGCGCAGTTGCTTTCTGCTCACCAACATACCAACACAAGAAGAATAAAGGGACTGGAGTGGTCATGTGATCATTACATAATTATTATTATTATTATACAGGATTTATATAGCGCTTACAGTCAGGGCAGGTCAGTTGCCCAGGGGCCCCACGCAGGGTGGCAATTTACCCCCCTCTGTCCCCCCCAGTTTAATTTACCTGCTGGATGGCCTGGCATCTAGCAACCAGTGACGTCTGGAGGATAGGACCCGGCATGCACAGCGGGGGAGGATCCTCTTCGTCCTCCTCCGTGCCTAGAATGGCTCCACCCACCTCCTCCATTCATGCTCTGTGTGCGGCCGCTGCGGGAAGGTAATGAGACTGCTGCTTTTTTTTTTTTTTATTCTCTCTCTCTATCGCGGGGGCGGCGGCCGGCAGGAAGATGAGCTGCCTCGTGTGTGTGACTGGATAGGAGAAGGGATGGGACAGCTGCATATAGAGGAATTCATCTTTTCGTATTCCTCCTGCTGCCACTGAATGGCTGATTCTCCTCTGCATCCTGCAGTCATCCAGCGGCATCAGGAGGAATATGGAAGGATCAATTCATCTATATGTAGCTGTCCCATCCCCCTCCTATACAACTTGCTGGCCTCCTTACTTTCCAGCCCCCCCTACTCTTAACACCCCCTGCTCTTAATACCCCCCCCTGTGCTCTTAACACCCCCCCTGTGCTCTTAACACTCCCCCCCAGTGCTCTTAACACCCCCCTGCTCTTAACACCCCCCGTGCTCTTAACACCCCCCTGTGCTCTTAACACCCCCCCTGTGCTCTTAACACCCCCCTGCTCTTAACACCCACCCTGTGCTCTTAACACCCCCCTGCTCTTAACATCCCCCAGTGCTCTTAACATCCCCCCCGCTCTTAACATCCCCCCTGCTCTAAACACCCCCCCAGTGCTCTAAACACCCCCAGTGCTCTTGTCCCCCCCAGCGCTCTTTAGCCCCCCCGTGCTCTTTAGCCCCCCCGGTGTTCTTCAGCTTCCCCTCTATGATCTCTGGCTCCCCCAGTGCTCTCCACCCCCCTAGGCTCCCTGGCTCCCCCCTCAGTGATTTCCAGTTCCCCCCCTTTCCCTCCGTGCTCTCCACCCCCTGGTTTTCCCTGTCCCCCAGTGCTCTCCACCCTAATCTGAGCCACCTTACCCGCGCATCAGCTTCCCCGCTGCCAAGTGGGGGCAGGAGCGCGCCGCCGGCAGCGCACGCTTGCCCCCTAGCTTCCTGCGCGGGACCGACGTACATCTACCAATAAATATCGCCTTATCGATAATTTGCAAAAAGGTGTATATTGATAATTAAAAAAGGTGTATATTGTCCGGGGTGGGATGGGAGGGGGGGATGGGGGCACGGGTAAAGGATTAATTTGATGTCCAGAGCTCTGTTTTTACCAGTTCAGATGGATTTGCCCCCTTTATGACCAGGCCATTTTTTGCGATTCGGCACTGCGTTACTTTAACTGACAATTGCGCAGTCGCAGAGCTTTCTTATGGTGGTTTTTGATCACCTGTGCGATTTTTATTTTTTGCGCTATAAACAAAAAAAGAGCGACAATTCTGAAAAAAAAAAAAAAAAAACTATATTTTTTACATTCTGCTATATAAAATTCCCAAAAAAAAAAAAAAAATCAAATTTTTTCATCATTTTAGGCCAATTTGTATTCTGCTACATATTTTTGGTAAGAAAAATTGCAATACGCGTATTTTGATTGGATTGCGCAAAAGTTATCGCGTCCACAAACTAGGGGAAAGATTTAGGTCATTTTTATTTATTCAATTTTTTTTACAAGTAATGGCGGCGATCAGCGATTTTTAGCAGGACTGCAACATTGCTGAGGACAGATCGGATCTCTAACTGACCTTTTTGACACTTTTGGGGGGACCAGTGACATTACTACAGTAATCAGTGCTAAAAATATGCACGGTTACTGTACCAATGGCGCTGGCAGGGAAGGGGTTAACCTAGTGGGTGATCAAAGGGTTAGGTGTGAGCCAAGGGGAGTGTTTACTAACTGTGGGGGGCGTGGCTTGTGAAATGACCACAGAGACCTGCGATCCTATATAGAAGAATCACAGACGCTCTGTGATCATTTCAGAGAGAAGAACGGTCAGCTGTGTTTACAATTTCACAATCTTCATCTATGATAATGTAATCAGGCAACCCCTGACTTGTGTGTGGTAATATGATCAGGAGGGGGATGTCCAGGCTGTATATAAACTGTGTGACTGTTCAGTAAAGGAGAAGGTTTCAGTACAAGCTAAGTTGTCGGCTACCTTTGTATGGGGGCGGCTGGAATATTCGATATCTATGTTCAATATTGAAGGAAGTCGTATACTGACAGAAGTCCACAAGAACAGTGTGGGTCGTGGTTCCGATACACACAGATCCAATCGCACAGTGTCTGGATTTGGAACTGGGCATCCACCTCCAGCCCACGTCAAATTTTAAGTGTTTCTGTGCAGGCGTTGTGCCTGCATTTACTTCTATTGGCTGCCTGCATGCAGCTCCAAGGTGGATGAGGATGCAGCAAAATCTGGTTCAGCATGGAGGATGGGTCTCACTCTCAGCACCTAGGTGCAGAGTGTTAAAAAAAAATAAAAATCCTGCATGCTGCATCTTTAATGCGCTTTCATCAAAACACGTGTTCTATAGAGTTTAACCGCTTTACCACTGGTCACTGTGCTGCTACTGCAGCACAGTGGCTCGTTATCGTCTGGCGACGTAGGTCTACGTCACCAGACTTTCCCCTCTCTCGGCGGCGCGTGCGCGCCGCCGGAGGCTTGCTCCCGCTGTTTTCAGTTACAGCTGGAGTCGGGCCAGGGGAGGAGCGGCGGCGATCGCCGCCGCTCTTCCCCGATTGTCGGGGAATCTAGTTTGGAGATCCGCCCGCTTGTGTAAACAGAGCGGGCGGATCTCCTAAGTGACAGGCAGGGTCAGAGAACCCTGGATCTGTCCCTGTGTCACACAGTCACCTCCCCCCCCCACACGTTAGTAAGCACCAGGCATACATTAACCCCTCCCTCTCCAATAAAATTAACCCCTTCCCTGCCAGTGTCATTTTTACAGTAACAGTGCATATATATAGCACTGATTACTGCAGTAATGTCACTGGTACCCCCAAAAGTGTAAAAAATGTCAGTCAAGGGTCCGAGCTGTCCGCCGCAATGTCGCAGTCCCGCAAAAAAAATCGCAGATCGCCGCCATTACGCGTTAAAAAAAACCCACCAAAAATGACATAAATCTTTCCGTTAGTTAGTAAACGCAATAACTTTTGCGCAAACCAATCAAAATACGCTTATTGTGAATTTCTTTACCAAACATAGGTAGCAGAAAACAAATTGGCCAAAAATTTTAAAAAAAAATTGTTTTTTACATCTTTTTGGGGGGGAATTTCATATAAAAAAATGTTAAAAATATTGCTATTTTTTCAAAATAAACGCTCTTTTTTTGTTTATAGCGCAAAAAGTAAAAATCGCACAGGTGATCAAATACCACTAAAAGAAAGCTCTGTTTGTGGGAAAAAAAGGATGTAAATTTCGTTTGGGTACGGCGTTGCATGACCGCGCAATTGTCAGTTAAAGTCGCACAACGCCGAATCGCAAAAAGTGGCCCAGACGTAAGACAGCAAAATGCTCTAGTGGTAAAGTGGTTAATGGTAGCTCACAAAAAATGTAAGTAAAACGCACTTAAAATGCAATGCACTCATGTGAACCGGCTCAAAGCTTTCATTCACAGTTTTCAGGCAATTTTGGAGCATTTTGTTTTGTGTGTTTTCACATTTGCTTTTTGGGAGTTTACACCCCGGAGCATTTTTGTTTTAGCTAATGGAAAGCTATTAACTAAGAGTAAGAGAGGCAAGAAATTGTGGGAAAATTGTGTGTTATACAGTATGTGTTTTCAGGGACTTTCCTCAAAGTGTATACAGGTCAAAACCTGAGACTCGTGTCCTCCGAGCTTCAAGTCACAAGCTTTGAGCAACACCTAGGTATGAAATGCACCATTGTCATATTGTATGTTTGAAGTGGTTGTAAACCCTTACTTATACCCAGTGAAGTGACTAACCTCCAGTGATACACAGAGATAAAACAAATCCTCCTAAGTTGTACCTGTTTATCTTCAGCCATCTCTTCTCTACATCCATTAAAACCGCTGAATTTATAAGCTTGTCTCAGAATTCAGAAAAAGGGGGACAGAGAGCTGAAGTTACACTCTGCAGAGGTCAGTCATAAGAGCTCTGAGATATGATTTGAGGGATGAGACCCCCCCCCCCCCTTCACTCAGCACAGAGCTGAGGATGTCAGTCACAGGCTGTGTGCTGGAGCTCCCTCCCCTGGCACCATTAATTCTTAATGGCACTTTTCCACTGCAAGTACCGGCTAGTACCGGCTCGGCTCTACTCGGCCCTGCTTGGCCCGGTTTGCTTTTCCACTGCTGGTACCGCATGGTATAGGGTCGGAACGGTTCGGTACGGTACGGTATAGGTTTGCTTTTCCACTAAAGTAGTACTAAGTTAAGTGGGTGGGATAACAACAGGGTGGGTGGGATTCTCTGACCAATCAGTGGCTAGTAGTGACTGCATGCAAAGGGTTGTGGGATATGGTACCAGTTTGGTACCTGTTGGAACCACAATCGAGTAGGTACTGTTTTTTCAGAGCCGTACCGTACCGTATCGTTCGGTTCCATGCAGTGGAAAAGCAAACCTATACCGTACCGTACCGAACCGTTCCGACCCTATACCATGCGGTACCAGCAGTGGAAAAGCACAAAAGGGTGCCGAACCGGTACGGTTCCATGCAGTGGAAAAGCGCCATTAGTGTCAGGAAAACTTGTCAGAAGTGACTTATGCTGATAGCAGGGGTACAAAGCAGCAGACAAGAATGACACTTTGGGCTTTTAATTGAGTAAAATACACACAGGGGTGTCAAACTCAATTTAATCGCGGGCCGCATCAGCATCATTATTGCCCTCAAAAGGGCCAGTTGTATCTGTAAGACTAGATGTCCAGAGCATCCCCTACTCTTACATAAGACGTCAAGAGCCTCCCCACCATCAGAAATTGAGTCCCCCCACCCTCCCTTACATCACAGTGCACCCCCTTATCTTGTGCTGCTGCTGGGAAGAAACTGTAGGCATAGCTGAAAAGCAAAAAGTACTGGGTCTGGAGGAGGACCAGAAGAGGGCTGGAGCTCTCCTGCAGCTACAGGAAAGGTGCAAGGGCCACATGAAATGGCCTTGGGGGCTGGATTCGACCCGCGGGCCTTGTGTTTGACACCTGTGCTGTAGAGGGATATGCTTTGTTCACATTTTATGCCTGGAGGTTTACAACCACTTTAAGGATAGATCAGAGACATTATATCAGAGAACTCTGACCTGTCCTAGGACAAACAACAATGGGTGTTTCTGCCTATCGGAGCACTGCCCGTCTGAGAACCCGGCACCTGGCAGAGGATCCAGGACTCTGCAACACTTGGTGGCCCTGTAGGGGGGATGAGATTTCTAGTGGGGGCAACTATGGGGAGTGGAGTCCTTGGCGAGGTCAGGGGTCTCTCCAGGAGGCTGGGGGCTTTGTGGGGGACACTACAGGATGCTATTGGAGGTTGGGAGCACTATGGTGAGCTGGAGGATCTGCCAATAGATGGTGGAAACTGTGGGAGGCCGGAGGGCACTATAGGGGCTGAGAGCGTCAGGGGGAACTAGGGCACTCTGGAAAGTTAAGGGGCAGGGCCGTTGCTAGACTATTTTACGCCCTAGGCAAGACCAGCTACTTGTGCCCCCCCCCCCCCCAACAGTGGTGGAAAGCCAGGGCCTGGTAGTTCTGCCACTGCCCAAGACACCTGGCATCTTCCTCTGTCCCTTCTTGCTCCCCCACTGCCATCCATCCCCTCAGCTCACAAGGAACATTTATGATGGAGAGAGAGTGCCGACTCGTGGCTGCGCCCCTAGGTGGCAACGCGCCCTAGGCGGCTGCCTAGTTTGCCTAGTGGAAGCACCGGCCCTGTTAAGGGGTACTATTGGAGATTGGGGGATCACTACAGGAGTTATTAAGCACTGTAAGCACATTTATAAACGCTGCTTTTGGGGGCATCTGGCCTTTTTTTCTACCTCTATACGCCCCTCCATATTAGCGTATTTGTCCATGCACACAAAGACCTTTAGAGACCAACCCCCCCCCCCCCCCCCCTCCACTGCCACAATGTCTAGGAGCAGCTGCGGTTTGGCAGAAAAACTAGGGTTGCGCTGATACCGAGTATTTTCACGAGTACGTGTGAAAATGCTCTGATGCCCGAAACTGATATCCTTCAGTTCGTTTTGAACTGAACCCATACAAATCGCACTGCAAAGAATCGCATGCAATGTGAACAGGAACGCAGTGCAATTCCTGCCTGAGTCGCATGCGGTTTCCAGCACCGCTCCTGTGTGAACCCTGGCTTGTCATAGGGATTTCAGAAAGAAAACGTACAGAGGGCGCACCAGCCTAGCGCATTTTTTTCTTTCTAGAGTCTCATTTGGGTTTCCCCACCTGTTGAGAGTGGCAGCACAGCTGGAACGACGACCATAACAGCTGAGTCGTATCTCCAGGAAATTAAGTCGCATGGCAACCCCTCAAGCGCAGGAGCAAATTCTCTCTTTTACATTGTCATAGGGATTTCAGCCTGGGTTCACACAGAAGCAGTGGGGGAAACTGCACGCAATTCAGACAGGAACCGCACTGCATTCCTATTCAAATTGCATACAATTCTTTACAGTGCGGTTTGAGCCTATTTATTTTGTATGGGCTCAAATTGCACTGCAAAAAAGGTATCGGTACTCTGTATCAGTAAAAACTTGACTGAAAGTATCGGTACTTATTAAAATGCGGTATCGGTGCAACCCTAGTGTAAACACCTCCGGACGTGCATTAACACTGGGCATAACAAGCCCTTGAGCAAGAATTGCATTTCAATGGGCAGAATTCTGGCCCGTGAAATGAATTAATGCCCAAGCAATTGCTGCACCTAAACTCATCTAAAGGCATTTAGACGCGCTAGGCACTTTTTTTTATACAAGGGTAAAGGCATTTAGGAGAGGTTATTGAATACCCTGTGTGCATGCGGCCTATGGGATCTACAGCTGGCTGGAGGCCCAGAGGGAGGCTGCAGCCCGGCACAGTGCCATGGCCCAGTGGTTTATATCATGCATTTAACTTTATAGAAATAATATTGTTTTTTTTTTTTTTCTTTGATAGATTGGTTGTTGTGGTTTCTATAGCAGGTATATACCGTAGATCAGTGGTTCTCAACTCCGGTTCTCAGGGCCCACTAACAGGCCAGATTTTATTACCTTGGGGAGATGCAGACTAGAGTACTGCAATCACTGAGCTGTAAATTATATCACCTGGGATGTATTTCAGTTATCTTGCAAACCTGGCCTGTTAGTGGGCCCTGAGGACCAGGGTAGAGGACCACTGCCGTAGATGACTATCAACAAACTTGTGGTGTTTATCTTTTTTGAAAGATTGATAATGGCAGTGGCGGGACAAGGTCATCCAGCGCCCAGGGCAGTGGTGTATTTAGGTTTTGTGCTGCCCTAGGCCTGATTAACTTGTGCACCCCCTAATTTACATATGACCCACCCCTTCCTGTAAAGGCCATGTCCTTTACTGTTTACAACCCGCCCTGTCATCTGTGAACCACACACCACAAGTCTATCAGTGCCTATCAGCGTAGCCTCATCAGTTCCCATACGTTCAGCCTCATCAGTGCCCATCTGTGCAGCCTTACCAGTGCAGCCTCATCAGTGACCGCTTTATGGGGTTGCCAGACTGATTTGCCTCCTGGACTCTGCCCTCTGGCCCAATTCACCCCATAAGACTGGCACTATATTAAAAGTGTAGCACAAGCCTACGGAGACTCTTTTCGTGCGGGACTCGGGAGGAGGCTGTTTTTTTTTAGTGCAGGGTGCAGCTTTTTTGCTGCCCCCCTGCAAAGTGCCGCCCTAGGCCTGGGCCTTGTTGGCCTAGGCCAAGATACAGCACTGGCCCAGGGCAAGGATGCAAAACAGTGCCCCCCCTTCCCTTAGGTTTAAGGTCAAGGTGCCCCCCCATCCCTGCAATAAACCATTGTGCCCAGGGCAACCGCTCCCTCCTGCCCACCCCTTGTCCTGGCCCTGGATAATGGTATTGCCACAGTCAACACTTCCAGATCCCTTCTTCATCTGAGCACCATATTCAAAAGATCATCAACTCATGTTGAGATTTCATGATAAATATTTGATTTTGTGAAAGGCGGAAGCAAAAAAAAAAAAAAGAAGAACTCAGCAGAACACAGAGTCATGAGAATTGGATTTTAATTTGGGGGAAGAGAAAAAAAGAAAAAACATAAAAAGCACAGAGTTCAATATCAGCTAACACTACATCCAATCCTAGAATACTGCAAGGCCTCCAATACCATTCAAAGGTCTAAAGTATAAAACACATCAATACCGTTTCCTCTAAGGAGTACAAATAACAACTTTAATAAAAACACAAAAAAATGGTTTCATTGCGGGGTCCTCTCGGGAACAGTAACACTAACAAGGAGCACAATGGTCCCCAAATCTCTGGAAACTGTGTTGAGAGGAAGTAAGTTTCTCCTTTAATTTTTGTTCTTTCAAAACTTTTTCCTTTTTAATTCTGCAAATCTACAATTGGCACAACAATTTGTAAGTGGGGCTGAAAATTGAGGACAGATTCTTATGTTCATTTTGTATTTGACCATTTTAAATGTATTTAAAGGGAAAGTCCACCAAAAACTGACATTATACCCCCCTCCCCTTTGTTAACCCATTCTCATTCTGACTGCTGCCCATCTTGAATCACTCACATCCCTTACACCCATGAACTGTGAATGGCAGCACCAAAAACAGGCCACACCCACATCAACATTTTTTTTTCTTTTCTTTTTTTTGCAGTCTTTTCCTGCTCTGAACAAATTCTTAAAATTGTTCCACCATTTCCAAACCAAGCAGAATCATTTTCCTACATATCCAGCTGCCATTAGATTAGATCGAATACTGAGGGTGCATTTACATCTGTGTGGTGAGCCAATGCATGTGCATTAATCAAAGGCATGTACAGGGGGTGTACCAGATGTGTCACTACATGCAGTGCAGATTCCCCCTACTGCCCAGACTTTCCCTGTGTTAAACCCCCTGCGCCCCACTGCTGGTTTCCCCCCTTTCCCCAGCTGCTGCAGGGGGGGAGGGGTAGTTGCAGGTTTGAGTGTGCTCAGAGGGTGTGCCTATGCACATCCTAATCACTACATGCAGTGCTGATTGCCCCTAATGCCCAGACTTACCGCAGTCCTGCTGGCTTCCTTCCTCTCCTCTCTCTCCCCAGCTGCTGTGGGGGATGTTTCAGGTTGGAAAGTGGGGGGGTGCTAGTAAATATGACCTTTACCAGCGCCTTCCTTTTCTAAATGAACACAGTCAGTAAATGTGTTCACTGCATTCAATCACAACTGAAGCATTGTAAACTGTATTTGCTATGCTTCCGTTTGTGAATTACCAGAAATCAGCTCAGCACAGAGCACTTCCCATTCATTCACTGTCCAGTGCAGCTGAGGCTGCAGGGAAATGCATGCATGTTTGAGCTTTGAGGTGCACACCCTGCAAAAGTGCAATACGCTGCACACTCCTATGGTGATAATACATGTTATGTCACATGTTAACGTGCGCTGCATTAGAGCAGACCATTAAAATCAAATGTCCCAAAAAATCAGGCGTGGCGCAAAATATTTGCCACACAGCACTATGGTCAGTTGCAGCCTTGCAACATGTGTGTTCGCTTAGTGCTTTGGGGTGCAGTTCAAACAGAATGGCACCTAATGCATGTAATGTGTGTTTCCATGCATTGAAATATGCATTCCTACAATGCACAAATGTAAAACCAGCCCTCAAATATCTTTGTGTGTTTTTGCTTGATTGAAATCAATGGAAACACATCCAAATGAGTCTCAATGGAAACACATCCAAATGAGTCTCAATGGAAACACATCCAAATGAGTCTTAGCGCATGCATTACGACATGTTGACACACATCAACAGGTCATAAGGCAAGCAAGAGTACCACGATGTGTATCAGTGTGCATTATAATGTACATTGACATCCAATGCAAAGTGCATTGCAATACATGGTAAAAACGCATGATAAAATGCATTGACATGCGGGGTAAAAACACAGTCTACAAGATTCTCACACACTTTGTCCTTTATTAATTCCAATAGAAATATCAGAAATTTGGTGAAACAATTAGCTTAGAACTTGTGTAGGCAACTTAACCCCCACCACTGAATTCTCCAACTCAAATGCAGCAGCAGGAGGAAGACTCCATAAACTCTAATAGAAAGGGGGTTCTGTGGGGAGATCTGGCTGTGGATTTTCTAAACTATATATGGCAGTGTGTGCCACAACCTACCAGCACCCAACTGTAACCGAAATATCAGTCTTTGGTGGCCTGACCCAAGGATACCATACACAGATGAAGGGGGTTATTTTGCCATTAAGGTGCCATAGCTGAGGGTTTATGGTGAATGGATTATGGCTGTAACAGTTTTGCTTAGTCATCCCCATCCTCCCAATCTTATCACCCCCCTGAATGTCAGGTTCACAGCAGCAGGAAGATCCTTAAACTGGCCATTTACATTACAATCTAATTGTACAATTTTTTTATGATTGATTACATATTGATTGGACTGTTTAGGTAAGCTCTTGCGCTACAGCTCTATACAATCACCGTAAAGCAGTCCAGCTGTTGTGGAACTACAAGTCTCATCATGCTTCTGTCTATGGGAGTTATGCTTGTAACTTGGCTCATGGGAATTGTAGTTCCGCAGAAGCTGGAGGGCCACCAGTCTGAGACCCCTGCCTTAAAGTGTATGTAAACCCAGCCCTGCCCAATTCACTTCTGTGAACTACAGACTAGGGATCGACCGATATTGTTGCCGATACCGATATTTTGGCCATTGCATATCGGTATGGGCCGATATTGTCCTACATTTACAAATTTTTTTACCACTTGACAGGTACTCTTGTGAAGGGATCTGGGTGGTCTAAAAGACCCCAAACCCCTCCTCTGCACTTAAGAGCATTCAAAACGGCAAGTTTGGCTGTTTTGAATGCTCTCATTTTTTTTTTTATCTCGCGCCAGTACCCGGAAGTGACGCCATGACATTACTTCCGGGTTTTTACATGGAGACCCGATCAGAGCCGAATGCGGTTTTGATCGGGTCTTGAGTGGCTGGTTGCCCGGGTCTCCTGGTGGGACGGGAGACCCCGGTGAGCCGTGGAAGGCGGCGGGAGGAGGGGGAGTGTCCCCTCCCGCTTCTTGTAATGACAGCTGAGTGGCTTCTTAGCCGCATCGGTTGTCATTACAAGACAGCTGACCGTCAGCATTGGACGCCGGTAACGGGGTGATGCCTCTAGCTGCAGGCATCACTCCGGTACAAGCACTTTCCGAAATATTGGCAATATCGGTAACCTCAGGGGCCGATTCCGATATATCGGGGAAAGTGCAGATCGGCCCTCGATATATCAGCCTTGCCGATAATCGGCCCATTCCCTACTATAGACCCCCCCCCCTCCAATGCTATGGAGCGAAGGGTAAGGGAGGTGTTCTGTAGTCCTAACACACCCACCCAGGGTGACAATGTTCCATATTAAAGTACAGTTAATATAATGTAAGTGACCAGATTTGGATTCTTTACACTAGAAAATAAACTGCTTGACTGATTCATCATTTCAATTAGTAACGCATTTTAAATGGAGTGTGTCAGAGTAACAGGCATTCGATATAAAATTTAGAGATGAACACAGTTAAAGCCAAACTCCAGGCAGACATTCGCAAAAAAAATAAATAAAAATAAACTTCAAAGAATGCAGAATTGTAACCACTATGTGGATGCAGCTAGTGTAAGTACCGGATTCTTTCTTGGTATCAGCTTCCTGCAATGCCCTGTACAGCAGCACACAGACTAAGAGGGGGAAGGGCACAGCTAGGGGCCAACTAGGCTCTACAGCAGTGTGAGGAGAGGGCGGAGTCACAACCATGTTGCTGCTACTACATTGTCCAATCAACAAGCCAGGGAGGAGTGGGGGACGTGTCTATGACCAAGCTGTGCTTTACAACCACAATGGAGACCTGGGCTCCCGGCTGCCTGGATCACAACGCTAGCCAAACAGAATTAGAAATCATATGGCAGGTCAGAGTTCCCATCTGTAGCTTTAAAAATGTGTATTTGTGGCTTTGCCTGGAGTTCGCCTTTAATGAAATACTACAAGAACAAATAAACAGTTATGAAACAAACACAAAAGTAACAAAAAAAGTTACAATTCTATAAAGTAAACATTAAGTAACAATTCTAGTTGGGTTGCCCCTGTTTAGTAAACAATGAAACATACTTAAAAACTGCAATTCCATGTGATGAGCATAAAAAGTGAAATGCTCCCCACCCCCGCTGTCAAAATGCCATATTACAGAAAAAACACTGCAGTGCACTGGGCTTCACTGTACAAAGCATGGGGAGCTATTCACAATAAGCAGTGTGCACTGCCATGCCTTGTTGCATGTTAAACGCACATATTTTAGCGCACATTGCTACAACACAAGTGTGAATAAGCCCATTATTTCAGCAACACAATGTTTTTTTCAGCAGGGGGCGGGGCAGCAACATAAGCGGACTTTACGTTTTAGCTTCAGGTCAACTTTATCAGCACAGACAGGAAAAACAAAGTTATAGACAAATCAATCAGCTGTAAATGACAACTAATATATTCAAGTTACAAAATCCTGATGCCAACTCTATTAGTGGTTGTACTGCTGTTAACTACATTTCACATAATGCCCAGTCGGGTCCAGGGGGCCGTCCTGTGACGCTTCGAGGATATATCCATCTTTCTCAATGGTCAGGGAGGCTAGTGAAACAATGGCACTTCCACACAATGCTTATTTTTTTGTTTTATCTAGGACTTTTACAGACTCTGGAGGGGTATCCACAGAACTCCATATCCAGTATTGCTCACTTCCATAGGGCTCTATGGACATAGCGATGTATGCACAACTGCAAATACAGTTTAAATTTATTTCGGCTGCATACTTAAAAGCACGTATAATTTATATATATATATATATATATATATATATATATAAAGTTACTGAACCCAGGAGCCTGCATTCACTATATCTGGTCTCCCACAGTACACAGATCATGGAAATGCAATTATTTTAGTAAATATAAACTGGTATATACCTTTTACTCATCAGCAGTATATAGCAGTCTTAGGACTTAAATCAATGTCTGGTTAAAGCTTGTAGGAGGAGTTTTCATTCTCCTCTGACTGTCCTTTGAGACTGCAGGACCCCTGACCCTATGTCTGGACAGTTCTGATTGGCCCTGTGCTGATCACATGCACCCTCCAAAGAAAAAACAAACTATAAATACACACCAAACTGAGCCACCAAACTGAGCATGTGCAGAGTGCCCCTAAGGCTCTGTCTTATCAGGAGATGGATTGGGGACAGTGAAAGGGAAGGATCAGAGAAGACAAGTTCAAACAGCCTTTTTACACAATGCAAATGGTTAACTCCACATTAATAGGCTTCACAATGAGTATAACAAGTATGCTTTACTGCATGTACAGGCTGATATTACTGTTGTGGGTTTAATAACACTTTAAAGTGTATGTCAGGACAAAGTTAAATAAAACAAACATACAGTACATCTCTGCAATACATGTATATTTCTCTGTGTTAGGTCAGTTTAAAAATCCTGCAAGTACAGAAAAATCCTGGCTGACCTGCCAGAAATCCAAGGAGCTCCCAACTTCCAGTAGTGAGCTGACATCACTGCCTCTGCTGCACTGAAATCCCAAACAGTGTTGTCAAACCTGCTCAGTCTTTCCTGCTAGACTGCAACACCCCTCCTCTCCTCAAGGGACAGTGTTCTGTAGTCCAAAAAAAAAAGAACTGGGTGGGGCTGACAACACTGCCTAGAATTTCAGTGCAGCAGAGGCAGTGTTGTCAGCTCACTACAGGAAGTTGGGAGCTCCTTGGATTTCTGGCAGGTCATCCAGGATTTTTCTGTACTTGCAGCATCTTTAGCAGAGTTCTGGCAGATTAATTTTTGACATGCACCTTAACCCCTTCACTTGATGTAGAACTAAAGGCAGTTTGATTTTGGATGGAGTAAGGCAGAGTTATAACCCCCGGTCAGGATTTTTTTTTTTTGCCATCTGTGTCCCATTGGGGAATTTTCCCTTCACTTCCTGTCTTACAGACAAAACTGGAAGGGAGAGGAAATACATTTAGGGTGGCACCAGAACTAGTGCTCCCATTGGAAAAATTCCACTTTTCCTGTATCGGTGACAACCCAAAATTTTTTTTCATTTTCATTTTTGGTGACCACAGTCACCAGGAAAAATTGAGGGTGAATCTCCCCAGTGTGGGCAGAGACAAAAAAAAAAATCAGAGGGTCAGATCCAAAACTATAAAAAAAAAAAAAAAATAGCCTTTAGTTATAGGTTATTGCCAGGAAGTGGGATGGACTTCCTGATCATATGTGGAGGCCGTTTCGCCAGCTCCCAATCATACATGGAGGAGATCAGAAGCCATCTGTGATCGGGAGTGTGTTTGGCGCACAGAAAGCTCATCCGCTGACCCATTATGTGCCACCCTACATGTGCTACATGACCAGCAAGAGGTACATTTTTACTTTTAAATGAGCAAATAAGGTAAAAAAAAAAAAAAAACAAAATAGGTTTCATGGTCTTAAATGACAACATTTTTGCGGTGACGTTCGTTCTATAAAAATTCAATTGTGAATCTCGACAGTCCCTCAAAATCTTTTCTTTTTTTCTTTTTAAAGACTGCGAACAAATATAGATACTAGAATAAATAAAATAACTATAAGAACTAAGTAAATAAGTAAAAATTAAATTAGTAACTAAAACATAAAAACAGCATTAAAAAAAAAAAAAAAAAAAAAAGGTTCTAAACATTCTAATCCTGCACACAGAGCGGCTTGCAGTCCCGGAATCTCTATAGAGGATATCGGTTATTGACGATCGATCGGTAGTGAATACAAAAATAACAAAGTAGCATTTCTTGGAGTTCTGCGGGAATGAACTGTCAGTAGTTTTATTTTAAGTGCTATAGAGATAAATTGAGATTGTTTGTTTTTCTTCTTCATCGACTTTAGAACAAAAATAGAAAACTTTTACCAAAAAAAAAAGAACAAAAAAAGTTTCCTTGATATCAGCACAGAGGACAAGGGGGAGCCCCAGAAGAATCCAGTCTTGGGATCTGCGGTTGCGGCATCCAGTGGTTTTTATAGACCGTTCCTGCAGTAGCCTTAACGGGATTGGTCGGTCTGTCTCAGGCGCCGTCCAGGGAAGAGGCCGTGTTTTCTCTGTGGCTTTTTTTTTTTCCTGAATGAGGTAACTGGATTCCGAGTAACAAGAGAAAAAATGGCGGAGATACAAAAACGCACCTTGCCACCTGGTCATGCTGCGGTCAGGGGCCGAGTGCCGGAGTCACTTGTCAGTCAAATAAAGAACTTGCCCACACAGGCCGCTGGGTGGAACGGTCCGTGTTTGGACCACTGCATATGAAAAAAAAATTGCCCTCTCGGGTGTCTGGGTGAGAGTTAAAAATGAAAAAATTTCTGTGAAAATTCTCGATTCCGTTACAAAATACCGTTCTTGTGCGTGTCGGAGGAGACAGGGCTCGGCCGCAGCTTAGGACTCTTGAGGTACAACTTCCAATACCTTCTGAAATGCAACAGTGCTGGAATCTATGGGGGAAAGGATGAAACGAGATTAATCCAGGCAAAGCAACACGAGATACTTGTATCCCAGACTAGTGCTGAACTACAAAACAGCTCCATAGGGCCACCAGGAACTGGAGGGGCACACAATAAAATATGAAAGGCGAATCTAGAAACTGATTCTCCATTATGGAGGTGTAATTCAGCAGGGAGAATATTGTTACGGAGGTGCAAGTCAGCATATTGGACCTCTTCAGAGAGAGACCCCTGCTTGCACACAGGGATCAATTGTCCTACTCTGCAGCATGCTGGCAGTGGGTAGGCTTTTCTATGCAGGCTGTAGCTGCTTTCTAAAGACACACCATAAAGGGGTCAGTTATGCTTGCAGTTGGAGAAGCAGTAAAAACACATGGCTGAGCTATATTCTTACTGCCCTCTAAGTGCTCCTCAAAAATAAAAAAAAACACAACAAACCTGTCATACTTACCTACTCTGTGTAATGATTTTGCACAGAGCAGCTCGGATCCTCTTCTCGCGTCCCTCACATTGATTGATTGACAGCAGTGGGAACCAATGGCGCCTGCTGCTGTGTCTCAGCCAATAAAGAGGGAGAGTCCCAGACAGCCGAGTCTCTCGTGCAACATTGCTGGATCGAGACGGGGCTCAGGTAAGTATGAGGGGGGCTGTTGCACACAGGTTTTTTTTATCTTAATGCATAGAATGAATTAGAATAAAAAAACTTCTGGCTTTAGAACCACTTTAGGCTGCAAAAGGTAGCGCTTGGGGATTTACACATGCTGCAGCAGCAAGGTCTTCCTTTGCGGCAGGAATTTTACCCCCTGTTGCATTCACTGCCACCCACCAAATGAAACCCATTTAAGTGAACAAGGCTATGCTGCGGTGCGGTGTGGTAGTGCATTGGGGGGGGGGGGGGGGGGGTTAAACAATAGGTAAGGAGGCAACACTTCTCAGCGCCGGTCATACGTGCACCTCATGCTGTAAATGATTCTATTTATTGTGGCAGCAGGTACAGCAATGGCTGCAAACGCCCCGACTGATAACCACAGGAGACAGACATGCCGGCGGTGAACTCCTTTGGGGCTGGTATGGGCATGCTCTGTTTTATTAAAGTTTTTTTTATTGCTTTATATGTTCTATGTTTCTGTATGTACTTGTCAAGTAATTTCAGGACATTTTATATGAAATGCTGCAGTAATAATACATCCGGTAAATCTGAAATGCTGGCATTGAAAAATACATTAGTTTTGTCCTCTCTGGTCCCCCCCCCCCCTTTCCAATCATAAAAAACAAAATTTTTAAATAAAATCTTGCAATTTTCAGTATATACACCTTATTTTGGTTCCAATTAGGTCACCAATGGGTCTCTGTGCTTCTCTATGCAATGCAGGCAGACCATGGCTGGTGGGAGGGGCTGACTGGGTATTGTGCATAGCTTCCTGAAAACATTACAGTACCCTGCCTCAGTACTCATCCAGATCCCTTAGTCCCGATGTAAGCAGTAGGCTGTCTTTTGGGAGAAGTTATGCAAATATCACAATCCCTTGATGGGCGGATGTCATTCTGGAGGAGTGGGCATTCTTAGACAGACTGTATTTCCATAGGTAATGCCCACATGCGATGTTGAGCCGCCATGGTTGAAAAAAACTTAAATCCAATCAATGAAAAGGGTGAGCCAGAGACAGTCAGCTGGGAAAGAAAGAGCTAGATGATGCCGGATGTCCTCCAGCCAGGAAATGAGGCAGACTCTGACTTGCTGCAGGTTCTACTGCACATTGTGAGATGTTTTGGTTGGGGCTCATTCACATAAGCAATGCACGCTAAAGAAACGGCCCCTTTTCGCATGTGGGCTGGTGTCCGCTATGTAACAGCAGCGAGGAGCGGGGATTGGGTTACAATGCAATACGCAGTTCACCTGTATTTTACTGAATTGTTAAAAAAAAAAGCTAATTTGTTTCACTCATGCACCGCATAAGTTGAGATGTAATGCAGTAGAAAACATGCTGCATGACTATAACAACTATAATCACAGAGCTGAAAAGAGAATTGGATACAATTTATGTGCAATATCATTATCAGGACTACTGTTCCCATCATCCCAAGAGATACGTACGTATGCCCTGCTGGATCCACGACGGCTTATTCTGCCACCAGACCCCAAAATAGTACACCGGGACCCCCGATAAGATGATGATGAAGCCGATCCCACATTCCACCGGCGTCATATAGAAGGACACAACGATCAGAAATACACAGGCCAAGATGAAGAAGATCGGGAGACTCACATTAACCTGCAAGAGAGTAGAAATGCCACAGTATAACATATCTGGAGAACTGTGATGTCACTCCTGTATAATATATCTAATATCTGGAGAGTGGTGATGTCACTCCTGTATAATACATCTTATATCTGGAGAGCTGTGATGTCACTCCTGTATAATATATCTAATATCTGGAGAGTGGTGATGTCACTCCTGTATAATACATCCTATATCTGGAGAACTGTGATGTCACTCCTGTATAATATATCTGATATCTGGACAGCGGTGATGTCATTCCTCTATACTATATCATATCTGGAGAGCAGTGATGTCACTCCTGTATAATATATCTTATATATGGAGAGCTGTGATGTCATTCCTCTATACTATATCATATCTGGAGAGCGGTGATGTCACTCCTGTATAATATATCTTATATCCAGAGAGCGGTGATGTCACTCCTGTATAATATCTCATATCTGGAGAGTGGCGATGTCACTCCTGTATAATATATCTCATATCTGGAGAGCGGTGATGTCACTCCTGTATAATATATCTTATATCTGGAGAGTGGTGATGTCACTCCTGTATAATATATCTCATATCTGGAGAGCGGTGATGTCACTCCTGTATAATATATCTTATATCTGGAGAGTGATGATGTCACTCCTGTATAATATATCATATATCTGGAGAGTGGTGATGTCACTCCTGTATAATATATCTTATATCTGGAGAGCGGTGATGTCACTCCTGTATAATATATCTTATATCTGGAGAGCGGTGATGTCACTCCTGTATAATACATCCTATATCTGGAGAGCGGTGATGTCACTCCTGTATAATATATCTTATATCTGGAGAGCGGTGATGTCACTCCTGTATAATATATCTGATATCTGGAGAGCGGTGATGTCACCCCTGTATAATATATCTGATATCTGGAGAGCGATGATGTCACTCCTGTATAATATATCTGATATCTGGAGAGCGGTGATGTCACTCCTGTATAATATATCTGATATCTGGAGAGCGGTGATGTCACTCCTGTATAATATATCTGATATCTGGAGAGCGGTGATGTCACCCCTGTATAATATATCTGATATCTGGAGAGCGATGATGTCACTCTTATATCTGATGACCACGCTGTCACACAGGGTGCTTAGTATGGGTCGCACACAGTCCTCTCTCCCACACACACACATTCTCTTCCCATGCGTCAGCCTGCAGATCTCCACCTATATCCTCAGGTATGTACATAGAATAATCTGCAGCTTCTCCTCCAGATCTCCGGGCCTCATGCATGTGTGAACCACACCTCCTCGCAGTAGGTGAACCTCCTCAGGAAGCCTGACAATAGAGGCTCTGGGATCAGAAGACTCCACCACCAATAAAAAGGCCCATGGTGTCTGAAGAAAGCCATAACAAAAACAGTGACACTGCAGGAACAGGGGCCCCTGACACCGGCCCCGGCCCAGGTCACACAGTATGGAGGATGACCTGAACGGGGAGGCCGATGTTTGTATTTCCAGCAATTCTCTCTCACCTCAAACACCAAGGTCAGTTCTCCCTGTCGGCTCGCTTCGAATGAACCTGCTGCACTCGGTGGGCCAATAAAAGCGTCACTTTAAATAGTCATCGGAGATAAACAAATTCCAAATCATTTTCCTGCAGCCCGGGAAGCTCTGTGATCTGCCATTATTAAAAACTTCAAATGAACTTATTGTGTTTTTCTTCCTGCTAACCTATTTCTGCTCTTGTATCTTGGAATGTGTGATCTGTGAAGCCGCTACACAAAAAGATCAAAAACTAAAAACAAAAAATAATCTGACCATTAAAGTGGAACAGCAGCCATTTATTTTCCCTTTTTGTACAAAGAGGGGAAAGGATCTGATCCTCTGTTAGGTCTTTATAGCTGTCTGTATTCCTGGTGGGAAAATGTCTTTGTGCTCAATCCTGGTGACATTGGCAGGTCATACAGAATTTATTTTCTTTCATTCAATCAGAGGGTTCAACAAAAAAAAAGTGAACAGGTTTAATCAAATGTCGATGGAGGAATCCCTCACACTGAGCTATTGTATTCTGCAGGCGGGAAGCCTTCCATGCCGCCAGAATACAATGATCAATGTTGCCAGCGGCTTTGATCATTTGGGAAAAACCCAACAGGCTGGTTGTAACAAGTCAATTATTATTACTATCATTATAATACAGGATCAATCAATTATTATTATTATTACTATACAGGATTTATATAGCGCCAACAGTTTGCGCAGCGCTTAACAAAATGGAGGCAGACATTACAGTTACAATACAATTTGGTACAAAAGGAATCAGAGGGCCTTGCTCGTTACATTTTACAATTTAAAAGATCAACTTGTGTACAACCAGCCTGCCCATACATGGTTCAAAATTCGGGTGGTCCCTGCTGAAGCGGCTCAATTTTGATCCATATTCGGCCAGCTTTAAACACTATAGCTCTCTGACATATACTGCAGCACTGTACAGAGAACACCGAGTCTGTCACATCGTCAGAGGGGCTTTTTTTCTAATGTCCCATCCACAGTCACATACTATATTACCAAAAGTATTGGGACGCCTGCCTTTACACTCACCTGAACTTTAATGGCATTCCAGTCTTACTCCGTAGGGTTCAATATTGAGTTGGCCCACCCTTTGCAGCTATAACAGCTTCAACTCTTCTGGGAAGGCTGTCCACAAGGATTAGGAGTGTGTCTATGGGAATGTTTGACCATTCTTCCAGAAGCGCATTTGTGAGGTCAGGCCCTGAGGAAGAGGCACGGCCTCAAAACGCGTCAGCCCTCTGCTTTTATGAGATATTGGACTCCTGTAAAGATGCTGCTTTATGGAATCAAAATGCTTGACTTTCACGCATGTTTGTGAGTAGCTGATTTTTATCCTTTTATTATCAATAAACTTGCTGAGGATAATGCGCTAGGCTGGTGCGCCCTTTCTTTGTTTTGTATTTACACTGATGGATGAGATGGCTTGGCTTGCAGTCTCCACTCTAATTCATCCCAAAGGTGTTCTATCGGGTTGAGGTCAAGACTCTGTGCAGACCAGTCAACTTCTTCCAGCCCAAACTCGCTTATTCATGTTTTTATAGACCTCGTTTTATGTACTGGTGCGCAGTCATATTGGAATAGGAAGGGGCCATCCCCAAATTGGTCCCAGAGTTGGGAGTATGAAATTGTCCAAAATGTCTTGGTATGCTGACGCCTAAAAGTTCCCTTCACTGGAACTAAGGGGCCAAGCCCAACCCCTGAAAAACAACCACACACCATAATCCTCCCCCTCCACCAAATTATTTGGACCAGTGCACAAAGCAAGGTCCATAAAGACAGGGAAGAGCAAGTTTGGGGTGGAGGAACAAGACTGGTCTGCACAGAATCCTGACCTCAACCCGACAGAATACTTTTGGGATGAATTTGAGCACAGAGTGCAAGCCAGGCCTACTCTCCAACATCAGTGCATGACCTCACAAATGCGCTTCTGGAAGAATAGTCAAACATTCCCATAGACACACTCCTAACCTTGTGGAAAGCCTTCTCAGAAGAGTAGACCTGTTCTAGCTGCATAGGGTGGGCCAACTCAATATTGAACCCTATGGACTAAGACTGGGATGCCCTTAAAGTTCACGTGCGTGGAAAGGAAGGTGTCCCAAAACTTTTGGTATAGTTTATATTCTAGATCAGACATATACCACAGTGCTTTATAGAGAACACTAAGCCTGTCACATCAGTCTCTGCGTGAGAGGAGCTTACACTCTAATGTCCCACCACAGTCACACACTGTTACACATTTATATAGCTCTGACATATACCATAGTGCTGTACAGGGAACACTGAGCCTGTCACATCAGTCTGCACTAGAGGAGCTTACACTCTAATGACCCACCACAGTCACACACTGTTACACATTTATATAGCTCTGACATATATCATAGTGCTGTACAGAGAACACTGAGCATTTCACATCAGTCTGCACTAGAGGAGCTTACACTCTAATGTCCCATACACAGTGATACACTACTATTAGCATACATTTATATAGTTCTGACATGTACCAGTGCTGTACAGAGAACAGCAAGACTGTCAATTCAGTTTCTGCACCAGATGAGCTTACACTTTAATGTCCTCAACAAAGTTAAACTCAGGATGCTAGCTCTGTAAAGCAAGAGTGCCAAGCACCAAGTCATAGCTCTGCCTCTATAAAGCTTTCAGTATGTGTGTCTCTGAAAACCACTATTAACCAAAACACACTAACATTCAGCATACTTTGAAAACTGTGCCTAAACAAAAGGCAAGTGTAAAAAGTATTAATCATCAGTATTGCTCTGTAGTCTACTTGAGGTCTATCTGGTCACCATTACTGGCTTACCATGCCTTATCCTGCATTGCCTATGTGGAGGAAGTCATCTCGGCAAGGGAGCAGAGCTTTGCTTCCACATGCCAGAGATGCGATGACTAGAGAGGTAAAGCCTAAACATACCAGAAGGGGTGAAGAAAGCACAGATCCACGGAATGCATGAAACAGAAGGGAGCTCCTTGCACTGCAGGTCCTCAGTTACAGCTTCCTCTCCAGCAAGGAGAACCATGAGCAGCACAGTAGTGACATCACCAAATCTCAGTGCCTTCTATGTTCTCACACTGCAGATCTATGGCTATAAGGCTAAAGAACACGAGTGCGTTGCCATTTTAGAAAGAATGGAAGACAAGAGCTACATTTTTATATGTACTGCTTCGATGTCAAATCCCCAGATCCTGGACAAAATCCTTAAAACGGGCCGTTCTCTTCCAACCTTCCTGTATCTGCTCCTAAATCTGTTTTATTACCATGCAGCGGAGCGGGCATTAACTGGCTTCATCGCGTCTCCACGCCACAGATAAAAGCTGCCCTAGGGCTGATATTATCGTCTGTGTGCAAAAAGCGCGAATTCCAAACACTTATTGTGATTTAATGGCCTGGCTTAATCTTTTATAGGTATAATTGCACCTAAGCCCTCAAGCCTTGACAAGCCAGACGGGAAGCCTAATATGATGATGCCTCGACTCCTGCGGCTGATCTCCCATTAGAAGGCACGTGCGCAGTTACAGTTGGTGGATCACATGACCTTGTACTTGCTTCTCTACATCTTTCAGACAACTGGTAAACACAAACATCTGAGAGATCCAATTGGTTAATCGGCCTTGTTACAAACTTCCTGGAGGACTGCCAGTCCCAGCATCTCCTAGCAGGCTCTCTAGAAGAACTTAATAGGATTTGTGTACCCACCATAAAAAGCCAAATCCTCCTCATATTATATAATATTTAGCATACAAAAATAAATAATATATATATATATATATATATATATATATATATATATATATATATATATATATATATATAATATATTACACATACACACACCTAGTTACATACGTCAAATGTGAAACTTTACATTACACTGATCTATTCTGTATTCTATGCTGATATATCTTTGTTGTACTTTTTATTGCTCTGATGAAGGGGGTGATCTCCCCTGAAACACATTGTTGAGTCTTTTAAAAAAAACTTGAGATTTTACATTGGAATGGCTTTGTATCTATTAACTCATGACTTGGCTCTTCTAACTCAGATTCCTATAGTCTTCATTACGTTTATGACAGGTACTCTTAGTACAATCATGTTCTATGGGTGGTGACCCTTTTCTTACCTTGATTGGTCTCTCCAGTTCCGGTTTCTTGTACCGGAGCCACATCATGCCAATGATCGCCAAAGCCACGCACAGCCAGTTGAAGAAGCTGAAGAAATTGATGACGGAGAAAATGTCGTTGGAGAAGGCGTAGAGGAGCGTCATAGCACACTGAGGGGGAGAATCAGGCAGGACACGCAACATTAGTAAGTAAAAAAAAAAAAATAAAAAATAAAACACAACAGCCCCCGTTCACATGCAGGCGACGCTACTTCGAGCAGCGCGCCGCAACCTCGGAGCGGCCGCCACGGACTTCATAACATTGAAGTCTATGGCGGTCGCCTCCTGGTCGCCCCAAAGAAGCTCCGAACCCTTTTTCTAGGTCGGAGCGACTTGTGTCGCTCCTATTAGAACGGGTCCGCAGCTTCCCTATGGGAGGCGACCTGTGAGGCGACCAGGTCGCCCTAGTGTGAACCGAGCCACAACATTTACCATTTTAATTGGCTATAAATAGTAACTTTAAACTGTTTTACCTGCCAAAGGATTTGTATGTCTGTCCACCTGGTCCTTAGATTTACCCAGCTTTGCCAAACAGCACAGATCAGAAGACCTGTCTTTCTTTGCTGCAGTCAGGTAAAACATACAGATCCTGTCCCTCCTTCCGCTTGTGATTGGGCAGTGAAAAGAGAAGCAGCAGACTGATGAGCTTATCCCTCTGCTTTCTCCTCCTATTAGCATCCCCCTTGTTAGCACATGAGCACAACTGATGGGCTCTTTATGTTGGCTCCACCAGGGCTAAGAGGGTAAATCTTACCAGGGATACAAACTGCAATAAAAACCTGACAGGGGATCTAACCTCATTCCATCCAAAGAAAAAAAAAAAGCTATATATAGATATTTTTAGTGCTCTGTTTATTTACTTTTTCTTTCTCACACTGAGAAACCCAAGGTTTTCCTGTATCAGTGTGCTATCACATGGTGGCTGTCTTGTGCTCAGACACGGGTTGTCCTCACTCTGACCACAGATATTTATTTATTTATTTTTTCATTTTAAAGTGAACTTGCATTCTTTTTCCAAGTAATGCACCAGGCTTCACTTAAAGCTGGCCTCCAGGCACAGAGCATAAATCCACTTTGTGTGCACCAGATACCTTTGTAAACCCAGATATTACTATTTAACCACTTAAGCCCCGGAAGATTTTACCCCCTTCCTGACCAGGGCCTATTTTGCGATTCAGCACTGCGTGACTTTAATGTCCTTTTTTCCCCACAGAGCTTTCTTTTGGTGGTATTTGATCACCTGTGCGATTTTTTGATCATGCGCCATAAACACAAAAAAAGAGCGACAATTTTGCAAAAACAACAATATTTTTAAAATTTTTTGAATTTCCCCCGAAAAAAATAGTAAAAATCTAAATTTTTTAACATTTTAGGCCAATTTGTTTTCTGCTACATATGTTTGGTTAAAAAAAAAAAAAAAAAAAAAAAAAAAAATCGCAAAAAGCGTATTTTGATTGGTATGCACAAAAGTTATTGCGTTTACTAACTAAGAGAAAGATTTTTGTCATTTTTATTGTTTTTTTTTTTAACGAGTAATGGTGGCGATCTGCGATTTTTTTTGCGGGACTGTGACATTGCGGCGGACAGATCGGACCCTTGACTGACATTTTTGACACTTTTGGGGGTACCAGTGACATTACTACAGTAATCAGTGCTATACATATGCACGGTTACTGTAAAAATTACACTGGCAGGGAAGGGGTTAACTTTATTTGAGAAGGAGGGGTTAAGTGTGTCCCTAGGGGCGTGTTTCTTACTGTGATTGGATGTGGCTGTGTGTGTAACAGCAGAGACCAATGGTCCTGCGGTCCTACATAGCAGGACCGTATGATCTCTGCTGTTACACAGGGGAGAATGACAGGCGGCTGTGTTTACATTAGCCATCTGCCTTTCTCCCGCTGTAACGGACAATCGCGAGTGCCCGGCGGACGTGGGGGGGTCCGTGAGCGAGCGGGAGCGCGCCTCAGGCTGCACTCGCTCGCTCCCTAGAGCCTCACAGGCAAGTGACCGAGTACATCACTTTGCCTGTGAGGGGCTGACCGCCGCAGTAAATAGTCGTGCGGCGGTCGGCAAGTGGTTAAATGTAGTAGTGACATCATCATGTAGATAGCCTGGGCAGAGGGCAACGCTGTGGGAGGGGCCCAGCAGGCCCCACTTACTACCAGCCACCTGCAGAAAACTACGAGGGGGCGGAGAGAAGACCAATCACCCTGCTGATGGAGAGAGAGCAGCAGTGAGCGGTCTTTATTACAGGAAGTCTCATACTGAATTTTTGCAAGAAATACACAAAGCACACTGAGATTCAAGAAGAATGTACTAACCTTAAGACTAATGTATTTAGATAAAATTTACTTATCCCAGAGTTCTGCTTTAAAGATGAACTCCAGGTATATTCGCTTACAGTATGCAACCATCCATCCCTTCCTACAGATAGATTGGTGGAAATAGACCTGTGGAATCATGCAGATGGTACGCCATAACAAGCTGACGCTGAAGCAGAGCCATGAGCCCTGAGGAAAAGGGTGCAAAGTAGTGTGGCTTTTAAACTGTTAAGTCTCCCCCTCTCCACATGTCAAACACCATCTGAAAAGATATCCCCAGAAGATCACTTTTCAGAGGGGTGGCAAGGGCGGTAAAAGTGAGCCCTAAGCAACTGTTCACACCAGTGCGACAGGTCATACAATTTGACAGTTTCAAATCCCGTGACAAGTCACACCCTATTGTCAGCAATTAAACTGTTCAAATCGGTGTGACTCCGAATTTGTGGTGCCACAACAATTTGAAAAAACGTTCCTGCGCCATTTACGATTTTAGGTGCGATTTGCATAGACATCTGTGCATTAAGTTGCACCTGAAATTGCACTGATCTGTGGCTTTAAAATTGTGCTACTTCAAGTGAAGTAGCACGCTTTCAATGTCGCATTCAGCGTGAATGGGGTGTAAAACTGACAATCTGCTTCTATTTGGTCTTCCCTGGTTCCTCCCTAAGTGCTGCTACAAACAGCTCTTTCTT